>NC_055974.1:3730937-4100937 GCF_018492685.1 Alosa sapidissima | reverse complement strand
TTAACTGGATGGAACATGTTGTCATCAGTTTCACATCAAAAAATAAAAGATTGATAAAACACATCAGCAACTACAGATCAAAATGCAATATTGCTAATTGCAGCACCCCCTACAGGTCAAAGGTCACCAAATGTTTTGAGCGTCCTCCTAATGGGGTCATGAATATATGTAGTAAGTTTGGTGATGATACATGGCAGGGTTGGTGAGATATGAGCTCACTTCCTGTTTGGCGGCTTCGCCACTAATTTCGATTGGCTGTTACAGCCGAATGCTTCTGTCAATTGTTCCAGAAAGCAATGCACTGATAAGGCATGGTCTGAAGATGGTCTCTGCCATTTTTGGTGAGGATCCGCTGAAATTTGTGACCTGCGAAAACTTGTACGTGTTTTTGATTAAATCCAATATGGCGGCCGAATCAATTACGATGACATCACAAGTCGGCTTGGGTCGGCCTAAGGACCTCAAACAGTATTACCAGACACCACTAGTGGATTTTAATTTTAAGCACAACAGCAGCTACAGGCCAAAAGGCATGTTTCTTAATTACAGCGCCCCCTTGAGGTCAAAGGTCACCAGATTTCTTGAGCATCCCCCTGATTGGGTCCTGAGTCCATGCACCAAGTTTGGTTTTGATACATGAAAGCGTTGCTGAGATATGAAATCACTTCCTGTTTGGCGGCTTCGCCGCAAATTTCGATTGGCTGGTACAGGTCAATGCTTCTGTCAATTGTTCCAGAAAGCAATGCACTCATCAGGCATGGTCTGAAGATGGTCTCTACCAATTTTGGTGAAGAACAGATGAAATTTGTGACCTGCGAAAACTTGTACGTGTTTTTGATTAAATTCAATATGGCGGCCGAATCAATTACGATGACATCACAAGTTGGCTTGGGTTGACCTAAGGACCTTCAACAGTAGTACCAGACACCACTAGTGTGTTTTAATTCTAAGCACAACTGCTGCTACAGGCCAAAAGGCATGTTTCTTAATTACAGCGCCCCCTAGAGGTCAAAGGTCACCAAATTTCTTGAGCGTCCCCCTGATTGGGTCCTGAGTCCATGTACTTAGTTTGGTTATGATAGATGAATGGGTTGCTGAGATATGAGCTCACTTCCTGTTTGGCGGCTTCGCCGTAAGTTTCAATTGGATATTACGGGTGAACGGTTTAAGTTCCGAAGACAAAACACCACAACTTTTGTTAGGCTTGGTCTGAAGATCATGTATGTCAAGTTTGGTGACGATCGGACAAAATTTGTGACCTGTGAAAAATTAGTTTCACTTTCACTAAAATCCAATATGGCGGAAAATCCATCATGGCGGAAAATGACGTCATAGGGTGCGTTGAACTCGGCCTGGTCCAAGGATTCCAATGGTACCTCACTTTTCAAAATCGGGCCAACGGGTCAGAAGTTACATGCATGAACGCATGTCCAAATTTGGCCTGTTGGTGGCGCTAGAGCGCTCGTGGTGCGGACTCGAAACTTGGTGAAATTAATTCTGGGCCGCAGCCTAATTAGTGTGCCAAATTTCACAACTTTTCACCAGACGGTTCTATGGGCTGCCATAGACTTCAATGGCAGAGGAAAGATGTGTAATAAATATAGCTGCAAGCAGCAATGAGGGGGCCAAGCAGGCAGTTCAGCAGTCCAGAAGTCCAGATTTGCCATGCAACTCAATGCCGTGGCATCAGGCATATAGCATTAAGCAGTCACAACAAGTTCCATGTCAAACAACCCAAGATTGGCTGAGTTACAAGGTCAAGTTTCACATCAAAACATAACTGATTTTGTGGGGCTGAACCAGGGCTGAGTGTCGCCGCCCCCTCCGCCAGCCAGCCCACCGCCGCAACCGCCCCAGCCCGTCCCACCACTCTTGCACGCACGCTTTAGAATTAACTGGATGGAACTCGCTGTCATCAGTTTGACATCAAAAATAAAAGATCGATTGATTGCTGTGATTTCAATGCCCCCATTGAGGTCAAAGGTCACCAAATTATTTGTGCATCATCAGGATGAACCAGACGGTTCTATGGGCTGGCATTGACCTGCATTGCAGAATAATGCAGCAACTACAGGACAAAATACATTTTTGCCAATTACAGAGCCCCCTAGAGGTCAAAAGTCACCAAATTTCTTGAGCGTCCTCCTGGTGGGTCCTGAGGACCATGTACTAAGTTTGGCCCAAGGATTCCAATGATACCTCATTTTGCCATTCGGGTCAACAGGTCAAAAGTTACATCCGTAAACACAAGTCCAACTTTGGCCTGTTGGTGGCGCTAGAGCGCTTGAGATGCCGGCATGAAACTTGGTGAAATGAATTATTGGACTGTCCCCAATTAGTGTGCAAAATTGTATAACTTTTTACCAGACGGTTCTATGGGCTGCCATTGACTTCCATTGCAAAATAATGCGCATCAGCAACTACTGGCCAAAATGCATTTTTGTCAATTACGGTGCCCCCTAGAGGTCAAATGTCACCAAATTTCTTGAGCGTCCTCCCGATGTGGTCTGAGGTACATGTACTAAGTTTGGTTTTGATACATGAAAGCGTTGCTGAGATATGAAATCACTTCCTGTTTGGCGGATTCGCCGCAAATTTCGATTGGCTGGTACAGGTCAATGCTTCTGTCAATTGTTCCAGAAAGCAATGCACTCATCAGGCATGGTCTGAAGATGGTCTCTACCAATTTTGGTGAAGAACAGATGAAATTGGTGACCTGCGAAAACTTGTACGTGTTTTTGATTAAATCCAATATGGCGGCCGAATCAATTACGATGACATCACAAGTTGGCTTGGGTCGGCCTAAGGACCTCCAACAGTATTAACAGACACCACTAGTGCATTTTAATTCTAAACACAACTGCAGCTACAGGCCAAAAGCCATGTTTCTTAATTACAGCGCCCCCTAGAGGTCAAAGGTCACCAGATTTCTTGAGCGTCCCCCTGATTGGGTCCTGAGTACATGTACTAAGTTTGGTTATGACAGATGAATGGGTTGCTGAGATATGAGCTCACTTCCTGTTTGGCGGCTTCGCCGCATATTTCGATTGGTTGTTACGGGCGAACGGTTTTAGTTCCGAAGACAAAATTTGATAACTTTTGTGCGGATTGGTCTGAAGATCATATGTATTAAGTTTCGTTAAAATCGGACAAACTATGTGAGGCGTGAAACTTTAGTTTCGCTTTCGATAAAATCCAATATGGCGGAAAATCCATCATGGCGGAAATTGACGTCATAGGGTGCGTTGAACTCGACTTGGTCCAAGGATTCCAACGATACCTCATTTTTGACAATCGGGCAAACGGGTCAAAAGTTACTTGCGTGAACGCACGTCCAACTTTGGCCTGTTGGTGGCGCTAGAGCCCTCGAGGAGCCGACATGAAACTTGGTGAAATTAATCATGGGCCTGTCCCCAATCGGTGTGCCAAATTTCACAACTTTTTACCAGACGGTTCTATGGGCTGCCATAGACTCCCATGGCGGAAGCGTAATAATAATAATAGGGAAGAAAACATAGAATCACTATGGGTTGCCCTGCAGCTTCGCTGCTTGGCCCCCAATAATAGGAAAAGCTAGAAACACAATGGGTGCCTTCGCAGCTTCGCTGCTTGGCCCCCAAAAAATAGAAACACAATGGGTGCCTTCGCAGCTTCGCTGCTTGGCCCCCAAATATAGCTGCAAGCAGCAATGAGGGGGCCAAGCAGAAAGTTTAGCAGGCCAGATTTTCCACGAAACTGAACGCAGTTGCATTAGACATATAGCATTAAGCAGTCACAGCGAGTTCCATGGCAAACAACCCAAGATTGGCTGAGTTACAAGGTCAAGTTTCACATCAAAACATAGCTGATTTAGTGGGGCTGAACCAGGGCTCGCCGCACCCTCCCTCAGCCAGCCCACCGCCGCAATTACAGAGCCCCCTAGAGGTCAAAGGTCACCAAATTTCTTGAGGATCCGAGCCCCAGTGTTCAATATGGCGTTGACTACGAATTGGCCAGATTTATTAGCCTAGTGTCCCCCATTCATTTGTATGGAGGGCGGGACTTAATCACTCTCTCCAGTTATAATACCCCCATGTGTGAAACAACATAAGCTTCAATCAGATGTGTTTTCAGATATATATTGGGTGCAATAATGGTGTGACTGTTACCAAATGTTGGAGCCTATGTAATGCCAATAAAATACAAATATTTTTGTCTGACTTTATCCTTTATTCACATTTCTTTTTTTTTAATCATGCAAATTAGGCCTACCACAATTTATGCAGATATTGCCTGATTTGCTGAGTCTGGATATGAGATTTCAGCAGGGCCGTAGTCACCATAGACATTGAGGGGGACGTGTCCCCCCCAATATTCAAATATGACCAAAATGTCCCCCCCAATATACGGACATAGAAAAATAAAGAAAGAATAAAGCGCTATACTAGGCCTACAGGAAACCAACACGCATCTGAAATGTAATCAAACGTAAATAACGCACAAATTAGTGACCTATGGTTCCAGAGTAGCCTACACCCCTGAGTGGTTTGTCCTGGTGATTTTCCGTTTTTCGTTAGTGGCGTGCACAATCAAAAGCTTCCATTTACTGCACCCTACTACCCTACTGCGGAGGTAGGGCTGTCAACAATATCGCAAAAGCTACCGGTACAATTTTCACAAAACTTCTTGGAAAGGTGTAGCACAGGCTAAGGAAATCCCATACATGTTTGGAGCCGATCAGACTGAAAGGGAACATTTTCCATATTGTAGCCTATTCTCGCAATGATAGCGAAAGTGAAACGTTTTATTTTAAATGATGAATTTGTGCAAGCCTGTGTCATTTCTTTCACGTCTTTCAACATAAATAATGCCTTCATATGCTAGTAGTAATGCCAGAAATGACCGTTTATAGGCCTCTTAGAAATGATTGTTGCATCTTGCATATTATTTAGATGCGCACTCAATCGCGCATCCATGCAGGCAAAACGTGATCAAATGTGGCGACGGCACACAAGTTGGAAAAAAACGTTTACAATATGTGATAGCCTACAGTTAATGTGACAATAACCAAAGAAAGGAATTTGCACCTCCATTCACCAATTAAAGGCTGTAGTAGGTCTAGTGTTTCTACATGTTGGCACAAAACGTCATTTCTGTCAGAAGCCAGTCTATAATGCATACAGGGGTAACAGTAACATGAGGTGAGTCAGACAGAAGAGGGGCCTGTCTTAGTAGCCTATTCCTGAATCCTGTCCCTTTCAAACTACGTTAAAATTGTGTGATTAGCCACCAGCATAATACATTAGAAGACAAAATCTTATTAGGCTCCAAACCTATGAGTCTAAGCTGTGTCCAGGGGTTCATAATCCATCCATGCCATGCCTATGTCCGTCAAAAGTTTGGAATAACCTAATTGACTGACCTAACTAACGACTTGTTTGTGATTTTTAATAATATTTTTGCAATAATAATATATTAATATAATATATTAATAATATTATTGACCCCGCCACAGATTTGGTCCCCCCCAATGTAGCCTAGACATCATGACTATGGCCTTGGATTTCAGAAAACTTGCAATACAACAATGATGTTTTTTATGATAGTAAATAAGTTTCATGGTAGTTAAGTTTCATGGTGATATTTGTTTTTTAACCTATCACCTGTAATCTCTAACCTTTCCATCAAATGTATTTTGTGTTCTGTGTGGAAATATTTTGATATCGAGAATGGCAAATGAAGTAGGGACTTTTATTGTGACGAGTATCATCCAATAACTCGTCTGTGACATCTACCATCTTTCTTTTAGCTGACTACAACTGTCGAGGTAAGACGCAAAGTTAACGTCTCCAGAAAATGAATTGATATGTCTGTATATTTGATTTTGAGCTACTTATAACAGAATAGGCACACAAAAATATGAAAATATGTCTAGCTGAGGTGTATCTGGAGAGCCACCTTTGTTAAATGTGTTAGCAGCTAACGTTTTAGTGTCACACTATGAACGACAAACGTTAACGTTAAAGTTAGGCAGACAGGAAAGGTAGCGATTGTGTAAAAATGAATTAGGAACTTTAATAGCCTAATAGCCTAACGTTACATAAAACATATTATCCTACGGAAGCAGGCAATGTGTTGAGAACTGGCCGTTATCTCATGAAATACGTTGTATCGTCGAATTAAGTTCACATCATGCTGGCATGATGCTTCACGCCATGATGCAGGCTAACGTTAGGCACGTTTGATTGTGAGCAATTAACTTTGTGGTAACGTTAACGTTAACTGAACTCATTTTGAATAACTGTGTTAAACGTTAAAACGAAAACGTTTTTCGGTACTATAACCTTGGTTGAGTTTTGGAGTTATGTCTGATCTTGAAAGCCGTGTGGAATGCAAGTTAACCTTAATGTTAGCAGAGCCCGTTTAGACATTCTCTGCTAAATCAGAGACAGACTTCTAGCAGCTATAGCTGAAGGGAGAACATAGCAAACCCGTACGAGTTGATTAAGCATTAAACAAATGTATGGCTCCGTTTCATGTACACCGTGTGTAAAGGCAGGTAACTATGTACAATTCTTAACAAATGAAGTAATATAATTGATCTTAAACAGAAGATGTGAAGTTATCCTAGGTTAAATTGGTCTTGTTTGGGTGGAATGTGACTGAGGCTGCTAAAATCATAGCTATGAATACGTAGGTTACGGCTAAAATACTCTTTTACAATTACAAGCAAAATCACTCGTTTGTAAGCTCAAAGTACATATCTATGTAATTGTAAATGCTAAGTTTCATAAACTATATATGTTAAATGTTTTCCAGATTTTGGATTCCTTTTTGAGCAAGTTAATTGAAGGTAAGTGTTAAATGTTTCAGGGCTTTTATATACAACTTCTAGGGAAATTTTGAAACTTTTATGCTGCATTGCCTGCAAAATGTAAAACCGTAGTGCTAGTAAGAAATATGCCATATGTTGATCTGGAATAATTACAGCTGTGCTCGGCCTTGTGTATGGCATTGAAATGCCTTACAGTTCTGGACAGAAAAACTAGTATATTACACTGATATGCGCTGATTCAGAGTAATTTCTATGGCCTCAGAGTAGAAAGTCATGACAATCACTGCAGGGACTCCTGCAGTAGTTTTCAGTGGTGATGTGTGATATTATTTGGGTTATGGATTAATGTGGTGTGGCATGCATATGAAAGCAAGGAAGGAGGATTTAAGAGTTGTAGAGGGAAACATTACTGCTGTATTGTAAGTTAATCCTAACATTTGGTTAATAGTCTGATTTGTATACCGGGATGCAGGTTGAAGTGGGTTGCTGGGCTTTGGACAGAGATGCTCACGTAGTTGCTCATCCTGAGCTTGGATTAGTTTTATTCTTGTCTCGTATGCTTTGTACTTTAGGTCAAGAATGTGTATGCCTAACTAGGGTGTAGCTGTAAATGTGTGCAATAGGTTCCATTTCATGGTACTTGTGTGTAGGCCTAGTGGTATGTAACAATCCTCCAGATGTCAATTTGTTTAGCAGATTAATAATAGCTATAAAGCTACATATCACCCCTTTTGATAAATGCAGTGTGGCCTACCCTAGTAGGAAGTGCAAAACGAAAGTAACATTTGCCTACTGCCCCCATCAAAGCAAATATTTCAAAAAAATATAAATATCCTTGATTAGACTATGTTGGTTTTTGTGGAAGAGAAAATTGGCGTTAGTCCTGGTTTTAGTAGTAGTGGGCAGTATGCAGTCAGAGGTCACCATAGGCATATTTGGATTTGCTACGGATGGATTCACAAATAAATAAACTACATTTGGCAAGATACTTGATATACAGGCTAAATGCAAATGGGCTACGCCAATGCATTATATTTTACATTAACAAAATGCAGAAAAATAGAACGGATTGAAAATAAAGTAGGCAGGTATGTCAGTCATTTTTATTCTTCACAATTGGTGTACTGGCATGTTTAACTGTTAGCTGCAGTGCAATGTTACATTATGTGTAAGTTAAGTACAGAACCGACTGTGCAACCAGATTTTTTTCCTGTGCTCTTAAATCTTTTAACTTGGTCGCATAAGTGCTCCTGGATTTTTTTTTTTTAAATGTAGAGCCCTGTCTTAAGTTCAGAAGTTAAAGAGTCTTTATGATGTAAATATGTACATTGTTATTGCCTGTTTATCAGAACTGATGAAAGTATTAGTGCTAACTGTATGAGATTTCTGTTTTCTGTGTGTTTTGCAGATGCCGCGTCCAAGCAAGCGGTCCAGGGCGGCCAAGAAGAGAGAGGCTGACTTGAGGTCCACTGAGGTCAGGCTGTTGAGCTTTACTATATGTCCTGATGTATTATGATTGTGTGTTTAATAGGAAACATGTAATGTTGGACACATTTGATATGTTTGTCCCAATTCTTATTTACAGTAGTTTTTATGTTTGCTTGAAATATGCCGCTTACATGTTGAATGTATTTGATTTTAATGAAGGATGTGCTGCATGTCTAATTTAAAGGAGAAATCCAGCGAGTTCTTACATAGATCTACGTTTCTCAAGGTGACCAAGTATTGTCGGTACAAAAAATGAAAACGTTTGTTTTTACCGGTAGCTGCTGGTTGTAGCAACTCGAGCTAGGAAAAACTGATTGTTTTTGATTTTGTTTCATACCAACAGTACTCGGTGACCTTGAGAAACGGAGACCTATGTGAAAACTCGCCATATTTCCTTTTGAGAAGTTGCTGAATATTTATGATCTAAATATATTTACATTACTGTTCTGAAAGTATATGTATATTAGTTGCTTTAATGATGGAATTATTAAAGAAGTATGGTATGTTAGACTTGGTAACCTTATGATGGGTTTTCTGTGTTACAGGTGCCGAGCAAGAGGTCCCCGGTGGCGCAGGTTGACTTGGTCTCCTGTGACGAGGTTGGGCGTCCTCGTAAAAAAGCCCACACACAGTCTTCGGACGCTATACAGTCTTCGGACTGCCAGTTACAATGCCAGTTACAATGCCAGTTACAATGCCAGTTACAGTCTTCGGACGCAATACAAGCAAACTCTACCAACTCTCAAACAAACTCTACCAACTCTCTGAATATGTGCCATGACTCTGTTGTAAACTCATTGTCAAGTAATGTGAAAGAAAATAATGCTACTGATTGTTGTTCTTTGAATGAATCTGTTGACTTCCCAGAGAGATCTGTGCTGATGGGCTCTTTTCATCAAGGCGATTCACGGTTTGGAAATGTGCGCAACAAGCAGTGTGGTGCCATCAGCCTGACTGCTGTTTTGAAGTCCAAGATGAAGAACGTGTGGCGTTGGGAAACTCGAGATCTTGATGATGTTTTGATTAAGGGAACTGTTCTTTACAGGTCAATGAGTGCACAGGGTAAAATAAGAGACCATGGAAGGGGTTACATTGCTGTGTCTGAATTACCAAGGCAATATGAAGTGTGGAATTGTGATTTTGTAATAAACTTTGCCGAGTCTTACACTGGATTGATTCACGTTGATGACTATGACCATGCTTTGCGTGATGTTGCCATGCCTTTTGATGTAGCACTGCAGCGGGCACTGTTTAGCAATGATGCTTGTTTGTTAACCATTTGTGCTAATACATGTGCTATAGTGAATGTAGGACCAAGGTTTGCCTTTGTTGATTCACATGCAAACGGGAACGTCAACCAGAAAGGTGAGAGGACAAGTTGTGTTGCATACTTCAGCTCTGTACAGGCTCTGTGCACATATGTGTATGATTTTGCACGATCTTTTGACGTAAGCGCACCACGGTTTGAGGTAACTGGAGTCACAGTAGTAACTCATGCAACCGCCCAGATGACTGACTCAACCAGCTCTGCGAATTGCTGTCTGCTCTACAGTGATGCTGTGAAGGGTAAGCCTAAAGTGTACCAACGGCAGGAATTTGTAAGTGGGTTGCATAAGCCACCAAAGGTTGTAGGAAATGCCACAAATTGCACAGAACAGTTGCAGACAAAACGAGACACAAATGCCCGTTCCAATGTAAGCAGAAGAACACTCTACTGTGATGTTTTGAAAGGAGTGCCTGGTAAGGATGTTAAACAAAACGTTTGCAGACCTCTGTATGTACATGAAGTTGGTGTAACTCTGAACAGAGATCGTGCATCAAAGGACGAAAACAGAAGCTGTGAGTGTAATGTAAAGAAACCAGAGACCAAACAGGAGCAGTCATTCAATGAAAGTACAACAACAAACGATGTCATTCTTGTCAATGTAGAAACACACAAACAGTCTTTAAAGCGTAATCTGCAGGCAACTGATGATGTCATTATAAGTGATGTAAGATTTCACAAACAGGTTTTTAAACCGTTAACTCGTCATGACCAGGATGCACTGTGCACATGTTTAGATCTTCAAAATGAAAATGTTGATTTAGACCTAATGGCAACCACTGATCTCGACGACATGGGATGTCCCTGTAAGATAAGAAGCATAAAACCTGACGGGAATTGCTTTTACCGTAGCCTAGCCTTTAGCATTTGTCACAATGAAGACAAGCATTTGAAAATAAGACGGGCTGTCGTGAAACACCTTCAGAGAAACAGCACCAGATTTGAAACATATCTGAGGGATGAATACACATCTGTGCAGGACTATGTGACTAAATCAAGAATCTACTACTGTGGTTCATGGGCAAAAGAGATTGATATTTTTGCTGCTGCTGACTTAATGCAAACAACTATATTTACTTTCAATGATGAAAGATGGAATATGCACAGACCTATAGACTCTCAGACATGTAGGGAGAATTGCGTCTATTTAAATCACACTGGTAATCATTATGAAGTTGTTGAATGTGTACAACACAAAGATGCAGGAAGGCCTTGTGCAGGAACATGCCAGCCAGTCAAGATTGATGACAACTTGAGGCCACAACGAAAAAGAAAGTTGAAAGATGAATCAGAAAATGTGAAAGCAAAGAAAGAGCGCCAACGATATCAGAATGATAATGATTACAGACAGAGAAAACTTCAGCATGACAAACATAAGTACCAGAATGATGACCTTGCCAAACAAACTAAGCGTCAGTGCTCTCGTGACTATTTTCTGAAGAAATACAGAACAAATCCAGACTTTAGGAAATTCGTGCTTAAGCGTTTTCAGAGAAAATATAAAATCAATCCAAAATTTCAGACATTACGAAGTGTCTATTTTCAAAAGAGATATAAGGAAAATACAGATTTTCAAGTAAAGGTACGAGAGTATTCTAAGGACAAATACAAGAGACACCAGAAACATCAGAATGCTGTCCGTGATTACTCTAAAACCAAATACAAAACGAACAGGAACTTTCAGACTCTTGTCCGTGATTACAGTCGTATTAAATACAAGAAAAACATCGGATTCCAGAATGAAATGAACAAGCATAACAAGAAGAAGTACCAAGAAAATGAAAATATCCGTGTAAATAAAATCAAAAGAAGTCGTGAGAGTTATTCAACATGGCAGAAGAAACAGGAAGACATTGATCTAGCTATTGGTCATTTTCATCAGGAGGTCAGTCGTGGTCCTGAATATGTATGCTCAGTGTGTCACCGTTTACTCTTCAGGAAGCAAGTGGTTGAGTGTAAGAGACATGGCTATGAAAGCAAAGGAGCAGAAGTGGCTGCATTGGCTAATAGATGCATAACATTGCAATATTTACACGTGTGTGATGTCCAATGTGAGCAAGGATGCCATTTGTGTGATAGTCCATCAAGCAAGTTATGGATTTGCCATACATGTCACCGAAAAATACTTGGAGGAAAACTGCCAGAGGAGAGTGTTACAAACAACATGCATTTGAATGAAATTCCACCAGAGCTTAAATGTCTCAACTCTTTAGAACAACATCTCATTGCACGTCACATTCCCTTCATGAAGCTGTTGTGTTTGCCTCGAGGCCGTCAGAGAGCTTGTCATGGTCCTTGTGTCTCTGTTCCTGTTAATAACGCAAATGTGACAAATATACTCCCAAGAAATGAATGTGACGACAAGATGATAAGAGTGAAACTGAAACGCAAGTTGACATATAAAGGTCATTATGAATACATGTATGTCCACACTGATCGTGTCAGAAATGCACTGAGGTATTTGATGGCAAACAATAAATGGTACGGTGATGTGACTATGAATGACGAATGGGTAAACTCTCTGAATGGCACTGACCAACATGAGGAAAGTACCAGACAGGAAACACCTGATAACAGTGATGATGACAATGTTCCTGAAGAGCAAGCAGAGGAAGATGTGACTTATATCAAAGACCAGAATGGACTTTTGTCAGATACATCATTACAACCTGTCGATCTGGGTTCAGAGATCATTGATCAGAATTTTCAGGACATACTTAATGTGGCACCAGGTGAAGGTAACAGTCCAGTGAGGTTGCTCTCCGATAAAACAAACGAGGCAAAATGTTTCCCTGCTTTGTATCCATCTGGTGGACCTACATTCCATGATGAAAGAGAGTCCAAAATAACTCTGTCACGGTACCTGAATACACGCATTCTGAATGCAGATGGGCATTTTGCACAGAACACTGACTTCATTTTTTACGCACAATACATATCAGAGGTGCATCAAGTTGTATCTGGTGTATCAGTGGCATTACGCAAAGGTGGTGGTAACTCCTCTCTGAAAGACGCATCACCAGACATGTTGTTGAACTCAGAGTCGTTGAGTAAAATATTGCGCAATGACGAAGGATACAAGTTCTTACGAGGAATTCGTGGCACGCCTCCATACTGGATGTCAGTTCAGAAAGATTTATTTGCCATGATAAGACAACTCTCCATACCCACGTTCTTTGCATCTTTTAGCTCTGCAGATTTGAGATGGCCTGAAATGCTGAACTCTATTCTAAGAATAGAAGGTAAACAAATGTCTGTTGACGATCTTGACTGGTCTGACAAATGTGGACTCATACGTCGAAACCCTGTCACAGTGGCAAGAATGTTTGATCACCGATGGCATTGCTTTCTCCGTGATGTAATCATGTCGCCGGCAGAACCCATAGGGAGAATAAAAGACTACTTTTATCGTGTTGAATTCCAACAGCGTGGTTCTCCTCATGTCCACTGTCTTTTTTGGATTGAAAATGCTCCCAAGATTGATAGAGAGAGTGATGATGAAGTGGCACAGTTCATAGATACATACATCACCTGTGAGATTCCACCAGAAACTGATGCAGAGCTTAACGAGGTTGTGAGCAGCGTACAGAGGCACAGCACAAGACACTCTAAGACTTGCCGCAAGAAAAACACAGTGTGCAGGTTCAATTTCCCACGACCACCATCAAGCCGTACTTTTATCACAAGAGGTGGGAACTGTGAGGATTTGAATGGCAATGCTGATGACAATACAGGTGCTAGTGCCATCATGAAGAATGTAAAAACTGCATTGACCATGCCTGACATGAATTTTGACACAACTGATGCATTTTTTGAGTCTCTTGGGATAGATCAAGGTTTGTTTGAAAAGGCGTACAATATATGTTCCAAAAAGAAAAGCATTGTCCTGAAACGAAATCCTGGAGACATTTGGGTGAACCAGTACAACAAAGACTTACTCCGTGCTTGGCAAGGCAATATGGATATCCAGTATGTCACAGATGCCTTTTCTGTTGTGGTTTACATACTGTCGTACATTACAAAAGCAGAACAAGAAATGGGTTTGCTCTTACAACGTGCCCAAGATGAGTCAATGAATGGCAACCTTGATGCAAAAGCAGCATTCAAACAGCTTGGAAGTGTATACCTACACAACAGAGAAGTTTCAGCCCAAGAGGCAGTGTATCGATTAACACACATGCACTTGAAAGAATGCTCCCGTGACGTACAGTTCATTCCCGTTGGTGATAATCCTGTTAGGATGAGTTTACCATTGCACGTCCTCCAAACTAAAGCCCAATTCCAAGACTGTAATGACGAAAGCAGCATTTGGATGACCAATGTGATTGAGAGGTATAAGAGCAGACCCCAGAATGCACAATTTGAGGATTTATGCCTGGCCAGTTTTTGTTCTGAATACAGAGTTCTATCAAAGTCACAGGTTCCGACTGAAAGAGATTCACATGACATAATACAGCTCAACAACAACTGTGGCTTTGTGAAACGAAGGACCCGAACTGAACCTGCTGTCGTGAGATATCCCAGATTTTCTCCCACAAAAAACCCGGAAAAGTACTTCCATTCGTTGCTGCAACTGTTTCTGCCTTACTATGAAGACTGTCACCTCAAACCGCCCCAGTTTGATACATATGAACATTTCTATAAAAATGGTGCAGTGAAATGTGGCGTTGATGTTCAAAGAGTTCAGTCGATTGTGGATACCAACAAAGCTTTATTTGAAAAAGAAAGTGATGAGATTGACAGAGCTAAACAGTTGCTGGAAGACAACATTGATTTACAAGATGCCTGGGCTCAGATATGTCCTGAAACAGAAAGGGAGCGTCTTCGTTGTTTGGATCTGATGAAAGAAAAAGTTGTAGATGATGAAGGTGATGATGATGACAAACTCATTCCTGACCTGACAGCAAACCCACAGACTACATGCACTTTGGAAACAAATCATGTGTCAATGCCCAGAGAGGATGCATTGCATTTATTACGGTCATTAAATGAAGAACAGTCTGCCATACTCTATGCTGTTCGTAAGTGGTGTTTGCAGAAACTGTTTGGACAAAATCCTGAACCGTTGCGATTATTCATTACTGGTGGAGCAGGAACAGGGAAAAGCCATTTAATCAAAGCGATACATTACGAATCTACCAGGCTGTTGTCACAGATTGCTGAAAATCCTGAGGATCTCACTGTGCTTCTAACAGCACCTACAGGTGTGGCTGCATATAACATTGGCGCTGCAACAATTCACAATACATTCTCCATTGGTGCAAATGCCAAACTACCATACCAACCACTAGGTGATGAGAAAGTCAATTCTTTGCGAACCAAAATGGGCAGCTTGCAAATTCTGATCATTGATGAAGTGTCCATGGTCGACCACCGTATTTTGGCCTACATTCATGGTAGACTGCGTCAAATCAAGCAGACTGGTGATTATTCCTTGTTTGCAAAAGTGTCCCTGATTTGTGTGGGTGATTTTTTTCAACTCAAGCCTGTGAAAGGCACGCCTCTTTTTGCTGAAAACAAAGGAGCCAACCTGTGGGACAACAACTTTGAGGTTGCAGAACTGACTAAAGTTGTTAGACAAGAAAATGCAGCATTTGCGGAAATGCTTAATCGTCTCAGAGTCCGTAAAAAGAACGAACCTCTCATTGACCGTGATGTTCTCACATTGAAGCAGCGTGAAACTGGCGAGGAATCTGAAGACATTCATGTATATGCTACAAATGCGGAGGTTGATGAATATAACGTGAAGAGACTGCAAGAGATTTGCCCAGACGCAATCAGCATACGTGCTCAAGACTTTGTTCGAAATCCCAAAACTGGAAGAATGGAAAGGAAAGTTGGCTTTCACACAAAAGTTTTCAACTCTTGCTTGCCTAAATGTGTTTCGTTGGGTATTGGAGCAAGGGTGATGTTGAAGAAAAACATAGATGTGTCTGATGGCCTTGTCAACGGAGCATGTGGCACAGTCGTGGAAATCATTCAAAGTCAACAAGACGATGACATGCCTGCAGCTATCCATGTGGAGTTTGAAGATCCTAATGTAGGAAAGATCCAGAGGTCAAAAGCAAAAAGGGTTTCCGAGCGCTCAACGATAGTGGAAGTGCAAGAGGAACAAGTGGCTAATAATGGTGGAGTACGAAGGCAACTGCCAATCAGCCTGGCCTGGTCAGTAACTGTACATAAATGTCAAGGGCTTACTGTTGAAAGGGCTGTTGTATCACTCAAGAAGATCTTTGCTCCAGGGCAAGCATATGTTGCGTTGAGTCGCGTGAGAACTCTCGGTGGGCTGATAATTGAGGACTTCAAAGAATCTGCCATATTTTGTGATAACAAAGTAGATTCGGCTATGAAAAGCTTGCCTGAATTTAACTTTGGAATGTCTGTTTCATCCAACATGAACCCTGTGTGCACAGTAGCACTTCACAATGTACAGAGTCTGAATGCTCACATTCAGGATGTTCAATCCCACAAAGCCCTCATGAACGCTGATTGTATTTGCTTAACAGAGACGTGGCTGAATGTAGACACTGAAGAAGAGCCACAACTTCCAGGATACGTCTTCAAACACAATCCGAGAGGAAACTGTTACGATGACTCCGAGCCAGTCTTTGCAGCGCTGAAACAACAACAAAGAGGTGGAGTTGGTCTGTATTGTTCAGAAAACATTGATGTGCAGGTGTCAATTCCAGAAAGATGCAATTTGGAATGTCTGTATTTTGAAATACCTCATGCAAATTTGACTGCTGCTGTGTTGTACAGGCCCAGCTCTTATAAGATTGACATGTTTCGAGAACAGTTATTACAGGTCATCTTTGAACTTGAGAAGCATACAGGGAGAAAGCTCATCATGGGAGACTTCAATGAGGACATATTCGTATCTTCTACAATTCTCAAGTTACTGGAACGGCATGGATACAATCAGCACGTGCAAGCAGCTACAACTGAAAAAGGTACATTAATAGATCATGTCTACATTAAAGGCACAGAAGATGTTGTTGTTGAAGTTGTGCAGACATACTACAGTTTTCATGAAGCGATACTGATCTCACTGTTGTAATGTTTTCTGTGATTAATGATATTTGTCTTTGAATAGGTAGGCATTTATATTCTGGCTATGTTACACATGACGTCATTATGAGTTCACATCATATTCCGTCCGCTAAGTGGGGTTTGGGTGGGTGGGTGGTGGCAAGGAGAGAGCATAACACTGGACGGTCCTTGCAAGGCATGGGAGGGGTATGGGGGCCATTTTCCAAAAGAAGTTGCAAATAACGGTAAAGATATACAGATGAATATGTAAATATCAGGAAGCTATACAGTTGATTTATTATCTAGACAACTTTTTTTTTTAAAGAAGCCCTATGCAACAATTTTAGCAAAAATGACCTCAATTATGCAGGTTGAGAGTCGTTCTGATGGTTCTACAACACCTTTTGGGTCGTTTGGTGGGTGCTTCTTCTCCCCCTAGTGCTTCTCCGCGGAAAAAACGAATATGCAACTTTCTGGTCGCGGTCGGAACACATCCAGATGTAACTCAGTGGAAGTATCCAATCGCGCCTCGAAAATGTAGTCAGATTGTAGTTTCTAAGAAGACTGCAAAACGGACTCCGACTTCGCTTTGTTGCTGTTGAAATTGTAAGTGGCCTACCCTTGGGTGAACTTCAGTTTAGCTTGGATTCTTAGCTCGCTAGCTAGTGGGGGTTTAGCGTAGCAGTCACTTGCTACCAAAGCTGCAGGGGGAGCTATGTTGTGAAAAATGCGAGCCCAAATCAGATGAAAACCCAGAAACAGCGAAGGAATAACCAGACCTGTATAGGGCTTCTTTAAAGTCAGCGGATCATTCCTTAATTGTCTAAAGAGACTATGTCTTGTTAATGTTTGTCTAATTATTTAATTTTGGTGGCATTACACCACCATTGCACCAAGTTATGTGTAATGCTTTAAATGCTAAAAAGAATCCAAATTAAAGTTTTAATGAATGGCCAGATATAGCACTGTATAGCGTATTGAATGATTTTATCTTTAACGTTATTGTAAAACCTTAACATTATCAGTGAATTACAGTTAAGGCGATAACAGTCAATAACAGCAAACACAGCTGTTCAATTTTAGTATACAAATAAAATTGATAACAGTCAAATAAAATTAACCATATTATTTTACACAGATATTACAGTCAGTTGAAGACTGGTATTATTATTGCAACACTGAGTTAAAGAACAACAACCTATAGCATCTTAAATCTTAAATAAAGTGAAATAATGAATTGTGTTTGAATGAATTGTCTCAAGACTATGTAAGAATGGTGAAAACAAAGAAAACCAATGTTCAGTGCAACTTCTTTTGGAAAATGGCCCCCATACAGGGAACTTTTTTGTTCATTTTTATGAATTATGGAATTATACCAAGTGGACAGTCATACCATTGCTGTTTATCATGCATATCGAAGGTGTCCAAATCACCACCAATTTGCAGCTAAGCTACAGTTTTCAACATATACAGTTGCGTGACACAAAAAGTGTTCCTGCTTCACCCTTATTGGTGTCATACTGACAAATGCTTTGGTACAGTAAAGTGATACCATATATGTACAAGATCACTTGAGATAGTGCTGATTACAAACTCTGTAATTTACTGTGGGATCAGTTTTGTTGCCTTTAAGCTGACACAGGTCAGAGACCCAGCCTCATTTTGCTGCAACACCACTATTTCTTGGAAAAGGGCAGAATCTCCAAGGACATTCTGGTTGGTGGAGTTGCCACCAGCACCAGGGCAGTTGAAGGACATGAAAGCCATGGACAGCAATGCAGTCTGCTGAGACAAGCATGTGAGTAAACATGCTTGCTGGAGACAGGTGATGTGTAAAGGAGTCAAATTCAGAGGACACATTCAGAAGAACACCATTTGGATTAAAAAAAACAGCAGCAACAGCCATTATTCCTGTGTCGGACTACACAGCCATTTTTAGCAGTGATTTCTATGTCTACGAGACTGACAAGTGGCATCTTAGCACTGTGTATCTTTTATACCAATTGAACTGAATAATAATACTAATATGTTTATTTTATATAGCACCTTTCTCAAACCCAAGGTTGCTTTACATAGTATTAGGAAAACACCTCACCATTTTTGTCTGAGTGATGAAAATACATGTTAGCAGTCATTTACAGCACTGTCCACTTGGTATGCAGTTTTGTAAACAGGGTGTAATACACATGGTGAATCAAACTAAATTGCATTGTTAAAGTAGTTCAAATATGCATCAGTTGATCATTTCATTTACAATATATTGACAGACTTTAGATAATTATTTGTTTATGTAAAAATGCTATGTTTTGACATGAATTCAGAGAAAAAAGTTTATTTTTGTTTCTAAGTCTTAGACTGGGTGAAGACAATTCAGTTGGCTACATAATCAACCCAGGACAATTTCAGCCACTAGTCCTGTACAACTACTTGAAATAAGACATATTTAATGGTTTAAGTTTTATTTTTTCTGCCGGTGAGATGTGTTGTTTGTTTTTCATTTGGGCCTGATTTTGTATTAGGCTGTTTTTTTGTATGCACTGATTTGTTTTAGCTGCGACTGTACTATAAGTATTTTGTTACCACACCAAGGACTGTAATTCAGATAGTGTGTAACATGTTACTTTGTTGATATTGAATGAACTATTTTTATTTTGTTATTTTGTTTTGTTTTGTTTTGTTATATTATTGTCAATTATTGGGAAATTTTGGCATGGATAATTACAAAGAAGGAAGAGTTATTGATATTATATCAGAAGAGTTACTGATGCTCTATGAATTTCATTCCATAATGGGATATATGGAATCTGTTCACTAACATATTGCTAAATTTCACTTCTGGATCTGTACAATTAACCACCACAAAACAATGGACTTAATATGGAGTGCAAGAAGTCTTACTTTGTAAGACAAAACTGAACCAACCACTTCAGAGGTGTGGAGTCAAAAATGATGTCATCAGATCTTCTGACATTATGTAAGTACCCATTATATTTAGCTGTACATTTTACTGTATATTTTTTCAAAGACAGGCATCCTAATTCTGATTCATGCATATTTGACAGGATATAAACTTTAAGAAAAAGACATGTTGCTTTATTTCACCTGTGTAATAATAGCATGTAGACTTTTAATGTAAATGTACATCTGCTCCCAAATAACCATACAGAAAATGTTGGCCCAGACCCAGCAACGCAGCCTTTCGAGTGACCTGCACCAGTCCTGCTGCGGATCACGGACATCTGCCAGCAACGCAGCCTTTCGAGTGACCTGCATCAGACACAGGGCCTGCTGATGATCACGGACATCCACCAGCCTCACAGCCTTCCAAGTGACCTGCACCAGACACAGAGCCTGCTGCGGATGACGGACATCTGCCAGCCATGCAACCTTCCGAGTGATCTGCACCAGTCCTGCTGCGGATCACGGACATCCGCCAGCATTGTGGCCTTCTGAGTGACCTGCACCAGTCACAGAGCCTGCTGCGGATGGCGGACATCTGCCAGCCATGCAACCTTCCGAGTGACCTGCACAGGGCCTACTGAGGATCACGGACATCCTCCAGGAATGCAGCCTTGCGAGGTACCTGCACCAATCACAGGGCCTACTGAGGATCACGGATATCCACCAGCAATGCAGCCTATCAAGATCTTATCAGGTTATGTGAGTATTCATGCATTTCTTTTCCCAAAAGATGCAATCTAAATGTTAATGCATATTTTAGTAGGATGTATATTTTATACATTGTTAATGAATAGACATTTTGCTTTCTTACACCTGTGGAACGAAAGAATGTAGGACTTTTATTGTAAATTTACATCTGCTCTAAAATTACCTTACAGATAGTGTTTGCCCAAAGATGCTTCAGAGCTGTGGTCTGGCCACTGCCACAGGTATGCACAGAACTTGTCCATGCGTCTGTTTCATGGGACACACCAGCACTGTTGAGGCTCATGGACATTCACAAGCCACACAGCCTATCGAACCACCTCTACCAGATGGAGAGCCTGCTGAGACTCGTCCTCCTTTTCCATTGGTGGTTGTGGTGTTGCAGAGGGACTTTTACTTGTCAGAGTACCTGTTGAGGTTCATGGATCTCTACCAGTCTTGCAACCAACAGTAGTAAACTGTAACAGTCAGAGAGCCTGTTGAGGTTCACAGACCCTCACCAGTCTTGGGACCTGCTGATGCTCATAGCTGATCTTGGCAATCTACAACAGCACTACAGGACAACATTACAAAGAGCAATGAGCTGTAGATGAGGCCATCTACAGTACTTACTAAGGGCTGACAAGCCCAGTTAAGAAGATTGACTCTGTGCTGTAGATTATTATAGGACCATTTAGTAGTACAAGGCAAATGTAAGTAATTGGGGCTTTAACAACTTTATGTTTTGCCCTTGGGATGTCAAGTATTTATATATGTTTATGCATTTTGTCAGTCTTATTTTTTATTTTATTTTTTTACAATTTTGGGCATGTTTACTTTTTGTTTCATTGTTTTGTGTGGAACTTTCTATTCCTTACATTACATTTGACACAATAATTCTAAAAGAAATGTCTTACATCCAGCAGGTTAGTTTCAGGGTATTTGTTTGCATGACATCATGTAACTTCTAATTCTTCAATTATGACACTCATTGTCAATAATGTTTTGATAAAAAAACAGAATAATTCTGAAAATATGTTAACATGTTTATATATGTTATGCAATAGAATAAAAAAGATATCATGAGAATGACATGAGGAAAAGGACACGTTTAAAGATTGTTTAGTCTACCACAGAGTTGTAGCAGATTATAAATGACTGCAGTAATGACTTTCAGTCCATAAATAGCCTGAAAGGTAACCATCTAAACACACATGTGAAATATTGAATTAAATAACAATGGCTATGCTAATCAAAGTGTGATTAATTAAGTACAAATGTGTTTTGCCTTATTTTTCTTGAGTGAAAAAGACTTATTACTAAGTGACTTTTTGAAATGAATAAACTTAAACGTGTCAAGTTTTACATCCTTATACATAAACTGTTATCAAACAAAATTACGTTGACATCAAAAGTTGGCACATGTCAGCCAAAGGACCTTTTTCAATATGAACACACAGCCAGTAAGTCTTAAATCCAAACACTTCAACACTTAAAAGCCAAAATGCAGTTTTACTAATTACAGTGCACCCTACAGGTATAAGGTCACCAAATGTCTTGTGCCTTCTCAAAATCGGATCCTGAGTCCACATAGTAAGTTTGGTATTGATACATGGAATTGCAGAGATATCAGCTCACCTCTTGTTTGTCAAGTCAAGTCACTTTTATTTATATAGCGTATATTTGTATGCACAGAGTGTTTGGCGGCTTTGCTGATTGGCTTTTATGGGGAAATGCTATTCAATGCTATTCTACGGCTGGGGCTGCAAATTATCTGTGCCAGATGTAATCAAGAACAGACAACATTTGTGGAAATGATTGAATCTGTGTTTCTCATTAAAACCAAAAAGGCTGTCCGATCAATTACATTGACATCGCAAGTTGGCATGTGTCAGCCTAAAAACTCCAACAGACAGCACTATTATGTTTTAATTCCATACATTTTTGCTAACTGCAGCACCCCCTAGAGGTCAAAGGTCATTTCTTGAGCATCCTCATAATGGGGTTTGAAGTCTATGTACTAAGATTGGTTTTGATAAATGAAAAAGTTGCAGAAATATGACCTCACTTCCATGAGCCAAGTTTTGTGAAGATCGGACAAAATTTGCGACCTCTGAAATTTTTGATGGCATCCAATATGACGATTGATTATATTTACATCACAAGTTGGCATGTACTGGCCTGAGGAACTCCCACAGTATTAAAAGACACCATTTGTAAGCTTTAATTCCACATATATCAACAGTTACATGCCGAACTATATTTTTGCTAATTCCAGTGCCCCCTATAAGTCAAAGGTCACCTTGAATTCTTGAGCCTTCTCCTAATTGGGTCCTGAGTGCATATACAGTTTGGTTTTGATACATGAAATGGTTGCTGAGATATGAGCTCACTTCCTGTTTGTGGCTGTTATGGGCGAACAGTTTGCACAATTGCTCCAGAAAGTAATGCATGTATAACGCATGGACTGAACAATGTCTGGGCCAAATTTGGTAAGGATAAAGACAAAATTATGACCTGTGAATATGTTTGACTGTTTTTGATGAAATCCAAAATGGCTGCCGGATCGATTATCTTGACATCACAAGTAGGCATGTGTCGGCCTAAAGACCTCCCACAGTATTACCACACACCACTACTAAGTTTTACTTCCAAACACATTAACAGCTACAGGACAAAATTCATTTTTGCTAATTGCACTGCCTCCTAGAGGTCAAAGGTCACCGAATTTTGTTAACTTCCTCCTGATTGGGTCATGAGTATATGTACTAAGTTTGATTATGATACATGAAAGGGTTGCTGAGATATGAGGTCACTTCCTGTATTGCGGCTTCACAGCTGATTTCGATTGGCTGTTTCGGGCGTACGGTTTTAGATCTGAAAAGAAAAAGGGATAACGTTTGTGAGGCTTGTTCTGAAGATCATGTCTGTCAAGATTGGTGTTGATCGGACAAAATTTGTGACCTGTGAAAAAATTAGCTTCACTTTCGCTAAAATCCAATATGGCGGAAAATCAGTCATGGCGGAAATTGACTTCATGAGGTGCGTTGAACTCGGTTTGGTCCAAGAATTCCAACGATACCTCATTTTTGACAATCGGGTCAACAGGTCAAAAGTTACGTCCGTAAACACAAGTCCAACTTTGGCCTGTTGGTGGCGCTAGAGCGCTTGAGGTGCCGGCATGAAACTTGGTGAAATGAATTATTGGACTGTCCCCAATTAGTGTGCAAAATTGTATAACTTTTTACCAGACGGTTCTATGGGCTGCCATTGACTTCCATTGCAAAATAATGCGCATCAGCAACTACTGGCCAAAATGCATTTCTGTCAATTACGGTGCCCCCTAGAGGTCAAATGTCACCAAATTTCTTGAGCGTCCTCCCGATGGGGTCTGAGGTACATGTACTAAATTTGGTTTTGATACATGAAAGCGTTGCTGAGATATGAAATCACTTCCTGTTTGGCGGCTTCGCCTACAAATTTCGATTGGCTGGTACAGGTCAATGCTTCTGTCAATTGTTCCAGAAAGCAATGCACTCATCAGGCATGGTCTGAAGATGGTCTCTACCAATTTTGGTGAAGAACAGATGAAATTTGTGACCTGCGAAAACTTGTACGTGTTTTTGATTAAATTCAATATGGCGGCCGAATCAATTACGATGACATCACAAGTTGGCTTGGGTTGACCTAAGGACCTTCAACAGTAGTACCAGACACCACTAGTGTGTTTTAATTCTAAGCACAACTGCTGCTACAGGCCAAAAGGCATGTTTCTTAATTACAGCGCCCCCTAGAGGTCAAAGGTCACCAAATTTCTTGAGCGTCCCCCTGATTGGGTCTTGAGTCCATGTACTTAGTTTGGTTATGATAGATGAATGGATTGCTGAGATATGAGCTCACTTCCTGTTTGGCGGCTTCGCCGCAAGTTTCAATTGGATATTACGGGTGAACGGTTTAAGTTCCGAAGACAAAACACCACAACTTTTGTGAGGCTTGGTCTGAAGATCATGTATGTCAAGTTTGGTGACGATCGGACAAAATTTGTGACCTGTGAAAAATTAGTTTCACTTTCACTAAAATCCAATATGGCGGAAAATCCATCATGGCGGAAAATGACGTCATAGGGTGCGTTGAACTCGGCCTGGTCCAAGGATTCCAATGGTATCTCATTTTTCAAAATCGGATCAACAGGTCAAAAGTTACGTGCGTGAACGCACGTCCAACTTTGGCCTGTTGGTGGCGCTAGAGCGCTCGTGGTGCGGACTCGAAACTTGGTGAAATTAATTCTGGGACGCAGCCTAATTAGTGTGCCAAATTTCACAACTTTTCACCAGACGGTTCTATGGGCTGCCATAGACTTCAATGGCAGAGGAAAGATGTGTAATAATAATAGGAAAAGCTAGAAACACAATGGGTGCCTTCGCAGCTTCGCTGCTTGGCCCCCAATAAGAAATCATAGAAAAACAATGGGGCTTCGCAGCTTCGCTGCTTGGCCCCCAAATATAGCTGCAAGCAGCAATGAGGGGGCCAAGCAGTGAGATCAGCAGGCCAGATTTGCCATGTAAGTCAATGCTGTTGCATCAGACATATAGCCTTAAGCAGTCACAGCAAGTTCCATGCCATACAACCCAAGATTGGCTGACTTACAAGGTCAAGTTTCACATCAAAACATAACTGATTTTGTGGGGCTGAACCAGGGCTGAGTGTCGCCGCCCCCTCCCCCTGCCAGCCCACCGCCGCAACCGCCCCTGCCCATCCCACCCCGTCCCACCCTTGCACGCACACATTAGAATGCACTAGATGGAACTTGCTGTCATCAGTTTCACATCAAAAATAAAAAATTGACTGAGATATGATCACACTTGCTGTGATTTAAACACAGAGGTCAACAATTGACGTCATAGGGTGTGTTGAACTCGGCTTGGCCCAAGGATTCCAATGATACCTCATTTTGCCATTCGGGTCAACAGGTCAAAAGTTACGTCCGTGAACACAAGTCCAACTTTGGCCTGTTGGTGGCGCTAGAGCGCTTGAGGTGCCGGCATGAAACTTGGTGAAATGAATTATTGGACTGTCCCCAATTAGTGTGCAAAATTGTATAACTTTTTACCAGACGGTTCTATGGGCTGCCATTGACTTCCATTGCAAAATAATGCGCATCAGCAACTACTGGCCAAAATGCATTTTTGTCAATTACGGAGCCCCCTAGAGGTCAAATGTCACCAAATTTCTTGAGCGTCCTCCCGATGTGGTCTGAGTTACATGTACTAAGTTTGGTTTTGATACATGAAAGCGTTCCTGAGATATGAAATCACTTCCTGTTTGGCGGCTTCGCCACAAATTTTGATTGGCTGGTACAGGCCAAAGCTTCTGTCAATTGTTCCAGAAAGCAATGCACTCATCAGGCATGGTCTGAAGATGGTCTCTGCCAATTTTGGTGAGGATCCGCTGAAATTTGTGACCTGCCAAAACTTATATGTGTTTTTGATTAAATCCAATATGGCGGCCGAATCAATAACGATGACATCACAAGTTGGCCTGGGTTGGCCTAAGGACCTCCAACAGTATTATCAGACACCACTAGTGTGTTTTAATTCTAAGCACAACTGCTGCTACAGGCCAAAAGGCATGTTTCTTAATTACAGCGCCCCCTAGAGGTCAAAGGTCACCAGATTTCTTGAGCGTCCCCCTGATTGGGTCCTGAGTCCATATACTAAGTTTGGTTATGATAGATGAATGGGTTGCTGAGATATGAGCTCACTTCCTGTTTGGCGGCTTCGCCGCATATTTCGATTGGCTGTTACGGTCAAACGGTTTGAGTTCCGAAGACGAAAAGTGATAACTTTTGTGCGGCTTGGTCTGAAGAGCATGTGTGTCAAGTTTGGTGACGATCGGATAAAATTTGTGACCTGTGAAGTTTTAGTTTCACTTTCACTAAAATCCAATATGGCGGAAAATCCATCATGGCGGAAAATGACGTCATAGGGTGCGTTGAACTCGGCTTGGTCTAAGGATTCCAACGGTACTTCATTTGTCAAAATCGGATCAACAGGTCAAAAGTTACGTGCGTGAACGCACGTCCAACTTTGGCCTGTTGGTGGCGCTAGAGCCCTCGAGGAGCCGACATGAAACTTGGTGAAATTAATCATGGGACTGTCCCCAATCGGTGTGCCAAATTTCACAACTTTTTACCAGACGGTTCTATGGGCTGCCATAGACTCCCATGGCGGAAGAAAGATGTTAAATAAATATAGCTGCAAGCAGCAATGAGGGGGCCAAGCAGTATAGGCCGGAGTAGCCACGGCAACAAGATAGAACTCAGCAGACAGTCGCAATCAACACTTTCAACAAGTGTCACATCAAAACATAACTGACTTTGTAGGGCTGAAACAGGGCTGAGTATTGCCGCCGCCTCCGCCAGCCAGCCCCCCCACCTAATCACCCCTGCCGGTCCCACCCCGTCCTGCCCTGCCCTGCCCTTGCACGTACGCATTAGAATTAACTGGATGGAACATGTTGTCATCAGTTTCACATCAAAAAATAAAAGATTGATAAAACACATCAGCAACTACAGATCAAAATGTAATATTGCTAATTGCAGCACCCCCTACAGGTCAAAGGTCACCAAATGTTTTGAGCGTCCTCCTAATGGGGTCATGAATATATGTAGTAAGTTTGGTGATGATACATGGCAGGGTTGCTGAGATATGAGCTCACTTCCTGTTTGGCGGCTTCGCCACAAATTTTGATTGGCTGTTACGGGCGAATGATTCTGTCAATTGTTCCAGAAAGCAATGCACTGATAAGGCATGGTCTGAAGATTGTCTCTGCCAATTTTGGTGAGGATCCGCTGAAATTTGTGACCTGCAAAAACTTGTACGTGTTTTTGATTAAATCCAATATGATGACCGAATCAATTACGATGACATCACAAGTTGACTTGGGTAAACCAAAGGACCTCCAACAGTATTATCAGACACCACTAGTGCGTTTTAATTCTAAGCACAACTGCAGCTACAGGCCAAAAGGCATGTTTCTTAATTACAGCGCCCCCTAGAGGTCAAAGGTCACCAGATTTCTTGAGCATCTCCCTGATTGGGTCCTGAGTCCATGTACTCAGTTTGGTGATGATAGGGGAATGGGTTGCTGAGATATGAGCTCAGTTTCTAAGCACAACAGCAGCTACAGGCCAAAAGGCATGTTTCTTAATTACAGCGCCCCCTTGAGGTCAAAGGTCACCAGATTTTTTGAGCGTCCCCCTGATTGGGTCCTGAGTCCATGCACCAAGTTTGGCTTTGATACATGCAAGGGTTGCTGAGATATGAGCTCACTTCCTGTTTGGCGGCTTCGCCGCAAGTTTCGATTGGCTGTTACAGCCGAATGCTTCTGTCAATTGTTCCAGAAAGCAAAGCACTGATAAGGCATGGTCTGAAGATGATCTCTGCCAATTTTGGTGAGGATCCGCTGAAATTTGTGACCCGCGAAAATTTTTACATGTTTTTGATTAAATCCAATATGGCGGCCGAATCAATTACGATGACATCACAAGTTGGCTTGGGTCGGCCTAAGGACCTCCAACAGGTTTAACAGACACCACTAGTGCATTTTAATTCTAAACACAACTGCAGCTACAGGCCAAAAGGCATGTTTCTTAATTACAGCGCCCCCTAGAGGTCAAAGGTCACCAGATTTCTTGAGCGTCCCCCTGATTGGGTCCTGAGTCCATGCACCAGGTTTGGCTTTGATACATGCAAGGGTTGCTGAGATATGAGCTCACTTCCTGTTTGGCGGCTTCGCCGCATATTTCGATTGGCTGTTACAGGCGAACGGTTTGAGTTCTGAAGACGAAAATGAATAACTTTTGTGAGGCTTGGTCTGAAGATCAAGTGTGTCAGATTTGGTGTCGATCGGACAAAATTTGTGACCTTTGAAGACTTTTTAGTGTTTTTGATGAAATCCAAAATGGCGGAAAATCCATCATGGCGGAAATTGACGTCATAGGGTGCGTTGAACTCGGCTTGGTCCAAGGATTCTAACAATACCTAATTTTTGACAATCGGATCAACGGGTCAAAAGTTACGTGCGTGAACGCACATCCAACTTTGGCCTGTTGGTGGCGATAGAGCGCTCAAGGTGCCGGTATGAAACTTGGTGAAATTAATCATGAGACTGTCCCCAATCAGTGTGCCAAATTTCAGAACTTTTCACCAGACGGTTCTATGGGCTGCCATTGACTTCAATGACGGAAGCGTAATAATAATAATAAATATAGCTGCAAGCAGCAATGAGGGGGCCAAGCAGTGAGATCAGCAGGCCAGATTTGCCATGTAAGTCAATGCCGTTGCATCAGACATATAGCTTTAAGCAGTCACAGCAAGTTCCATGCCATACAACCCAAGATTGGCTGAGTTACAAGGTCAAGTTTCACATCAAAACATAACTGATTTTGTGGGGCTGAACCAGAGCTGAGTGTCGCCGCCCCCTCCCCCAGCCAGCCCACCGCCGCAACCGCCCCTGCCCATCCCACCCCGTCCCACCCTTGCACGCACACATTAGAATGAACTAGATGGAACTTGCTGTCATCAGTTTCACATCAAAAATAAAAGATTGACTGAGATATGATCACACTTGCTGTGATTTAAACACAGAGGTCAAAAATTGACGTCATAGGGTGTGTTGAACTGGGCTTGGCCCAAGGATTCCAATGATACCTCATTTTGCCATTCGGGTCAACAGGTCAAAAGTTACGTCCGTGAACACAAGTCCAACTTTGGCCTGTTGGTGGCGCTAGAGCGCTTGAGGTGCCGGCATGAAACTTGGTGAAATGAATTATTGGACTGTCCCCAATTAGTGTGCATAATTGTATAACTTTTTACCAGACGGTTCTATGGGCTGCCATTGACTTCCATTGCAAAATAATGCGCATCAGCAACTACTGGCCAAAATGCATTTTTGTCAATTACGGAGCCCCCTAGAGGTCAAATGTCACCAAATTTCTTGAGCGTCCTCCCGATGGGGTCTGAGGTACATGTACTAAATTTGGTTTTGATACATGAAAGCGTTGCTGAGATATGAAATCACTTCCTGTTTGGCGGCTTCGCCGCAAATTTCGATTGGCTGGTACAGGTCAATGCTTCTGTCAATTGTTCCAGAAAGCAATGCACTCATCAGGCATGGTCTGTAGATGGTCTCTGCCAATTTTGGTGAGGATCTGCTGAAATTTGTGACCTGCAAAAATGTGTACGTGTTTTTGATTAAATCCAATATGGCGGCCGAATCAATTACGATGACATCACAAGTCGTCTTGGGTCGGCCTAAGGACCTCCAACAGTATTACCAGACACCACTAGTGTGTTTTAATTCTAAGCACAACAGCAGCTACAGGCCAAAAGGCATGTTTCTTAATTACAGCGCCCCCTAGAGGTCAAAGGTCACCAGATTTCTTGAGCGTCCCCCTGATTGGGTCCTGAGTCCATGGACTAAGTTTGGTTATGATAGATGAATGTGTTCTTGAGATATGAGCTCACTTCCTGTTTGGCGGCTTCGCCGCAAATTTCGATTGGCTGTTACGCGCGAACGGTTTTAGTTCCGAAGACGAAAAAGAATAACTTTTGTGCGGCTTGGTCAGAAGAGCATGTGTGTCAAGTTTGGTGACGATCGGACAAAATTTGTGACCTGTGAAGTTTTAGTTTCACTTTCACTAAAATCCAATATGGCGGAAAATCCATCATGGCGGAAAATGACGTCATAGGGTGCGTTGAACTCGGCTTGGTCCAAGGATTCCAACGATACTTCATTTTTGACAATCGGGTCAACAGGTCAGAAGTTACGTGCGTGAACGCAAGTCCAACTTTGGCCTGTTGGTGGCGCTAGAGCGCTCAAGGTGCCGGTATGAAACTTGGTGAAATTAATTATGGGACTATCCCTAATCAGTGTGCCAAATTTCACAACTTTTCACCAGACGGTTCTATGGGCTGCCATTGACTTCAATGGCGGAATAATAATAATAAATATAGCTGCAAGCAGCAATGAGGGGGCCAAGCAGTATAGGCCGGAGTAGCCACGGCGACAAGATAGAACTCAGCAGACACTCGCGATCAACACTTTCAACAAGTGTCACATCAAACATAACTGATTTTGTAGGGCTGAAACAGGGCTGAGTACTGCCACCGCCTCCGCCAGCCAGCCCCCCCACCTAATCACCCCTGCCCATCCCACCCCGTCCCGCCCCGCCCTACCACGCACGCATTAGAATGACTGGATGGAAAATGTTGTCATCTGTTTCACATCCAAAAATAAAAGATCGATAAAACACATCGCAACTACAGATCAAAATGCAACATTGCTAATTGCAGCACCCCCTACAGGTCAAAGGTCACCAAATTTCTTGAGCGTCCTCCTAATGGGGTCATGAATATATGTAGTAAGTTTGGTGATGATACATGGCAGGGTTGCTGAGATATGAGCTCACTTCCTGTTTGGCGGCTTCGCCGCAAGTTTCGATTGGCTGTTACAGCCGAATGTTACTGTCAATCGTTCCAAAAAGCGATGCACTGATAAGGCATGGTCTGAAGATGTTCTGTGCCAATTTTGGTGAGGATCCACTGAAATTTGTGACCTGCGAAAATTCGTACGTGTTTTTGATTAAATCTAATATGGCGGCCGAATCAATTACGATGACATCACAAGTTGGCCTGGGTCGGCCTAAGGACCTCCAACAGTATTACCAGACACCACTAGTGCGTTTTAATTCTAAGCACAACAGCAGCTACAGGCCAAAAGGCATGTTTCTTAATTACAGCGCCCCCTAGAGGTCAAAGGTCACCAGATTTCTTGAGCGTCCCCCTGATTGAGTCCTGAGTCCATGCACCAAGTTTGGCTTTGATACATGCAAGGGTTACTGAGATATGAGCTCACTTCCTGTTTGGCGGCTTCGCCGCATATTTCGATTGGCTGTTACGGGCGAACGGTTTGAGTTCCGAAGACGAAAATGAATAACTTTTGTGAGGCTTGGTCTGAAGATCAAGTGTGTCAGATTTGGTGTCGATCGGACAAAATTTGTGACCTTTGAAGACTTTTTAGTGTTTTTGATGAAATCCAAAATGGCGGAAAATCCATCATGGCGGAAATTGACGTCATAGGATGCGTTGAACTCGGCTTGGTCCAAGGATTCTAACAATACCTAATTTTTGACAATCGGATCAACGGGTCAAAAGTTACGTGCGTGAACGCAAGTCCAACTTTGGCCTGTTGGTGGCGCTAGAGCGCTCAAGGTGCCGGTATGAAACTTGGTGAAATGAATTATTGGACTGTCCCCAATTAGTGTGCAAAATTTTATAACTTTTTACCAGACGGTTCTATGGGCTGCCATTGACTTCCATTGCAAAATAATGCGCATCAGCAACTACTGGCCAAAATGCATTTTTGTCAATTACGGTGCCCCCTACAGGTCAAAGGTCACCAAATTTCTTGAGCGTCCTCCTAATGGGGTCATGAATATATGTAGTAAGTTTGGTTTTGATACATGAAAGCGTTGCTGAGATATGAAATCACTTCCTGTTTGGTGGCTTCGCCGCAAATTTCGATTGGCTGGTACAGGTCAATGCTTCTGTCAATTGTTCCAGAAAGCAATACACTCATCAGGCATGGTCTGTTGATGGTCTCTGCCAATTTTGGTGAGGATCCGCTGAAATTTGTGACCTGCAAAAACGTGTACGTGTTTTTGATTAAATCCAATATGGCGGCCAAATCAATTACGATGACATCACAAGTCGGATTGGGTCAGCCTAAGGACCTCCAACAGTATTACCAGACACCACTAGTGCATTTTAATTCTAAGCAAAACAGCAGCTACAGGCCAAAAGGCATGTTTCTTAATTACAGCGCCCCCTAGAGGTCAAAGGTCACCAGATTTTTTGAGCGTCCCCCTGATTGGGTCCTGAGTCCATGTACTAAGTTTGGTTATGATAGATGAATGGGTTGCTGAGATATGAGCTCACTTCCTGTTTGGCGGCTTCGCCGCATATTTTGATTGGCTGTTACGGTCAAATGGTTTGAGTTCCGAAGACGAAAAGTGATAACTTTTGTGCGGCTTGGTCTGAAGAGCATGTGTGTCAAGTTTGGTGACGATCGGACAAAATTTGTGACCTGTGAAGTTTTAGTTTCACTTTCACTAAAATCCAATATGGCGGAAAATCCATCATGGCGGAAAATGACGTCATAGGGTGCATTGAACTCGGCTTGGTCCAAGGATTCCATCGATACCTCATTTTTGACAATCGGCCATACGGGTCAAAAGTTACGTGCGTGAACGCACGTCCAACTTTGGCCTGTTGGTGGCGCTAGAGTGCTCTAGGTGCCATCATGAAACTTGGTGACATTAATCAAGGGACTGTCCCTAATCAGTGTGCCAAATTTCAAAACTTTTCACCAGACGGTTCTATGGGCTGCCATAGACTTCCATGGCGGAATAATAATAATAATAGGGAAGAAAACATAGAAACACAATGAGGTCCTCGCAGCTTCGCTGCTTGGCCCCCAATAAATATAGCTGCAAGCAGCAATGAGGGGGCCAAGCAGTTAGTTCAGCAGGCCAGATTAACCATGTAAGTCAATGCCGTTGCATCAGACATATAGCCTTAAGCAGTCACAGCAAGTTCCATGCCATACAACCCAAGATTGGCTGAGTTACAAGGTCAAGTTTCACATCAAAACATAACTGATTTTGTGGGGCTGAACCAGGGCTGAGTGTCGCCGCCCCCTCCCCCAGCCAGCCCACCGCCGCAACCGCCCCTGCCCATCCCACCCCGTCCCACCCTTGCACGCACACATTAGAATGAACTAGATGGAACTTGCTGTCATCAGTTTCACATCAAAAATAAAAGATTGACTGATATATGATCACACTTGCTGTGATTTAAACATAGAGGTCAACAATTGACGTCATAGGGTGTGTTGAACTCGGCTTGGCCCAAGGATTCCAATGATACCTCATTTTGCCATTCGGGTCAACAGGTCAAAAGTTACGTCCGTAAACACAAGTCCAACTTTGGCCTGTTGGTGGCGCTAGAGCGCTTGAGGTGCCGGCATGAAACTTGGTGAAATGAATTATTGGACTGTCCCCAATTAGTGTGCAAAATTGTATAACTTTTTACCAGACGGTTCTATGGGCTGCCATTGACTTCCATTGCAAAATAATGCGCATCAGCAACTACTGACCAAAATGCATTTTTGTCAATTACGGAGCCCCCTAGAGGTCAAATGTCACCAAATTTCTTGAGCATCCTCCCGATGTGGTCTGAGGTACATGTACTAAGTTTGGTTTTGATACATGAAAGTGTTGCTGAGATATGACATCACTTCCTGTTTGGCGGCTTCGCCGCAAATTTTGATTGGCTGGTACAGGCCAATGCCTCTGTCAATTGTTCCAGAAAGCAATGCACTCATCAGGCATGGTCTGTAGATGGTCTCTGCAAATTTTGGTGAGGATCCGCTGAAATTTGTGACCTGCAAAAACGTGTACGTGTTTTTGATTAAATCCAATATGGCGGCCGAATCAATTACGATGACATCACAAGTTGGCTTGGGTCGGCCTAAGGACCTTCAACAGTAGTACCAGACACCACTAGTGGGTTTCAATTCTAAGCACAACTGCAGCTACAGGCCAAAAGGCATGTTTCTTAATTACAGCGCCCCCTAGAGGTCAAAGGTCACCAAATTTCTTGAGTGTCCCCCTGATTGGGTCCTGAGTCCATGGACTTAGTTTGGTTATGATAGATCAATGGGTTGCTGAGATATGAGCTCACTTCCTGTTTGGCGGCTTCGCCGCAAATTTCGATTGGCTGTTACGCGCGAACGGTTTTAGTTCCGAAGACGAAAAAGAATAACTTTTGTGCGGCTTGGTCTGAAGAGCATGTGTGTCAAGTTTGGTGACGATCGGACAAAATTTGTGACCTGTGAAGTTTTAGTTTCACTTTCACTAAAATCCAATATGGCGGAAAATCCATCATGGCGGAAAATGACGTCATAGGGTGCGTTGAACTCGGCTTGGTCCAAGGATTCCAACGATACCTCATTTTTGACAATCGGGTCAACAGGTCAGAAGTTACGTGCGTGAACGCAAGTCCAACTTTGGCCTGTTGGTGGCGCTAGAGCGCTCAAGGTGCCGGTATGAAACTTGGTGAAATTAATTATGGGACTATCCCTAATCAGTGTGCCAAATTTCACAACTTTTCACCAGACGGTTCTATGGGCTGCCATTGACTTCAATGGCGGAATAATAATAATAATAAATATAGCTGCAAGCAGCAATGAGGGGGCCAAGCAGTATAGGCCGGAGTAGCCACGGTGACAAGATTGAATTCAGCAGATACCCGCCATCAACACTTTCAACAAGTTTAATATGAAAACATACTTGATTTTGTAGGGCTGAAACAGGGCTGAGTATTGTCACTGCTTCCGCCAGCCAGCCCCCCACCTAATCATCCCTGCCCGTCCCACCCCGTCCTGGCACGCCCCGCCCCGCCCTTGCACGCACGCATTAGAATGAACTGGATGGAACATGTTGTCATCAGTTTCACATCAAAAAATAAAAGATCGATAAAACACATCAGCAACTATAGATCAAAATGCAATATTGCTAATTGCAGCACCCCCTACAAATCATAGATCACCAAAGTTTTTGAGTGTCCTCCTATTGGGGTGATGAATCCATGTAGTAAGTTTGGTTATGATACATGGCAGGGTTGCTGAGATATGAGCTCACTTCCTGTTTGGCGGCTTCGCCGCAAATTTCGATTGGCTGTTACGCACGAACGGTTTTAGTTCCGAAGACAAAAAGCAATGCATTAATGAGGCATGGTCTGTAGATGATATCTATGAAGTTTGGTGTCGATCGGACAAAATGTGTGACCTCTGATACGTTTTAAGTGATTTTGATGAAATCCAAAATGGCGGAAAATACATCATGGCGGAAAATGACGTCATAGGGTGCGTTGAACTCGGCTTGGTCCAAGGATTCCAACGGTACCTCATTTTTCAAAATCGGATCAACAGGTCAAAAGTTACGTGTGTGAACGCACGTCCAACTTTGGCCTGTTGGTGGCGCTAGAGCGCTGGAGGTGCCGGCATGAAACTTGGTGAAATGAATTATTGGACTGTCCCTAATTAGTGTGCCAAATTGTATAACTTTTTACCAGACGGTTCTATGGGCTGCCATTGACTTCCATTGCAAAATAATGCGCATCAGCAACTACTGGCCAAAATGCATTTTTGTCAATTACGGAGCCCCCTAGAGGTCAAATGTCACCAAATTTCTTGAGCGTCCTCCCGATGTGGTCTGAGGTACATGTACTAAGTTTGGTTTTGATACATGAAAGCGTTGCTGAGATATGAAATCACTTCCTGTTTGGCGGCTTCGCCGCAAATTTTGATTGGCTGGTACAGGCCAAAGCTTCTGTCAATTGTTCCAGAAAGCAAAGCACTCATCAGGCATGGTCTGAAGATGGTCTCTGCCAATTTTGGTGAGGAACAGATGAAATTTGTGACCTGCCAAAACTTTTTTGTGTTTTTGATTTAATCCAATATGGCGGCCGAATCAATTAGGATGACATCACAAGTTGGCTTGGGTCGGCCTAAGGACCTTCAACAGTAGTACCAGACACCACTAGTGGGTTTTAATTCTAAGCACAACTGCTGCTACAGGCCAAAAGGCATGTTTCTTAATTACAGCGCCCCCTAGAGGTCAAAGGTCACCAAATTTCTTGAGCGTCCCCCTGATTGGGTCTTGAGTCCATGGAATAAGTTTGGTTATGATAGATCAATGGGTTGCTGAGATATGAGCTCACTTCCTGTTTGGCGGCTTCGCCGCAAATTTCGATTGGCTGTTACGCGCGAACGGTTTTAGTTCCGAAGACAAAAAGCAATGCATTAGTGAGGCATGGTCTGTAGATGATATCTATGAAGTTTGGTGTCGATCGGACAAAATGTGTGACCTCTGATACGTTTTAAGTGATTTTGATGAAATTCAAAATGGCGGAAAATCCATCATGGCGGAAAATGACGTCATAGGGCGCGTTGAACTCTGCTTGGTCCAAGGATTCCAACGGTACCTCATTTTTCAAAATCGGATCAACAGGTCAAAAGTTACGTGCGTGAACGCACGTCCAACTTTGGCCTGTTGGTGGCGCTAGAGCCCTCGAGGAGCCGACATGAAACTTGGTGAAATTAATCATGGGCCTGTCCCCAATCGGTGTGCCAAATTTCACAACTTTTTACCATACGGTTCTATGGGCTGCCATAGACTCCCATGGCGGAAGCGTAATAATAATAATAGGGAAGAAAACATAGAATCACTATGGGTTGCCTCGCAGCTTCGCTGCTTGGCCCCCAATAATAAGAACAAATAGAAACACAATGGTTGCCTCGCAGCTTCGCTGCTTGGCCCCCAAATATAGCTGCAAGCAGCAATGAGGGGGCCAAGCAGAATAGGCCGGAGTAGCCACGGCGACAAGATAGAACTCAGCAGACACCCGCGATCAACACTTTCAACAAGTGTCACATCAAAATATAACTGACTTTGTAGGTCTGAAACAGGGTTGAGTATTGCCGCCGCCTCCGCCAGCCAGCCCCCCCACCTAATCACCCCTGCCCGTTCCACCCCGTCCCGCCCCGCCCTACCACGCACGCATTAGAATGAACTGGATGGAATATGTTGTCATCTGTTTCACATCCAAAAATAAAAGATTGATAAAACACATCAGCAACTACAGATCAAAATGCAATATTGCTAATTGCAGCACCCCCTACAGGTCAAAGGTCACCAAATGTTTTGAGCGTCCTCCTAATGGGGTCATGAATATATGTAGTAAGTTTGGTGATGATACATGGCAGGGTTGCTGAGATATGAGCTCACTTCCTGTTTGGCGGCATCGCCGCAAACTTCGATTGGCTGTAACGCGCGAGCGGTTTTAGTTCCGAAGACAAAAAGCAATATATTAATGGGGCATGGACTGTAGATGATATCTATGCAGTTTGGTGTCGATTGGACCAAATTTGTGACCTGTGAAGACTTATTAGTGTTTTTGATGAAATCCAATATGGCGGAAAATCCATCATGGCGGAAATTGATGTCATAGGGTGCATTGAACTCGGCTTGGTCCAAGGATTCCAGCGATACCTCATTTTTGACAATCGGGTCAACGGGTCAGAAGTTACGTGCATGAACGCAAGTCCAACTTTGGCCTGTTGGTGGCGCTAGAGCGCTTGAGGTGCCGGCATGAAACTTGGTGAAATGAATTATTGGACTGTCCCCAATTAGTGTGCAAAATTGTATAACTTTTTACAAGACGGTTCTATGGGCTGCCATTGACTTCCATTGCAAAATAATACACATCAGCAACTACTGGCCAAAATGCATTTTTGTCAATTACGGAGCCCCCTAGAGGTCAAATGTCACCAAATTTCATGAGCGTCCTCCCGATGTGGTCTGAGGTACATGTACTAAGTTTGGTTTTGATACATGAAAGCGTTGCTGAGATATGAAATCACTTCCTGTTTGGCGGCTTCGCCGCAAATTTTGATTGGCTGGTACAGGCCAAAGCTTCTGTCAATTGTTCTAGAAAGCAATGCAATCATCAGGCATGGTCTGAAGATGGTCTCTGCCAATTTTGGTGAGGATCCGCTGAAATTTGTGACCTGCGAAAACTTATATGTGTTTTTGATTAAATCCAATATGGCGGCTGAATCAATTACGATGACATCACAAGTCGACTTGGGTCGGCCTAAGGACCTCCAACAGTATTACCAGACACCACTAGTGGGTTTTAATTCTAAGCACAACTGCTGCTACAGGCCAAAAGGCATGTTTCTTAATTACAGCGCCCCCTAGAGGTCAAAGGTCACCAGATTTCTTGAGCGTCCCCCTGATTGGGTCCTGAGTCCATGGACTAAGTTTGGTTATGATAGATGAATGGGTTGCTGAGATATGAGCTCACTTCCTGTTTGGCGGCTTCGCCGCAAATTTCGATTGGCTGTTACGCGCGAACGGTTTTAGTTCCGAAGACGAAAAGGAATAACTTTTGTGCGGCTTGGTCTGAAGAGCATGTGTGTCAAGTTTGGTGACGATCGGACAAAATTTGTGACCTGTGAAGTTTTAGTTTCACTTTCACTAAAATCCAATATGGCGGAAAATCTATCATGGCGGAAAATGACGTCATAGGGTGCGTTGAACTCGGCTTGGTCCAAGGATTCCAACGATACCTCATTTTTGACAATCGGGTCAACAGGTCAGAAGTTACGTGCATGAACGCAAGTCCAACTTTGGCCTGTTGGTGGCGCTAGAGCGCTTTAGGTGCCGGCATGAAACTTGGTGAAATGAATTATTGGACTGTCCCCAATTAGTGTGCAAAATTGTATAACTTTTTACCAGACGGTTCTATGGGCTGCCATTGACTTCCATTGCAAAATAATGCGCATCAGCAACTACTGGCCAAAATGCATTTTTGTCAATTACGGTGCCCCCTAGAGGTCAAATGTCACCAAATTTCTTGAGCGTCCTCCCGATGTGGTCGGAGGTACATGTACTAAGTTTGGTTTTGATACATGAAAGCGTTGCTGAGATATGAAATCACTTCCTGTTTGGCGGCTTCGCCGCAAATTTCGATTGGCTGGTACAGGTCAATGCTTCTGTCAATTGTTCCAGAAAGCAACGCACTCATCAGGCATGGTCTGAAGATGGTCTCTACCAATTTTGGTGAAGAACAGATGAAATTTGTGACCTGCGAAAACTTGTACGTGTTTTTGATTAAATCCAATATGGCGGCCGAATCAATTACGATGACATCACAAGTTGGCTTGGGTCGGCCTAAGGACCTCCAACAGTATTAACAGACACCACTAGTGCATTTTAATTCTAAACACAACTGCAGCTACAGGCCAATAGGCATGTTTCTTAATTACAGCGCCCCCTAGAGGTCAAAGGTCACCAGATTTCTTGAGCGTCCCCCTGATTGGGTCCTGAGTACATGTACTAAGTTTGGTTATGACAGATGAATGGGTTGCTGAGATATGAGCTCACTTCCTGTTTGGCGGCTTCGCCGCAAATTTCGATTGGCTGTTACGCGCGAACGGTTTTAGTTCCGAAGACGAAAAGGAATAACTTTTGTGCGGCTTGGTCTGAAGAGCATGTGTGTGAAGTTTGGTGACGATCGGACAAAATTTGTGACCTGTGAAGTTTTAGTTTCACTTTCACTAAAATCCAATATGGCGGAAAATCCATCATGGCGGAAAATGACGTCATAGGGTGCATTGAACTCGGCTTGGTCCAAGGATTCCATCGATACCTCATTTTTGACAATCGGCCATACGGGTCAAAAGTTACGTGCGTGAACGCACGTCCAACTTTGGCCTGTTGGTGGCGCTAGAGTGCTCTAGGTGCCATCATGAAACTTGGTGACATTAATCAAGGGACTGTCCCTAATCAGTGTGCCAAATTTCAAAACTTTTCACCAGACGGTTCTATGGGCTGCCATAGACTTCCATGGCGGAATAATAATAATAATAGGGAAGAAAACATAGAAACACAATGAGGTCCTCGCAGCTTCGCTGCTTGGCCCCCAATAATAATAAGAACAAATAGAAACACAATGGTTGCCTCGCAGCTTCGCTGCTTGGCCCCCAATAATAAGAAAACATAGAAACACAATGGGGCTTCGCAGCTTCGCTGCTTGGCCCCCAAATATAGCTGCAAGCAGCAATGAGGGGGCCAAGCAGTGAGATCAGCAGGCCAGATTTGCCATGTAAGTCAATGCCGTTGCATCAGACATATAGCCTTAAGCAGTCACAGCAAGTTCCATGCCATACAACCCAAGATTGGCTGAGTTACAAGGTCAAGTTTCACATCAAAACATAACTGATTTTGTGGGGCTGAACCAGGGCTGAGTGTCGCCGCCCCCTACCCCAGCCAGCCCACCGCCGCAACCGCCCCTGCCCATCCCACCCCGCCCCACCCTTGCACGCACGCATTAGAATTAACTGGATGGAACTCGCTGTCATCAGTTTCACATCAAAAATAAAAGATTGACTGAGATATGATCACACTTGCTGTGATTTAAACATAGAGGTCAACAATTGACGTCATAGGGTGTGTTGAACTCGGCTTGGCCCAAGGATTCCAATGATACCTCATTTTGCCATTCGGGTCAACAGGTCAAAAGTTACGTCCGTAAACACAAGTCCAACTTTGGCCTGTTGGTGGCGCTAGAGCGCTTGAGGTGCCGGCATGAAACTTGGTGAAATGAATTATTGGACTGTCCCCAATTAGTGTGCAAAATTGTATAACTTTTTACCAGACGGTTCTATGGGCTGCCATTGACTTCCATTGCAAAATAATGCGCATCAGCAACTACTGGCCAAAATGCATTTTTGTCAATTACGGGGCCCCCTAGAGGTCAAATGTCACCAAATTTCTTGAGCGTCCTCCTAATGGGGTCATGAACATATGTAGTAAGTTTGGTGATGATACATGGCAGGGTTGCTGAGATATGAGCTCACTTCCTGTTTGGCCGCTTCGCTGCAAGTTTCGATTGGCTGTTACAGCCGAATGCTACTGTCAATCGTTCCAAAAAGCGATGCACTGATAAGGCATGGTCGGAAGATGTTCTCTGCCAATTTTGGTGAGGATCCGCTGAAATTTGTGACCTGCGAAAATTCGTACGTGTTTTTGATTAAATCCAATATGGCGGCCGAATCAATTACGATGACATCACAAATTTGCCTGGGTCGGCCTAAGGACCTCCAACAGTATTACCAGACACCACTAGTGCGTTTTAATTCTAAGCACAACAGCAGCTACAGGCCAAAAGGCATGTTTCTTAATTACAGCGCCCCCTAGAGGTCAAAGGTCACCAGCTTTCTTGAGCGTCCCCCTGATTGGGTCCTGAGTCCATGCACCAAGTTTGGCTTTGATACATGCAAGGGTTGCTGAGATATGAGCTCACTTCCTGTTTGGCGGCTTCGCCGCATATTTCGATTGGCTGTTACGGTCAAACGGTTTGAGTTCCGAAGACGAAAAGTGATAACTTTTGTGCGGCTTGGTCTGAAGAGCATGTGTGTCAAGTTTGGTGACGATCGGACAAAATTTGTGACCTGTGAAGTTTTAGTTTCACTTTCACTAAAATCCAATATGGCGGAAAATCCATCATGGCGGAAAATGACGTCATAGGGTGCGTTGAACTCGGCTTGGTCCAAGGATTCCAACGATACCTCATTTTTCAAAATCGGGTCAACAGGTCAAAAGTTACGTGCGTGAACGCACGTCAAACTTTGGCCTGTTGGTGGCGCTAGAGCCCTCGAGGTGCCGACATGAAACTTGGTGAAATTAATCAATGTACTATCCCCAATCAGTGTGCCAAATTTCACAACTTTTTACCAGACGGTTCTATGGGCTGCCATAGACTTCAATGGCAGAGGAAAGATGTTAAATAATAATAATAAGAAATCATAGAAACACAATGGGTGCCTTCGCAGCTTCGCTGCTTGGCCCCCAATAATAATAATAAGAAATCATAGAAAAACAATGGGGCTTCGCAGCTTCGCTGCTTGGCCCCCAATAATAATAATAATAAGAACAAATAGAAAAACAATGGGTGCCTTCGCAGCTTCGCTGCTTGGCCCCCAATCATAGAAACACAATGGGTGCCTTCGCAGCTTCGCTGCTTGGCCCCCAAATATAGCTGCAAGCAGCAATGAGGGGGCCAAGCAGTGAGATCAGCAGGCCAGATTTGCCATGTAAGTCAATGCCATTGCATCAGACATATAGCCTTAAGCAGTCACAGCAAGTTCCATGCCATACAACCCAAGATTGGCTGAGTTACAAGGTCAAGTTTCACATCAAAACATAACTGATTTTGTGGGGCTGAACCAGGGCTGAGTGTCGCCGCCCCCTCCCCCAGCCAGCCCACCACCGCAACCGCCCCTGCCCATCCCATCCCGTCCCACCCTTGCACGCACACATTAGAATGAACTAGATGGAACTTGCTGTCATCAGTTTCACATCAAAAATAAAAGATTGACTGAGATATGATCACACTTGCTGTGATTTAAACACAGAGGTCAAAAATTGACGTCATAGGGTGTGTGGGGGTGTGAACTCAGCTTGGCCCAAGGATTCCAATGATACCTCATTTTGCCATTCGGGTCAACAGGTCAAAAGTTACGTCCGTAAACACAAGTCCAACTTTGGCCTGTTGGTGGCGCTAGAGCGCTTCAGGTGCCGGTATGAAACTTGGTGAAATGAATTATTGGACTGTCCCCAATTAGTGTGCAAAATTTTATAACTTTTTACCAGACGGTTCTATGGGCTGCCATTGACTTCCATTGCAAAATAATGCGCATCAGCAACTACTGGCCAAAATGCATTTTTGTCAATTACGGTGCCCCCTAGAGGTCAAATGTCACCAAATTTCTTGAGCGTCCTCCCGATGGGGTCTGAGGTACATGTACTAAATTTGGTTTTGATACATGAAAGCGTTGCTGAGATATGAAATCACTTCCTGTTTGGTGGCTTCGCCGCAAATTTCTATTGGCTGGTACAGGTCAATGCTTCTGTCAATTGTTCCAGAAAGCAAGGCACTCATCAGGCATGGTCTGTTGATGGTCTTTGCCAATTTTGGTGAGGATCCGCTGAAATTTGTGACCTGCAAAAACGTGTACGTGTTTTTGATTAAATCCAATATGGCGGCCGAATCAATTACGATGACATCACAAGTCGGCTTGGGTCGGCCTAAGGACCTCCAACAGTATTACCAGACACCACTAGTGCATTTTAATTCTAAGCAAAACAGCAGCTACAGGCCAAAAGGCATGTTTCTTAATTACAGCGCCCCCTAGAGGTCAAAGGTCACCAGATTTTTTGAGCGTCCCCCTGATTGGGTCCTGAGTCCATGTACTAAGTTTGGTTATGATAGATGAATGGGTTGCTGAGATATGAGCTCACTTCCTGTTTGGCGGCTTCGCCGCATATTTCGATTGGCTGTTACGGTCAAACGGTTTGAGTTCCGAAGACGAAAAGTGATAACTTTTGTGCGGCTTGGTCTGAAGAGCATGTGTGTCAAGTTTGGTGACAATCGGACAAAATTTGTGACCTGTGAAGTTTTAGTTTCACTTTCACTAAAATCCAATATGGCGGAAAATCCATCATGGCGGAAAATGACGTCATAGGGTGCGTTGAACTCGGCTTGGTCGAAGGATTCCAACGATACCTCATTTTTCAAAATCGGGTCAACAGGTCAAAAGTTACGTGCGTGAACGCAAGTCAAACTTTGGCCTGTTGGTGGCGCTAGAGCCCTCGAGGTGCCGACATGAAACTTGGTGAAATTAATCAATGTACTATCCCCAATCAGTGTGCCAAATTTCACAACTTTTTACCAGACGGTTCTATGGGCTGCCATAGACTTCAATGGCAGAGGAAAGATGTTAAATAATAAATATAGCTGCAAGCAGCAATGAGGGGGCCAAGCAGTGAGATCAGCAGGCCATATTAACCTTGTAAATCAATGCCGTTGCATCAGACATATAGCCTTAAGCAGTCACAGCAAGTTCCATGCCATACAACCCAAGATTGGCTGAGTTACAAGGTCAAGTTTCACATCAAAACATAACTGATTTTGTGGGGCTGAACCAGGGCTGAGTGTCGCCGCCCCCTCCCCCAGCCAGCCCACCGCCGCAACCGCCCCTTCCCATCCCATCCCGTCCCACCCTTGCACGCACACATTAGAATGAACTAGATGGAACTTGCTGTCATCAGTTTCACATAAAAAATAAAAGATTGACTGAGATATGATCACACTTGCTGGGATTTAAACACAGAGGTCAACAATTGACGTCATAGGGTGTGTTGAACTCGGCTTGGCCCAAGGATTCCAATGATACCTCATTTTGCCATTCGGGTCAACAGGTCAAAAGTTACGTCCGTGAACACAAGTCCAACTTTGGCCTGTTGGTGGCGCTAGAGCGCTTGAGGTGCCGGCATGAAACTTGGTGAAATGAATTATTGGACTGTCCCCAATTAGTGTGCAAAATTTTATAACTTTTTACCAGACGGTTCTATGGGCTGCCATTGACTTCCATTGCAAAATAATGCGCATCAGCAACTACTGGCCAAAATGCATTTTTGTCAATTACGGTGCCCCCTAGAGGTCAAATGTCACCAAATTTCTTGAGCGTCCTCCCGATGGGGTCTGAGGTACATGTACTAAATTTGGTTTTGATACATGAAAGCGTTGCTGAGAAATGAAATCACTTCCTGTTTGGCGGCTTCGCCGCAAATTTCGATTGGCTGGTACAGGTCAATGCTTCTGTCAATTGTTCCAGAAAGCAATGCACTCATCAGGCATGGTCTGAAGATGGTCTCTACCAATTTTGGTGAAGAACAGATGAAATTTGTGACCTGCGAAAACTTGTACGTGTTTTTGATTAAATTCAATATGGCGGCCGAATCAATTACGATGACATCACAAGTTGGCTTGGGTCGGCCTAAGGACCTCCAACAGTATTACCAGACACCACTAGTGCGTTTTAATTCTAAGCACAACTGCAGCTACAGGCCAAAAAGCATGTTTCTTAATTACAGCGCCCCCTAGAGGTCAAAGGTCACCAAATTTCTTGAGCGTCCCCCTGATTGGGTCCTGAGTCCATGGACTAAGTTTGGTTATGATAGATGAATGGGTTGCTGAGATATGAGCTCACTTCCTGTTTGGCGGCTTCGCCGCAAATTTCGATTGGCTGTTACGCGCGAACGGTTTTAGTTCCGAAGACGAAAAAGAATAACTTTTGTGCGGCTTGGTCTGAAGAGCATGTGTGTCAAGTTTGGTGACGATCGGACAAAATTTGTGACCTGTGAAGTTTTAGTTTCACTTTCACTAAAATCCAATATGGCGGAAAATCCATCATGGCGGAAAATGACGTCATAGGGTGCGTTGAACTCGGCTTGGTCCAAGGATTCCAACGATACCTCATTTTTGACAATCGGGTCAATAGGTCAGAAGTTACGTGCGTGAACGCAAGTCCAACTTTGGCCTGTTGGTGGCGCTAGAGCGCTCAAGGTGCCGGTATGAAACTTGGTGAAATTAACTATGGGACTATCCCTAATCAGTGTGCCAAATTTCACAACTTTTCACCAGACGGTTCTATGGGCTGCCATTGACTTCAATGGCGGAATAATAATAATAATAATAATAATAAGAACAAATAGAAACACAATGGGTGCCTTCGCAGCTTCGCTGCTTGGCCCCCAAATATAGCTGCAAGCAGCAATGAGGGGGCCAAGCAGTGAGATCAGCAGGCCAGATTTGCCATGTAAGTCAATGCCGTTGCATCAGACATATAGCCTTAAGCAGTCACAGGAAGTTCCATGCCATACAACCCAAGATTGGCTGAGTTACAAGGTCAAGTTTCACATCAAAACATAACTGATTTTGTGGGGCTGAACCAGGGCTGAGTGTCGCCGCCCCCTCCCCCAGCCAGCAGACCGCCGCAACCGCCCCTGCCCATCCCACCCCGTCCCACCCTTGCACGCACACATTAGAATGAACTAGATGGAACTCGCTGTCATCAGTTTCACATCAAAAATAAAAGATTGACTGAGATATGATCACACTTGCTGTAATTTAAACACAGAGGTCAAAAATTGACGTCATAGGGTGTGTTGAACTCGGCTTGGCCCAAGGATTCCAATGATACCTCATTTTGCCATTCGAGTCAACAGGTCAAAAGTTACGTCCGTGAACACAAGTCCAACTTTGGCCTGTTGGTGGCGCTAGAGCGCTTGAGGTGCCGGCATGAAACTTGGTGAAATGAATTATTGGACTGTCCCCAATTAGTGTGCAAAATTGTATAACTTTTTACCAGACGGTTCTATGGGCTGCCATTGACTTCCATTGCAAAATAATGCGCATCAGCAACTACTGGCCAAAATGCATTTTTGTCAATTACGGAGCCCCCTAGAGGTCAAATGTCACCAAATTTCTTGAGCGTCCTCCCGATGTGGTCTGAGTTACATGTACTAAGTTTGGTTTTGATACATGAAAGCGTTCCTGAGATATGAAATCACTTCCTGTTTGGCGGCTTCGCCGCAAATTTTGATTGGCTGGTACAGGCCAAAGCTTCTGTCAATTGTTCCAGAAAGCAATGCACTCATCAGGCATGGTCTGAAGATGGTCTCTGCCAATTTTGGTGAGGAACAGATGAAATTTGTGACCTGCCAAAACTTTTTTGTGTTTTTGATTTAATCCAATATGGCGGCCGAATCAATTACGATGACATCACAAGTTGGCTTGGGTCGGCCTAAGGACCTTCAACAGTAGTAGCAGACATCACTAGTGGGTTTTAATTCTAAGCACAACTGCTGCTACAGGCCAAAAGGCATGTTTCTTAATTACAGCGCCCCCTAGAGGTCAAAGGTCACCAGATTTCTTGAGCGTCCCCCTGATTGGGTCCTGAGTCCATGTACTAAGTTTGGTTATGATAGATGAATGGGTTGCTGAGATATGAGCTCACTTCCTGTTTGGCGGCTTCGCCGCATATTTCGATTGGCTGTTACGGTCAAACGGTTTGAGTTCCGAAGACGAAAAGTGATAACTTTTGTGCGGCTTGGTCTGAAGAGCATGTGTGTCAAGTTTGGTGATGATCGGATAAAATTTGTGACCTGTGAAGTTTTAGTTTCACTTTCACTAAAATCCAATATGGCGGAAAATCCATCATGGCGGAAAATGACGTCATAGGGTGCGTTGAACTCGGCTTGGTCCAAGGATTCCAACGGTACCTCATTTTTCAAAATCGGATCAACAGGTCAAAAGTTACGTGCGTGAACGCACGTCCAACTTTGGCCTGTTGGTGGCGCTAGAGCCCTCGAGGAGCCGACATGAAACTTGGTGAAATTAATCATGGGACTGTCCCCAATCGGTGTGCCAAATTTCACAACTTTTTACCAGACGGTTCTATGGGCTGCCATAGACTCCCATGGCGGAAGAAAGATGTTAAATAATAATAATAATAGTAAGAAATCATAGAAACACAATGGGGCTTCGCAGCTTCGCTGCTTGGCCCCCAAATATAGCTGCAAGCAGCAATGAGGGGGCCAAGCAGTTAGTTCAGCAGGCCAGATTAACCATGTAAGTCAATGCCGTTGCATCAGACATATAGCCTTAAGCAGTCACAGCAAGTTCCATGCCATACAACCCAAGATTGGCTGAGTTACAAGGTCAAGTTTCACATCAAAACATAACTGATTTTGTGGGGCTGAACCAGGGCTGAGTGTCGCCGCCCCCTCCCCCAGCCAGCCCACCGCCGCAACCGCCCCTGCCCATCCCACCCCGTCCCACCCTTGCACGCACGCATTAGAATTAACTAGATGGAACTTGCTGTCATCAGTTTCACATCAAAAATAAAAGATTGACTGAGATATGATCACACTTGCTGTGATTTAAACACAGAGGTCAAAAATTGACGTCATACGGTGTGTTGAACTCGGCTTGGCCCAAGGATTCCAATGATACCTCATTCGGGTCAACAGGTCAAAAGTTACGTCCGTGAACACAAGTCCAACTTTGGCCTGTTGGTGGCGCTAGAGCGCTTGAGGTGCCGGCATGAAACTTGGTGAAATGAATTATTGGACTGTCCCCAATTAGTGTGCATAATTGTATAACTTTTTACCAGACGGTTCTATGGGCTGCCATTGACTTCCATTGCAAAATAATGCGCATCAGCAACTACTGGCCAAAATGCATTTTTGTCAATTACGGAGCCCCCTAGAGGTCAAATGTCACCAAATTTCTTGAGCGTCCTCCCGATGGGGTCTGAGGTACATGTACTAAATTTGGTTTTGATACATGAAAGCATTGCTGAGATATGAAATCACTTCCTGTTTGGCGGCTTCGCCGCAAATTTCGATTGGCTGGTACAGGTCAATGCTTCTGTCAATTGTTCCAGAAAGCAATGCACTCATCAGGCATGGTCTGTAGATGGTCTCTGCCAATTTTGGTGAGGATCCGCTGAAATTTGTGACCTGCAAAAATGTGTACGTGTTTTTGATTAAATCCAATATGGCGGCCGAATCAATTACGATGACATCACAAGTCGTCTTGGGTCGGCCTAAGGACCTCCAACAGTATTACCAGACACCACTAGTGTGTTTTAATTCTAAGCACAACAGCAGCTACAGGCCAAAAGGCATGTTTCTTAATTACAGCGCCCCCTAGAGGTCAAAGGTCACCAGATTTCTTGAGCGTCCCCCTGATTGGGTCCTGAGTCCATGGACTAAGTTTGGTTATGATAGATGAATGTGTTGCTGAGATATGAGCTCACTTCCTGTTTGGCGGCTTCGCCGCAAATTTCGATTGGCTGTTACGCGCGAACGGTTTTAGTTCCGAAGACGAAAAAGAATAACTTTTGTGCGGCTTGGTCTGAAGAGCATGTGTGTCAAGTTTGGTGACGATCAGACAAAATTTGTGACCTGTGAAGTTTTAGTTTCACTTTCACTAAAATCCAATATGGCGGAAAATCCATCATGGCGGAAAATGACGTCATAGGGTGCGTTGAACTCGGCTTGGTCCAAGGATTCCAACGATACCTCATTTTTGACAATCGGGTCAACAGGTCAGAAGTTACGTGCGTGAACGCAAGTCCAACTTTGGCCTGTTGGTGGCGCTAGAGTGCTCTAGGTGCCATCATGAAACTTGGTGACATTAATCATGGGACTGTCCCTAATCAGTGTGCCAAATTTCACAACTTTTCACCAGACGGTTCTATGGGCTGCCATTGACTTCAATGGCGGAATAATAATAATAAATATAGCTGCAAGCAGCAATGAGGGGGCCAAGCAGAATAGGCCGGAGTAGCGACGGCGACAAGATAGAACTCAGCAGACACTCGCGATCAACACTTTCAGCAAGTGTAACATTAAACATAACTGATTTTGAAGGGCTGAAACAGAGCTGAGTATTGGCACCGCCTCCGCCAGCCAGCCCCCCCACCTAATCACCCCAGCCCGTCCCACCCCGTCCTGCCGTGCCCTGCCCTTGCACGCACGCATTAGAATTAACTGGATGGAACATGTTGTCATCAGTTTCACATCAAAAAATAAAAAGATTGATAAAACTCATCAGCAACTACAGATCAAAATGCAATATTGCTAATTGCAGCACCCCCTACAGGTCAAAGGTCACCAAAGTTTTTGAGCGTCCTCCTAATGGGGTCATGAATATATGTAGTAAGTTTGGTTATGATACATGGCAGGGTTGGTGAGATATGAGCTCACTTCCTGTTTGGCGGCTTCGCCACTAATTTCGATTGGCTGTTACAGCCGAATGCTTCTGTCAATTGTTCCAGAAAGCAATGCACTGATAAGGCATGGTCTGAAGATGGTCTCTGCCATTTTTGGTGAGGATCCGCTGAAATTTGTGACCTGCGAAAACTTGTACGTGTTTTTGATTAAATCCAATATGGCGGCCGAATCAATTACGATGACATCACAAGTTGGCTTGGGTCGGCCTAAGGACCTCAAACAGTATTACCAGACACCACTAGTGGATTTTATTTCTAAGCACAACAGCAGCTACAGGCCAAAAGGCATGTTTCTTAATTACAGCGCCCCCTTGAGGTCAAAGGTCACCAGATTTCTTGAGCGTTCCCCTGATTGGGTCCTGAGTCCATGCACCAAGTTTGGCTTTGATACATGCAAGGGTTGCTGAGATATGAGCTCACTTCCTGTTTGGCGGCTTCGCCGCAAGTTTCGATTGGCTGTTACAGCCAAATGCTTCTGTCAATTGTTCCAGAAAGCAATGCACTGATAAGGCATGGTCTGTAGATGGTCTGTGCCAATTTTGGTGAGGATCCGCTGAAATTTGTGACCTGCGAAAACTTATACATGTTTTTGATTAAATCCAATATGGCGGCCGAATCAATTATGATGACATCACAAGTCGGCTTGGGTCGGCCTAAGGACCTTCAACAGTAGTACCAGACACCATTAGTGGGTTTCAATTCTAAGCACAACTGCTGCTACAGGCCAAAAGGCATGTTTCTTAATTACAGCGCCCCCTAGAGGTCAAAGGTCACCAAATTTCTTGAGCGTTCCCCTGATTGGGTCCTGAGTCCATGGAATAAGTTTGGTTATGATAGATCAATGGGTTGCTGAGATATGAGCTCACTTCCTGTTTGGCGGCTTCGCCGCAAATTTCGATTGGCTGTTACGCGCGAACGGTTTTAGTTTCGAAGACGAAAAGGAATAACTTTTGTGCGGCTTGGTCTGAAGAGCATGTGTGTCAAGTTTGGTGACGATCGGACAAAATTTGTGACCTGTGAAGTTTTAGTTTCACTTTCACTAAAATCCAATATGGCGGAAAATCCATCATGGCGGAAATTGACGTCATAGGGTGCGTTGAACTCAGCTTGGTCCAAGAATTCCAGCAATACCTCATTTTTGACAATCGGGTCAACGGGTCAGAAGTTACGTGCATGAACGCAAGTCCAACTTTGGCCTGTTGGTGGCGCTAGAGCGCTAGAGGTGCCGACATGAAACTTGGTGAAATTAATCATTGGACTGTCTCCAATTACTGTGCCAAATTTCAGAACTTTTTGCCAGACGGTTCTATGGGCTGCCATTGACTTCAATGGCAGAGGAATAATAATAATAAATATAGCTGCAAGCAGCAATGAGGGGGCCAAGCAGAATAGGCCGGAGTAGCTACGGCGACAAGATAGAACTCAGCAGACACCCGCGATCAACAGGGCTGAAACAGGGCTGAGTATTGCCACGCCTCCGCCATCCAGCCCCCCCCACCTAATCACCCCAGCCCGTCCCACCCCGTCCTGCCATGCCCTTGCACGCACGCATTAGAATTAACTGGATGGAACATGATGTCATCAGTTTCACATCAAAAAATAAAAGATTGATAAAACACATCAGCAACTACACATCAAAATGCAATATTGCTAATTGCAGCACCTCCTACAGGTCAAAGGTCACCAAATGTTTTGAGCGTCCTCCTAATGGGGTCATGAATCCATATAGTAAGTTTGGTTATGATACATGGCAGGGTTGTTGAGATATGAGCTCACTTCCTGTTTGGCGGCTTCGCCACCAATTTTGATTGACTGTTACAAGCGAATGCTTTTGCCAATTGTTCCAAAAAGCAATATATTGATAGATTATGGTCTGAAGATGGTCTCTGCCAATTTTGGTGAGAATCCGCTGAAATTTGTGACCTGTGAAAACTTGTACGTGTTTTTGATTAAATCCAATATGGCGGCCGAATCAATTACAATGACATCACAAATTCGCTTGGGCCGGCCTAAGGACCTCCAACAGTATTACCAGACACCACTAGTGCATTTTAATTCCAAACACAACAGCAGCTACAGGCCAAAAGGCATGTTTCTTAATTACAGCGCCCCCTAGAGGTCAAAGGTCACCAGATTTATTGAGTGTCCCCCTGATTGGGTCCTGAGTCTATGCACCCAGTTTGGCTTTGATACATGCAAGGGTTGCTGAGATATGAGCTCACTTCCTGTTTGGCGGCTTCGCCGCAAATTTCGATTGGCTGTTACAGCCGAATGCTTCTGTAAATTGTTCCAGAAAGCAATGCACTGATAAGGCATGGTCTGAAGATGATCTCTGCCAATTTTGGTGAGGATCCACTGAAATTTGTGACCTGCGAAAATTTTTACGTGTTTTTGATTAAATCCAATATGGCGGCCGAATCAATTACGATGACATCACAAATTGGCTTGGGACGGCCTAAGGACCTCCAACAGTATTACCAGACACCAGTAGTGCGTTTTAATTCTAAGCACAACAGCAGCTACAGGCCAAAAGGCCTGTTTCTCAATTACAGCGCCCCCTAGAGGTCAAAGGTCACCAGATTTCTTGAGCGTCCCCCTGATTGGGTCCTGAGTCCATGTACTAAGTTTGGTTATGATAGATGAATGGGTTGCTGAGATATGAGCTCACTTCCTGTTTGGCGGCTTCGCCGCAAACTTCGATTGGCTGTAACGCGCGAGCGGTTTTAGTTCTGAATACAAAAAGCAATACATTAATGGGGCATGGACTGTAGATGATATCTGTGAAGTTTGGTGTCGATTGGACCAAATTTGTGACCTGTGAAGACTTATTAGTGTTTTTGATGAAATCCAATATGGCGGAAAATCCATCATGGCGGAAATTGACGTCATAGGCTGCGTTGAACTCGGCTTGGTCCAAGGATTCCAACGATACCTCATTTTTGACAATCGGCCATACGGGTCAAAAGTTACGTGCGTGAACACAAGTCCAACTTTGGCCTGTTGGTGGCGCTAGAGTGCTTGAGGTGCCATCATGAAACTTGGTGACATTAATCATGGGACTGTCCCTAATCAGTGTGCCAAATTTCACAACTTTTCACCAGACGGTTCTATGGGCTGCCATTGACTTTAATGGCGGAATAATAATAATAATAATAATAATAATAATAAATATAGCTGCAAGCAGCAATGAGGGGGCCAAGCAGTGAGATCAGCAGGCCAGATTAACCATGTAAGTCAATGCCGTTGCATCAGACATATAGCCTTAAGCAGTCACAGCAAGTTCCATGCCATACAACCCAAGATTGGCTGAGTTACAAGGTCAAGTTTCACATCAAAACATAACTGATTTTGTGGGGCTGAACCAGGGCTGAGTGTCGCCGCCCCCTCCCCCAGCCAGCCCACCGCCGCAACCGCCCCTGCCCATCCCACCCCGCCCCACCCTTGCACGCACACATTAGAATGAACTAGATGGAACTTGCGGTCATCAGTTTCACATAAAAAATAAAAGATTGACTGAGATATGATCACACTTGCTGTGATTTAAACACAGAGGTCAACAATTGACGTCATAGGGTGTGTTGAACTCGGCTTGGCCCAAGGATTCCAATGATACCTCATTTTGCCATTCGGGTCAACAGGTCAAAAGTTACGTCCGTGAACACAAGTCCAACTTTGGCCTGTTGGTGGCGCTAGAGCGCTTGAGGTGCCGGCATGAAACTTGGTGAAATGAATTATTGGACTGTCCCCAATTAGTGTGCAAAATTGTATAACTTTTTACCAGACGGTTCTATGGGCTGCCATTGACTTCCATTGCAAAATAATGCGCATCAGCAACTACTGGCCAAAATGCATTTTTGTCAATTACGGTGCCCCCTAGAGGTCAAATGTCACCAAATTTCTTGAGCGTCCTCCCGATGGGGTCTGAGGTACATGTACTAAATTTGGTTTTGATACATGAAAGCGTTGCTGAGATATGAAATCACTTCCTGTTTGGCGGCTTCGCCGCAAATTTCGATTGGCTGGTACAGGTCAATGCTTCTGTCAATTGTTCCAGAAAGCAATGCACTCATCAGGCATGGTCTGAAGATGGTCTCTACCAATTTTGGTGAAGAACAGATGAAATTTGTGACCTGAGAAAACTTGTACGTGTTTTTGATTAAATTCAATATGGCGGCCGAATCAATTACGATGACATCACAAGTTGGCTTGGGTCGGCCTAAGGACCTCCAACAGTATTACCAGACACCACTAGTGCGTTTTAATTCTAAGCACAACTGCAGCTACAGGCCAAAAAGCATGTTTCTTAATTACAGCGCCCCCTAGAGGTCAAAGGTCACCAAATTTCTTGAGCGTCCCCCTGATTGGGTCCTGAGTCCATGGACTAAGTTTGGTTATGATAGATGAATGGGTTGCTGAGATATGAGCTCACTTCCTGTTTGGCGGCTTCGCCGCAAATTTCGATTGGCTGTTACGCGCGAACGGTTTTAGTTCCGAAGACGAAAAAGAATAACTTTTGTGCGGCTTGGTCTGAAGAGCATGTGTGTCAAGTTTGGTGACGATCGGACAAAATTTGTGACCTGTGAAGTTTTAGTTTCACTTTCACTAAAATCCAATATGGCGGAAAATCCATCATGGCGGAAAATGACGTCATAGGGTGCGTTGAACTCGGCTTGGTCCAAGGATTCCAACGATACCTCATTTTTGACAATCGGGTCAACAGGTCAGAAGTTACGTGCGTGAACGCAAGTCCAACTTTGGCCTGTTGGTGGCGCTAGAGCGCTCAAGGTGCCGGTATGAAACTTGGTGAAATTAATTATGGGACTATCCCTAATCAGTGTGCCAAATTTCACAACTTTTCACCAGACGGTTCTATGGGCTGCCATTGACTTCAATGGCGGAATAATAATAATAATAATAAATATAGCTGCAAGCAGCAATGAGGGGGCCAAGCAGAAAGTTTAGCAGGCCAGATTTTCCACGAAACTGAACGCAGTTGCATTAGACATATAGCATTAAGCAGTCACAGCGAGTTCCATGGCAAACAACCCAAGATTGGCTGAGTTACAAGGTCAAGTTTCACATCAAAACATAGCTGATTTAGTGGGGCTGAACCAGGGCTCGCCGCACCCTCCCTCAGCCAGCCCACCGCCGCAATTACAGAGCCCCCTAGAGGTCAAAGGTCACCAAATTTCTTGAGGATCCGAGCCCCAGTGTTCAATATGGCGTTGACTACGAATTGGCCAGATTTATTAGCCTAGTGTCCCCCATTCATTTGTATGGAGGGCGGGACTTAATCACTCTCTCCAGTTATAATACCCCCATGTGTGAAACAACATAAGCTTCAATCAGATGTGTTTTCAGATATATATTGGGTGCAATAATGGTGTGACTGTTACCAAATGTTGGAGCCTATGTAATGCCAATAAAATACAAATATTTTTGTCTGACTTTATCCTTTATTCACATTTCTTTTTTTTTAATCATGCAAATTAGGCCTACCACAATTTATGCAGATATTGCCTGATTTGCTGAGTCTGGATATGAGATTTCAGCAGGGCCGTAGTCACCATAGACATTGAGGGGGACGTGTCCCCCCCAATATTCAAATATGACCAAAATGTCCCCCCCAATATACGGACATAGAAAAATAAAGAAAGAATAAAGCGCTATACTAGGCCTACAGGAAACCAACACGCATCTGAAATGTAATCAAACGTAAATAACGCACAAATTAGTGACCTATGGTTCCAGAGTAGCCTACACCCCTGAGTGGTTTGTCCTGGTGATTTTCCGTTTTTCGTTAGTGGCGTGCACAATCAAAAGCTTCCATTTACTGCACCCTACTACCCTACTGCGGAGGTAGGGCTGTCAACAATATCGCAAAAGCTACCGGTACAATTTTCACAAAACTTCTTGGAAAGGTGTAGCACAGGCTAAGGAAATCCCATACATGTTTGGAGCCGATCAGACTGAAAGGGAACATTTTCCATATTGTAGCCTATTCTCGCAATGATAGCGAAAGTGAAACGTTTTATTTTAAATGATGAATTTGTGCAAGCCTGTGTCATTTCTTTCACGTCTTTCAACATAAATAATGCCTTCATATGCTAGTAGTAATGCCAGAAATGACCGTTTATAGGCCTCTTAGAAATGATTGTTGCATCTTGCATATTATTTAGATGCGCACTCAATCGCGCATCCATGCAGGCAAAACGTGATCAAATGTGGCGACGGCACACAAGTTGGAAAAAAACGTTTACAATATGTGATAGCCTACAGTTAATGTGACAATAACCAAAGAAAGGAATTTGCACCTCCATTCACCAATTAAAGGCTGTAGTAGGTCTAGTGTTTCTACATGTTGGCACAAAACGTCATTTCTGTCAGAAGCCAGTCTATAATGCATACAGGGGTAACAGTAACATGAGGTGAGTCAGACAGAAGAGGGGCCTGTCTTAGTAGCCTATTCCTGAATCCTGTCCCTTTCAAACTACGTTAAAATTGTGTGATTAGCCACCAGCATAATACATTAGAAGACAAAATCTTATTAGGCTCCAAACCTATGAGTCTAAGCTGTGTCCAGGGGTTCATAATCCATCCATGCCATGCCTATGTCCGTCAAAAGTTTGGAATAACCTAATTGACTGACCTAACTAACGACTTGTTTGTGATTTTTAATCATATTTTTGCAATAATAATATATTAATATAATATATTAATAATATTATTGACCCCGCCACAGATTTGGTCCCCCCCAATGTAGCCTAGACATCATGACTATGGCCTTGGATTTCAGAAAACTTGCAATACAACAATGATGTTTTTTATGATAGTAAATAAGTTTCATGGTAGTTAAGTTTCATGGTGATATTTGTTTTTTAACCTATCACCTGTAATCTCTAACCTTTCCATCAAATGTATTTTGTGTTCTGTGTGGAAATATTTTGATATCGAGAATGGCAAATGAAGTAGGGACTTTTATTGTGACGAGTATCATCCAATAACTCGTCTGTGACATCTACCATCTTTCTTTTAGCTGACTACAACTGTCGAGGTAAGACGCAAAGTTAACGTCTCCAGAAAATGAATTGATATGTCTGTATATTTGATTTTGAGCTACTTATAACAGAATAGGCACACAAAAATATGAAAATATGTCTAGCTGAGGTGTATCTGGAGAGCCACCTTTGTTAAATGTGTTAGCAGCTAACGTTTTAGTGTCACACTATGAACGACAAACGTTAACGTTAAAGTTAGGCAGACAGGAAAGGTAGCGATTGTGTAAAAATGAATTAGGAACTTTAATAGCCTAATAGCCTAACGTTACATAAAACATATTATCCTACGGAAGCAGGCAATGTGTTGAGAACTGGCCGTTATCTCATGAAATACGTTGTATCGTCGAATTAAGTTCACATCATGCTGGCATGATGCTTCACGCCATGATGCAGGCTAACGTTAGGCACGTTTGATTGTGAGCAATTAACTTTGTGTTAACGTTAACTGAACTCATTTTGAATAACTGTGTTAAACGTTAAAACGAAAACGTTTTTCGGTACTATAACCTTGGTTGAGTTTTGGAGTTATGTCTGATCTTGAAAGCCGTGTGGAATGCAAGTTAACCTTAATGTTAGCAGAGCCCGTTTAGACATTCTCTGCTAAATCAGAGACAGACTTCTAGCAGCTATAGCTGAAGGGAGAACATAGCAAACCCGTACGAGTTGATTAAGCATTAAACAAATGTATGGCTCCGTTTCATGTACACCGTGTGTAAAGGCAGGTAACTATGTACAATTCTTAACAAATGAAGTAATATAATTGATCTTAAACAGAAGATGTGAAGTTATCCTAGGTTAAATTGGTCTTGTTTGGGTGGAATGTGACTGAGGCTGCTAAAATCATAGCTATGAATACGTAGGTTACGGCTAAAATACTCTTTTACAATTACAAGCAAAATCACTCGTTTGTAAGCTCAAAGTACATATCTATGTAATTGTAAATGCTAAGTTTCATAAACTATATATGTTAAATGTTTTCCAGATTTTGGATTCCTTTTTGAGCAAGTTAATTGAAGGTAAGTGTTAAATGTTTCAGGGCTTTTATATACAACTTCTAGGGAAATTTTGAAACTTTTATGCTGCATTGCCTGCAAAATGTAAAACCGTAATGCTAGTAAGAAATATGCCATATGTTTATCTGGAATAATTACAGCTGTGCTTGGCCTTGTGTATGGCATTGAAATGCCTTACAGTTCTGGACAGAAAAACTAGTATATTACACTGATATGCGCTGATTCAGAGTAATTTCTATGGCCTCAGAGTAGAAAGTCATGACAATCACTGCAGGGACTCCTGCAGTAGTTTTCAGTGGTGATGTGTGATATTATTTGGGTTATGGATTAATGTGGTGTGGCATGCATATGAAAGCAAGGAAGGAGGATTTAAGAGTTGTAGAGGGAAACATTACTGCTGTATTGTAAGTTAATCCTAACATTTGGTTAATAGTCTGATTTGTATACCGGGATGCAGGTTGAAGTGGGTTGCTGGGCTTTGGACAGAGATGCTCACGTAGTTGCTCATCCTGAGCTTGGATTAGTTTTATTCTTGTCTCGTATGCTTTGTACTTTAGGTCAAGAATGTGTATGCCTAACTAGGGTGTAGCTGTAAATGTGTGCAATAGGTTCCATTTCATGGTACTTGTGTGTAGGCCTAGTGGTATGTAACAATCCTCCAGATGTCAATTTGTTTAGCAGATTAATAATAGCTATAAAGCTACATATCACCCCTTTTGATAAATGCAGTGTGGCCTACCCTAGTAGGAAGTGCAAAACGAAAGTAACATTTGCCTACTGCCCCCATCAAAGCAAATATTTCAAAAAAATATAAATATCCTTGATTAGACTATGTTGGTTTTTGTGGAAGAGAAAATTGGCGTTAGTCCTGGTTTTAGTAGTAGTGGGCAGTATGCAGTCAGAGGTCACCATAGGCATATTTGGATTTGCTACGGATGGATTCACAAATAAATAAACTACATTTGGCAAGATACTTGATATACAGGCTAAATGCAAATGGGCTACGCCAATGCATTATATTTTACATTAACAAAATGCAGAAAAATAGAACGGATTGAAAATAAAGTAGGCAGGTATGTCAGTCATTTTTATTCTTCACAATTGGTGTACTGGCATGTTTAACTGTTAGCTGCAGTGCAATGTTACATTATGTGTAAGTTAAGTACAGAACCGACTGTGCAACCAGATTTTTTTCCTGTGCTCTTAAATCTTTTAACTTGGTCGCATAAGTGCTCCTGGATTTTTTTTTTTTAAATGTAGAGCCCTGTCTTAAGTTCAGAAGTTAAAGAGTCTTTATGATGTAAATATGTACATTGTTATTGCCTGTTTATCAGAACTGATGAAAGTATTAGTGCTAACTGTATGAGATTTCTGTTTTCTGTGTGTTTTGCAGATGCCGCGTCCAAGCAAGCGGTCCAGGGCGGCCAAGAAGAGAGAGGCTGACTTGAGGTCCACTGAGGTCAGGCTGTTGAGCTTTACTATATGTCCTGATGTATTATGATTGTGTGTTTAATAGGAAACATGTAATGTTGGACACATTTGATATGTTTGTCCCAATTCTTATTTACAGTAGTTTTTATGTTTGCTTGAAATATGCCGCTTACATGTTGAATGTATTTGATTTTAATGAAGGATGTGCTGCATGTCTAATTTAAAGGAGAAATCCAGCGAGTTCTTACATAGATCTACGTTTCTCAAGGTGACCAAGTATTGTCGGTACAAAAAATGAAAACGTTTGTTTTTACCGGTAGCTGCTGGTTGTAGCAACTCGAGCTAGGAAAAACTGATTGTTTTTGATTTTGTTTCATACCAACAGTACTCGGTGACCTTGAGAAACGGAGACCTATGTGAAAACTCGCCATATTTCCTTTTGAGAAGTTGCTGAATATTTATGATCTAAATATATTTACATTACTGTTCTGAAAGTATATGTATATTAGTTGCTTTAATGATGGAATTATTAAAGAAGTATGGTATGTTAGACTTGGTAACCTTATGATGGGTTTTCTGTGTTACAGGTGCCGAGCAAGAGGTCCCCGGTGGCGCAGGTTGACTTGGTCTCCTGTGACGAGGTTGGGCGTCCTCGTAAAAAAGCCCACACACAGTCTTCGGACGCTATACAGTCTTCGGACTGCCAGTTACAATGCCAGTTACAATGCCAGTTACAGTCTTCGGACGCAATACAAGCAAACTCTACCAACTCTCAAACAAACTCTACCAACTCTCTGAATATGTGCCATGACTCTGTTGTAAACTCATTGTCAAGTAATGTGAAAGAAAATAATGCTACTGATTGTTGTTCTTTGAATGAATCTGTTGACTTCCCAGAGAGATCTGTGCTGATGGGCTCTTTTCATCAAGGCGATTCACGGTTTGGAAATGTGCGCAACAAGCAGTGTGGTGCCATCAGCCTGACTGCTGTTTTGAAGTCCAAGATGAAGAACGTGTGGCGTTGGGAAACTCGAGATCTTGATGATGTTTTGATTAAGGGAACTGTTCTTTACAGGTCAATGAGTGCACAGGGTAAAATAAGAGACCATGGAAGGGGTTACATTGCTGTGTCTGAATTACCAAGGCAATATGAAGTGTGGAATTGTGATTTTGTAATAAACTTTGCCGAGTCTTACACTGGATTGATTCACGTTGATGACTATGACCATGCTTTGCGTGATTTTGCCATGCCTTTTGATGTAGCACTGCAGCGGGCACTGTTTAGCAATGATGCTTGTTTGTTAACCATTTGTGCTAATACATGTGCTATAGTGAATGTAGGACCAAGGTTTGCCTTTGTTGATTCACATGCAAACGGGAACGTCAACCAGAAAGGTGAGAGGACAAGTTGTGTTGCATACTTCAGCTCTGTACAGGCTCTGTGCACATATGTGTATGATTTTGCACGATCTTTTGACGTAAGCGCACCACGGTTTGAGGTAACTGGAGTCACAGTAGTAACTCATGCAACCGCCCAGATGACTGACTCAACCAGCTCTGCGAATTGCTGTCTGCTCTACAGTGATGCTGTGAAGGGTAAGCCTAAAGTGTACCAACGGCAGGAATTTGTAAGTGGGTTGCATAAGCCACCAAAGGTTGTAGGAAATGCCACAAATTGCACAGAACAGTTGCAGACAAAACGAGACACAAATGCCCGTTCCAATGTAAGCAGAAGAACACTCTACTGTGATGTTTTGAAAGGAGTGCCTGGTAAGGATGTTAAACAAAACGTTTGCAGACCTCTGTATGTACATGAAGTTGGTGTAACTCTGAACAGAGATCGTGCATCAAAGGACGAAAACAGAAGCTGTGAGTGTAATGTAAAGAAACCAGAGACCAAACAGGAGCAGTCATTCAATGAAAGTACAACAACAAACGATGTCATTCTTGTCAATGTAGAAACACACAAACAGTCTTTAAAGCGTAATCTGCAGGCAACTGATGATGTCATTATAAGTGATGTAAGATTTCACAAACAGGTTTTTAAACCGTTAACTCGTCATGACCAGGATGCACTGTGCACATGTTTAGATCTTCAAAATGAAAATGTTGATTTAGACCTAATGGCAACCACTGATCTCGACGACATGGGATGTCCCTGTAAGATAAGAAGCATAAAACCTGACGGGAATTGCTTTTACCGTAGCCTAGCCTTTAGCATTTGTCACAATGAAGACAAGCATTTGAAAATAAGACGGGCTGTCGTGAAACACCTTCAGAGAAACAGCACCAGATTTGAAACATATCTGAGGGATGAATACACATCTGTGCAGGACTATGTGACTAAATCAAGAATCTACTACTGTGGTTCATGGGCAAAAGAGATTGATATTTTTGCTGCTGCTGACTTAATGCAAACAACTATATTTACTTTCAATGATGAAAGATGGAATATGCACAGACCTATAGACTCTCAGACATGTAGGGAGAATTGCGTCTATTTAAATCACACTGGTAATCATTATGAAGTTGTTGAATGTGTACAACACAAAGATGCAGGAAGGCCTTGTGCAGGAACATGCCAGCCAGTCAAGATTGATGACAACTTGAGGCCACAACGAAAAAGAAAGTTGAAAGATGAATCAGAAAATGTGAAAGCAAAGAAAGAGCGCCAACGATATCAGAATGATAATGATTACAGACAGAGAAAACTTCAGCATGACAAACATAAGTACCAGAATGATGACCTTGCCAAACAAACTAAGCGTCAGTGCTCTCGTGACTATTTTCTGAAGAAATACAGAACAAATCCAGACTTTAGGAAATTCGTGCTTAAGCGTTTTCAGAGAAAATATAAAATCAATCCAAAATTTCAGACATTACGAAGTGTCTATTTTCAAAAGAGATATAAGGAAAATACAGATTTTCAAGTAAAGGTACGAGAGTATTCTAAGGACAAATACAAGAGACACCAGAAACATCAGAATGCTGTCCGTGATTACTCTAAAACCAAATACAAAACGAACAGGAACTTTCAGACTCTTGTCCGTGATTACAGTCGTATTAAATACAAGAAAAACATCGGATTCCAGAATGAAATGAACAAGCATAACAAGAAGAAGTACCAAGAAAATGAAAATATCCGTGTAAATAAAATCAAAAGAAGTCGTGAGAGTTATTCAACATGGCAGAAGAAACAGGAAGACATTGATCTAGCTATTGGTCATTTTCATCAGGAGGTCAGTCGTGGTCCTGAATATGTATGCTCAGTGTGTCACCGTTTACTCTTCAGGAAGCAAGTGGTTGAGTGTAAGAGACATGGCTATGAAAGCAAAGGAGCAGAAGTGGCTGCATTGGCTAATAGATGCATAACATTGCAATATTTACACGTGTGTGATGTCCAATGTGAGCAAGGATGCCATTTGTGTGATAGTCCATCAAGCAAGTTATGGATTTGCCATACATGTCACCGAAAAATACTTGGAGGAAAACTGCCAGAGGAGAGTGTTACAAACAACATGCATTTGAATGAAATTCCACCAGAGCTTAAATGTCTCAACTCTTTAGAACAACATCTCATTGCACGTCACATTCCCTTCATGAAGCTGTTGTGTTTGCCTCGAGGCCGTCAGAGAGCTTGTCATGGTCCTTGTGTCTCTGTTCCTGTTAATAACGCAAATGTGACAAATATACTCCCAAGAAATGAATGTGACGACAAGATGATAAGAGTGAAACTGAAACGCAAGTTGACATATAAAGGTCATTATGAATACATGTATGTCCACACTGATCGTGTCAGAAATGCACTGAGGTATTTGATGGCAAACAATAAATGGTACGGTGATGTGACTATGAATGACGAATGGGTAAACTCTCTGAATGGCACTGACCAACATGAGGAAAGTACCAGACAGGAAACACCTGATAACAGTGATGATGAAAATGTTCCTGAAGAGCAAGCAGAGGAAGATGTGACTTATATCAAAGACCAGAATGGACTTTTGTCAGATACATCATTACAACCTGTCGATCTGGGTTCAGAGATCATTGATCAGAATTTTCAGGACATACTTAATGTGGCACCAGGTGAAGGTAACAGTCCAGTGAGGTTGCTCTCCGATAAAACAAACGAGGCAAAATGTTTCCCTGCTTTGTATCCATCTGGTGGACCTACATTCCATGATGAAAGAGAGTCCAAAATAACTCTGTCACGGTACCTGAATACACGCATTCTGAATGCAGATGGGCGTTTTGCACAGAACACTGACTTCATTTTTTACGCACAATACATATCAGAGGTGCATCAAGTTGTATCTGGTGTATCAGTGGCATTACGCAAAGGTGGTGGTAACTCCTCTCTGAAAGACGCATCACCAGACATGTTGTTGAACTCAGAGTCGTTGAGTAAAATATTGCGCAATGACGAAGGATACAAGTTCTTACGAGGAATTCGTGGCACGCCTCCATACTGGATGTCAGTTCAGAAAGATTTATTTGCCATGATAAGACAACTCTCCATACCCACGTTCTTTGCATCTTTTAGCTCTGCAGATTTGAGATGGCCTGAAATGCTGAACTCTATTCTAAGAATAGAAGGTAAACAAATGTCTGTTGACGATCTTGACTGGTCTGACAAATGTGGACTCATACGTCGAAACCCTGTCACAGCGGCAAGAATGTTTGATCACCGATGGCATTGCTTTCTCCGTGATGTAATCATGTCGCCGGCAGAACCCATAGGGAGAATAAAAGACTACTTTTATCGTGTTGAATTCCAACAGCGTGGTTCTCCTCATGTCCACTGTCTTTTTTGGATTGAAAATGCTCCCAAGATTGATAGAGAGAGTGATGATGAAGTGGCACAGTTCATAGATACATACATCACCTGTGAGATTCCACCAGAAACTGATGCAGAGCTTAACGAGGTTGTGAGCAGCGTACAGAGGCACAGCACAAGACACTCTAAGACTTGCCGCAAGAAAAACACAGTGTGCAGGTTCAATTTCCCACGACCACCATCAAGCCGTACTTTTATCACAAGAGGTGGGAACTGTGAGGATTTGAATGGCAATGCTGATGACAATACAGGTGCTAGTGCCATCATGAAGAATGTAAAAACTGCATTGACCATGCCTGACATGAATTTTGACACAACTGATGCATTTTTTGAGTCTCTTGGGATAGATCAAGGTTTGTTTGAAAAGGCGTACAATATATGTTCCAAAAAGAAAAGCATTGTCCTGAAACGAAATCCTGGAGACATTTGGGTGAACCAGTACAACAAAGACTTACTCCGTGCTTGGCAAGGCAATATGGATATCCAGTATGTCACAGATGCCTTTTCTGTTGTGGTTTACATACTGTCGTACATTACAAAAGCAGAACAAGAAATGGGTTTGCTCTTACAACGTGCCCAAGATGAGTCAATGAATGGCAACCTTGATGCAAAAGCAGCATTCAAACAGCTTGGAAGTGTATACCTACACAACAGAGAAGTTTCAGCCCAAGAGGCAGTGTATCGATTAACACACATGCACTTGAAAGAATGCTCCCGTGACGTACAGTTCATTCCCGTTGGTGATAATCCTGTTAGGATGAGTTTACCATTGCACGTCCTCCAAACTAAAGCCCAATTCCAAGACTGTAATGACGAAAGCAGCATTTGGATGACCAATGTGATTGAGAGGTATAAGAGCAGACCCCAGAATGCACAATTTGAGGATTTATGCCTGGCCAGTTTTTGTTCTGAATACAGAGTTCTATCAAAGTCACAGGTTCCGACTGAAAGAGATTCACATGACATAATACAGCTCAACAACAACTGTGGCTTTGTGAAACGAAGGACCCGAACTGAACCTGCTGTCGTGAGATATCCCAGATTTTCTCCCACAAAAAACCCGGAAAAGTACTTCCATTCGTTGCTGCAACTGTTTCTGCCTTACTATGAAGACTGTCACCTCAAACCGCCCCAGTTTGATACATATGAACATTTCTATAAAAATGGTGCAGTGAAATGTGGCGTTGATGTTCAAAGAGTTCAGTCGATTGTGGATACCAACAAAGCTTTATTTGAAAAAGAAAGTGATGAGATTGACAGAGCTAAACAGTTGCTGGAAGACAACATTGATTTACAAGATGCCTGGGCTCAGATATGTCCTGAAACAGAAAGGGAGCGTCTTCGTTGTTTGGATCTGATGAAAGAAAAAGTTGTAGATGATGAAGGTGATGATGATGACAAACTCATTCCTGACCTGACAGCAAACCCACAGACTACATGCACTTTGGAAACAAATCATGTGTCAATGCCCAGAGAGGATGCATTGCATTTATTACGGTCATTAAATGAAGAACAGTCTGCCATACTCTATGCTGTTCGTAAGTGGTGTTTGCAGAAACTGTTTGGACAAAATCCTGAACCGTTGCGATTATTCATTACTGGTGGAGCAGGAACAGGGAAAAGCCATTTAATCAAAGCGATACATTACGAATCTACCAGGCTGTTGTCACAGATTGCTGAAAATCCTGAGGATCTCACTGTGCTTCTAACAGCACCTACAGGTGTGGCTGCATATAACATTGGCGCTGCAACAATTCACAATACATTCTCCATTGGTGCAAATGCCAAACTACCATACCAACCACTAGGTGATGAGAAAGTCAATTCTTTGCGAACCAAAATGGGCAGCTTGCAAATTCTGATCATTGATGAAGTGTCCATGGTCGACCACCGTATTTTGGCCTACATTCATGGTAGACTGCGTCAAATCAAGCAGACTGGTGATTATTCCTTGTTTGCAAAAGTGTCCCTGATTTGTGTGGGTGATTTTTTTCAACTCAAGCCTGTGAAAGGCACGCCTCTTTTTGCTGAAAACAAAGGAGCCAACCTGTGGGACAACAACTTTGAGGTTGCAGAACTGACTAAAGTTGTTAGACAAGAAAATGCAGCATTTGCGGAAATGCTTAATCGTCTCAGAGTCCGTAAAAAGAACGAACCTCTCATTGACCGTGATGTTCTCACATTGAAGCAGCGTGAAACTGGCGAGGAATCTGAAGACATTCATGTATATGCTACAAATGCGGAGGTTGATGAATATAACGTGAAGAGACTGCAAGAGATTTGCCCAGACGCAATCAGCATACGTGCTCAAGACTTTGTTCGAAATCCCAAAACTGGAAGAATGGAAAGGAAAGTTGGCTTTCACACAAAAGTTTTCAACTCTTGCTTGCCTAAATGTGTTTCGTTGGGTATTGGAGCAAGGGTGATGTTGAAGAAAAACATAGATGTGTCTGATGGCCTTGTCAACGGAGCATGTGGCACAGTCGTGGAAATCATTCAAAGTCAACAAGACGATGACATGCCTGCAGCTATCCATGTGGAGTTTGAAGATCCTAATGTAGGAAAGATCCAGAGGTCAAAAGCAAAAAGGGTTTCCGAGCGCTCAACGATAGTGGAAGTGCAAGAGGAACAAGTGGCTAATAATGGTGGAGTACGAAGGCAACTGCCAATCAGCCTGGCCTGGTCAGTAACTGTACATAAATGTCAAGGGCTTACTGTTGAAAGGGCTGTTGTATCACTCAAGAAGATCTTTGCTCCAGGGCAAGCATATGTTGCGTTGAGTCGCGTGAGAACTCTCGGTGGGCTGATAATTGAGGACTTCAAAGAATCTGCCATATTTTGTGATAACAAAGTAGATTCGGCTATGAAAAGCTTGCCTGAATTTAACTTTGGAATGTCTGTTTCATCCAACATGAACCCTGTGTGCACAGTAGCACTTCACAATGTACAGAGTCTGAATGCTCACATTCAGGATGTTCAATCCCACAAAGCCCTCATGAACGCTGATTGTATTTGCTTAACAGAGACGTGGCTGAATGTAGACACTGAAGAAGAGCCACAACTTCCAGGATACGTCTTCAAACACAATCCGAGAGGAAACTGTTACGATGACTCCGAGCCAGTCTTTGCAGCGCTGAAACAACAACAAAGAGGTGGAGTTGGTCTGTATTGTTCAGAAAACATTGATGTGCAGGTGTCAATTCCAGAAAGATGCAATTTGGAATGTCTGTATTTTGAAATACCTCATGCAAATTTGACTGCTGCTGTGTTGTACAGGCCCAGCTCTTATAAGATTGACATGTTTCGAGAACAGTTATTACAGGTCATCTTTGAACTTGAGAAGCATACAGGGAGAAAGCTCATCATGGGAGACTTCAATGAGGACATATTCGTATCTTCTACAATTCTCAAGTTACTGGAACGGCATGGATACAATCAGCACGTGCAAGCAGCTACAACTGAAAAAGGTACATTAATAGATCATGTCTACATTAAAGGCACAGAAGATGTTGTTGTTGAAGTTGTGCAGACATACTACAGTTTTCATGAAGCGATACTGATCTCACTGTTGTAATGTTTTCTGTGATTAATGATATTTGTCTTTGAATAGGTAGGCATTTATATTCTGGCTATGTTACACATGACGTCATTATGAGTTCACATCATATTCCGTCCGCTAAGTGGGGTTTGGGTGGGTGGGTGGTGGCAAGGAGAGAGCATAACACTGGACGGTCCTTGCAAGGCATGGGAGGGGTATGGGGGCCATTTTCCAAAAGAAGTTGCAAATAACGGTAAAGATATACAGATGAATATGTAAATATCAGGAAGCTATACAGTTGATTTATTATCTAGACAACTTTTTTTTTTAAAGAAGCCCTATGCAACAATTTTAGCAAAAATGACCTCAATTATGCAGGTTGAGAGTCGTTCTGATGGTTCTACAACACCTTTTGGGTCGTTTGGTGGGTGCTTCTTCTCCCCCTAGTGCTTCTCCGCGGAAAAAACGAATATGCAACTTTCTGGTCGCGGTCGGAACACATCCAGATGTAACTCAGTGGAAGTATCCAATCGCGCCTCGAAAATGTAGTCAGATTGTAGTTTCTAAGAAGACTGCAAAACGGACTCCGACTTCGCTTTGTTGCTGTTGAAATTGTAAGTGGCCTACCCTTGGGTGAACTTCAGTTTAGCTTGGATTCTTAGCTCGCTAGCTAGTGGGGGTTTAGCGTAGCAGTCACTTGCTACCAAAGCTGCAGGGGGAGCTATGTTGTGAAAAATGCGAGCCCAAATCAGATGAAAACCCAGAAACAGCGAAGGAATAACCAGACCTGTATAGGGCTTCTTTAAAGTCAGCGGATCATTCCTTAATTGTCTAAAGAGACTATGTCTTGTTAATGTTTGTCTAATTATTTAATTTTGGTGGCATTACACCACCATTGCACCAAGTTATGTGTAATGCTTTAAATGCTAAAAAGAATCCAAATTAAAGTTTTAATGAATGGCCAGATATAGCACTGTATAGCGTATTGAATGATTTTATCTTTAACGTTATTGTAAAACCTTAACATTATCAGTGAATTACAGTTAAGGCGATAACAGTCAATAACAGCAAACACAGCTGTTCAATTTTAGTATACAAATAAAATTGATAACAGTCAAATAAAATTAACCATATTATTTTACACAGATATTACAGTCAGTTGAAGACTGGTATTATTATTGCAACACTGAGTTAAAGAACAACAACCTATAGCATCTTAAATCTTAAATAAAGTGAAATAATGAATTGTGTTTGAATGAATTGTCTCAAGACTATGTAAGAATGGTGAAAACAAAGAAAACCAATGTTCAGTGCAACTTCTTTTGGAAAATGGCCCCCATACAGGGAACTTTTTTGTTCATTTTTATGAATTATGGAATTATACCAAGTGGACAGTCATACCATTGCTGTTTATCATGCATATCGAAGGTGTCCAAATCACCACCAATTTGCAGCTAAGCTACAGTTTTCAACATATACAGTTGCGTGACACAAAAAGTGTTCCTGCTTCACCCTTATTGGTGTCATACTGACAAATGCTTTGGTACAGTAAAGTGATACCATATATGTACAAGATCACTTGAGATAGTGCTGATTACAAACTCTGTAATTTACTGTGGGATCAGTTTTGTTGCCTTTAAGCTGACACAGGTCAGAGACCCAGCCTCATTTTGCTGCAACACCACTATTTCTTGGAAAAGGGCAGAATCTCCAAGGACATTCTGGTTGGTGGAGTTGCCACCAGCACCAGGGCAGTTGAAGGACATGAAAGCCATGGACAGCAATGCAGTCTGCTGAGACAAGCATGTGACTAAACATGCTTGCTGGAGACAGGTGATGTGTAAAGGAGTCAAATTCAGAGGACACATTCAGAAGAACACCATTTGGATTAAAAAAAACAGCAGCAACAGCCATTATTCCTGTGTCGGACTACACAGCCATTTTTAGCAGTGATTTCTATGTCTACGAGACTGACAAGTGGCATCTTAGCACTGTGTATCTTTTATACCAATTGAACTGAATAATAATACTAATATGTTTATTTTATATAGCACCTTTCTCAAACCCAAGGTTGCTTTACATAGTATTAGGAAAACACCTCACCATTTTTGTCTGAGTGATGAAAATACATGTTAGCAGTCATTTACAGCACTGTCCACTTGGTATGCAGTTTTGTAAACAGGGTGTAATACACATGGTGAATCAAACTAAATTGCATTGTTAAAGTAGTTCAAATATGCATCAGTTGATCATTTCATTTACAATATATTGACAGACTTTAGATAATTATTTGTTTATGTAAAAATGCTATGTTTTGACATGAATTCAGAGAAAAAAGTTTATTTTTGTTTCTAAGTCTTAGACTGGGTGAAGACAATTCAGTTGGCTACATAATCAACCCAGGACAATTTCAGCCACTAGTCCTGTACAACTACTTGAAATAAGACATATTTAATGGTTTAAGTTTTATTTTTTCTGCCGGTGAGATGTGTTGTTTGTTTTTCATTTGGGCCTGATTTTGTATTAGGCTGTTTTTTTGTATGCACTGATTTGTTTTAGCTGCGACTGTACTATAAGTATTTTGTTACCACACCAAGGACTGTAATTCAGATAGTGTGTAACATGTTACTTTGTTGATATTGAATGAACTATTTTTATTTTGTTATTTTGTTTTGTTTTGTTTTGTTATATTATTGTCAATTATTGGGAAATTTTGGCATGGATAATTACAAAGAAGGAAGAGTTATTGATATTATATCAGAAGAGTTACTGATGCTCTATGAATTTCATTCCATAATGGGATATATGGAATCTGTTCACTAACATATTGCTAAATTTCACTTCTGGATCTGTACAATTAACCACCACAAAACAATGGACTTAATATGGAGTGCAAGAAGTCTTACTTTGTAAGACAAAACTGAACCAACCACTTCAGAGGTGTGGAGTCAAAAATGATGTCATCAGATCTTCTGACATTATGTAAGTACCCATTATATTTAGCTGTACATTTTACTGTATATTTTTTCAAAGACAGGCATCCTAATTCTGATTCATGCATATTTGACAGGATATAAACTTTAAGAAAAAGACATGTTGCTTTATTTCACCTGTGTAATAATAGCATGTAGACTTTTAATGTAAATGTACATCTGCTCCCAAATAACCATACAGAAAATGTTGGCCCAGACCCAGCAACGCAGCCTTTCGAGTGACCTGCACCAGTCCTGCTGCGGATCACGGACATCTGCCAGCAACGCAGCCTTTCGAGTGACCTGCATCAGACACAGGGCCTGCTGATGATCACGGACATCCACCAGCCTCACAGCCTTCCAAGTGACCTGCACCAGACACAGAGCCTGCTGCGGATGACGGACATCTGCCAGCCATGCAACCTTCCGAGTGATCTGCACCAGTCCTGCTGCGGATCACGGACATCCGCCAGCATTGTGGCCTTCTGAGTGACCTGCACCAGTCACAGAGCCTGCTGCGGATGGCGGACATCTGCCAGCCATGCAACCTTCCGAGTGACCTGCACAGGGCCTACTGAGGATCACGGACATCCTCCAGGAATGCAGCCTTGCGAGGTACCTGCACCAATCACAGGGCCTACTGAGGATCACGGATATCCACCAGCAATGCAGCCTATCAAGATCTTATCAGGTTATGTGAGTATTCATGCATTTCTTTTCCCAAAAGATGCAATCTAAATGTTAATGCATATTTTAGTAGGATGTATATTTTATACATTGTTAATGAATAGACATTTTGCTTTCTTACACCTGTGGAACGAAAGAATGTAGGACTTTTATTGTAAATTTACATCTGCTCTAAAATTACCTTACAGATAGTGTTTGCCCAAAGATGCTTCAGAGCTGTGGTCTGGCCACTGCCACAGGTATGCACAGAACTTGTCCATGCGTCTGTTTCATGGGACACACCAGCACTGTTGAGGCTCATGGACATTCACAAGCCACACAGCCTATCGAACCACCTCTACCAGATGGAGAGCCTGCTGAGACTCGTCCTCCTTTTCCATTGGTGGTTGTGGTGTTGCAGAGGGACTTTTACTTGTCAGAGTACCTGTTGAGGTTCATGGATCTCTACCAGTCTTGCAACCAACAGTAGTAAACTGTAACAGTCAGAGAGCCTGTTGAGGTTCACAGACCCTCACCAGTCTTGGGACCTGCTGATGCTCATAGCTGATCTTGGCAATCTACAACAGCACTACAGGACAACATTACAAAGAGCAATGAGCTGTAGATGAGGCCATCTACAGTACTTACTAAGGGCTGACAAGCCCAGTTAAGAAGATTGACTCTGTGCTGTAGATTATTATAGGACCATTTAGTAGTACAAGGCAAATGTAAGTAATTGGGGCTTTAACAACTTTATGTTTTGCCCTTGGGATGTCAAGTATTTATATATGTTTATGCATTTTGTCAGTCTTATTTTTTATTTTATTTTTTTACAATTTTGGGCATGTTTACTTTTTGTTTCATTGTTTTGTGTGGAACTTTCTATTCCTTACATTACATTTGACACAATAATTCTAAAAGAAATGTCTTACATCCAGCAGGTTAGTTTCAGGGTATTTGTTTGCATGACATCATGTAACTTCTAATTCTTCAATTATGACACTCATTGTCAATAATGTTTTGATAAAAAAACAGAATAATTCTGAAAATATGTTAACATGTTTATATATGTTATGCAATAGAATAAAAAAGATATCATGAGAATGACATGAGGAAAAGGACACGTTTAAAGATTGTTTAGTCTACCACAGAGTTGTAGCAGATTATAAATGACTGCAGTAATGACTTTCAGTCCATAAATAGCCTGAAAGGTAACCATCTAAACACACATGTGAAATATTGAATTAAATAACAATGGCTATGCTAATCAAAGTGTGATTAATTAAGTACAAATGTGTTTTGCCTTATTTTTCTTGAGTGAAAAAGACTTATTACTAAGTGACTTTTTGAAATGAATAAACTTAAACGTGTCAAGTTTTACATCCTTATACATAAACTGTTATCAAACAAAATTACGTTGACATCAAAAGTTGGCACATGTCAGCCAAAGGACCTTTTTCAATATGAACACACAGCCAGTAAGTCTTAAATCCAAACACTTCAACACTTAAAAGCCAAAATGCAGTTTTACTAATTACAGTGCACCCTACAGGTATAAGGTCACCAAATGTCTTGTGCCTTCTCAAAATCGGATCCTGAGTCCACATAGTAAGTTTGGTATTGATACATGGAATTGCAGAGATATCAGCTCACCTCTTGTTTGTCAAGTCAAGTCACTTTTATTTATATAGCGTATATTTGTATGCACAGAGTGTTTGGCGGCTTTGCTGATTGGCTTTTATGGGGAAATGCTATTCAATGCTATTCTACGGCTGGGGCTGCAAATTATCTGTGCCAGATGTAATCAAGAACAGACAACATTTGTGGAAATGATTGAATCTGTGTTTCTCATTAAAACCAAAAAGGCTGTCCGATCAATTACATTGACATCGCAAGTTGGCATGTGTCAGCCTAAAAACTCCAACAGACAGCACTATTATGTTTTAATTCCATACATTTTTGCTAACTGCAGCACCCCCTAGAGGTCAAAGGTCATTTCTTGAGCATCCTCATAATGGGGTTTGAAGTCTATGTACTAAGATTGGTTTTGATAAATGAAAAAGTTGCAGAAATATGACCTCACTTCCATGAGCCAAGTTTTGTGAAGATCGGACAAAATTTGCGACCTCTGAAATTTTTGATGGCATCCAATATGACGATTGATTATATTTACATCACAAGTTGGCATGTACTGGCCTGAGGAACTCCCACAGTATTAAAAGACACCATTTGTAAGCTTTAATTCCACATATATCAACAGTTACATGCCGAACTATATTTTTGCTAATTCCAGTGCCCCCTATAAGTCAAAGGTCACCTTGAATTCTTGAGCCTTCTCCTAATTGGGTCCTGAGTGCATATACAGTTTGGTTTTGATACATGAAATGGTTGCTGAGATATGAGCTCACTTCCTGTTTGTGGCTGTTATGGGCGAACAGTTTGCACAATTGCTCCAGAAAGTAATGCATGTATAACGCATGGACTGAACAATGTCTGGGCCAAATTTGGTAAGGATAAAGACAAAATTATGACCTGTGAATATGTTTGACTGTTTTTGATGAAATCCAAAATGGCTGCCGGATCGATTATCTTGACATCACAAGTAGGCATGTGTCGGCCTAAAGACCTCCCACAGTATTACCACACACCACTACTAAGTTTTACTTCCAAACACATTAACAGCTACAGGACAAAATTCATTTTTGCTAATTGCACTGCCTCCTAGAGGTCAAAGGTCACCGAATTTTGTTAACTTCCTCCTGATTGGGTCATGAGTATATGTACTAAGTTTGATTATGATACATGAAAGGGTTGCTGAGATATGAGGTCACTTCCTGTATTGCGGCTTCACAGCTGATTTCGATTGGCTGTTTCGGGCGTACGGTTTTAGATCTGAAAAGAAAAAGGGATAACGTTTGTGAGGCTTGTTCTGAAGATCATGTCTGTCAAGATTGGTGTTGATCGGACAAAATTTGTGACCTGTGAAAAAATTAGCTTCACTTTCGCTAAAATCCAATATGGCGGAAAATCAGTCATGGCGGAAATTGACTTCATGAGGTGCGTTGAACTCGGTTTGGTCCAAGAATTCCAACGATACCTCATTTTTGACAATCGGGTCAACAGGTCAAAAGTTACGTCCGTAAACACAAGTCCAACTTTGGCCTGTTGGTGGCGCTAGAGCGCTTGAGGTGCCGGCATGAAACTTGGTGAAATGAATTATTGGACTGTCCCCAATTAGTGTGCAAAATTGTATAACTTTTTACCAGACGGTTCTATGGGCTGCCATTGACTTCCATTGCAAAATAATGCGCATCAGCAACTACTGGCCAAAATGCATTTCTGTCAATTACGGTGCCCCCTAGAGGTCAAATGTCACCAAATTTCTTGAGCGTCCTCCCGATGGGGTCTGAGGTACATGTACTAAATTTGGTTTTGATACATGAAAGCGTTGCTGAGATATGAAATCACTTCCTGTTTGGCGGCTTCGCCTACAAATTTCGATTGGCTGGTACAGGTCAATGCTTCTGTCAATTGTTCCAGAAAGCAATGCACTCATCAGGCATGGTCTGAAGATGGTCTCTACCAATTTTGGTGAAGAACAGATGAAATTTGTGACCTGCGAAAACTTGTACGTGTTTTTGATTAAATTCAATATGGCGGCCGAATCAATTACGATGACATCACAAGTTGGCTTGGGTTGACCTAAGGACCTTCAACAGTAGTACCAGACACCACTAGTGTGTTTTAATTCTAAGCACAACTGCTGCTACAGGCCAAAAGGCATGTTTCTTAATTACAGCGCCCCCTAGAGGTCAAAGGTCACCAAATTTCTTGAGCGTCCCCCTGATTGGGTCTTGAGTCCATGTACTTAGTTTGGTTATGATAGATGAATGGATTGCTGAGATATGAGCTCACTTCCTGTTTGGCGGCTTCGCCGCAAGTTTCAATTGGATATTACGGGTGAACGGTTTAAGTTCCGAAGACAAAACACCACAACTTTTGTGAGGCTTGGTCTGAAGATCATGTATGTCAAGTTTGGTGACGATCGGACAAAATTTGTGACCTGTGAAAAATTAGTTTCACTTTCACTAAAATCCAATATGGCGGAAAATCCATCATGGCGGAAAATGACGTCATAGGGTGCGTTGAACTCGGCCTGGTCCAAGGATTCCAATGGTATCTCATTTTTCAAAATCGGATCAACAGGTCAAAAGTTACGTGCGTGAACGCACGTCCAACTTTGGCCTGTTGGTGGCGCTAGAGCGCTCGTGGTGCGGACTCGAAACTTGGTGAAATTAATTCTGGGACGCAGCCTAATTAGTGTGCCAAATTTCACAACTTTTCACCAGACGGTTCTATGGGCTGCCATAGACTTCAATGGCAGAGGAAAGATGTGTAATAATAATAGGAAAAGCTAGAAACACAATGGGTGCCTTCGCAGCTTCGCTGCTTGGCCCCCAAATATAGCTGCAAGCAGCAATGAGGGGGCCAAGCAGGCAGTTCAGCAGTCCAGAAGTCCAGATTTGCCATGCAACTCAATGCCGTGGCATCAGGCATATAGCATTAAGCAGTCACAACAAGTTCCATGTCAAACAACCCAAGATTGGCTGAGTTACAAGGTCAAGTTTCACATCAAAACATAACTGATTTTGTGTGGCTGAACCAGGGCTGAGTGTCGCCGCCCCCTCACCCAGCCAGCCCACCGCCGCAACCGCCCCTGCCCGTCCCACCCCGCCCCACCCTTGCGCTCACGCATTAGAATTAATTGGATGGAACTCGCTGTCATCAGTTTCACATCAAAAATAAAAGATTGACTGAGATATGATCACACTTGCTGTGATTTAAACATAGAGGTCAACAATTGACGTCATAGGGTGTGTTGAACTCGGCTTGGCCCAAGGATTCCAATGATACCTCATTTTGCCATTCGGGTCAACAGGTCAAAAGTTACGTCCGTGAACACAAGTCCAACTTTGGCCTGTTGGTGGCGCTAGAGCGCTTGAGGTGCCGGCATGAAACTTGGTGAAATGAATTATTGGACTGTCCCCAATTAGTGTGCAAAATTGTATAACTTTTTACCAGACGGTTCTATGGGCTGCCATTGACTTCCATTGCAAAATAATGCGCATCAGCAACTACTGGCCAAAATGCATTTTTGTCAATTACGGTGCCCCCTAGAGGTCAAATGTCACCAAATTTCTTGAGCGTCCTCCCGATGGGGTCTGAGGTACATGTACTAAATTTGGTTTTGATACATGAAAGCGTTGCTGAGATATGAAATCACTTCCTGTTTGGCGGCTTCGCCGCAAATTTCGATTGGCTGGTACAGGTCAATGCTTCTGTCAATTGTTCCAGAAAGCAATGCACTCATCAGGCATGGTCTAAAGATGGTCTCTACCAATTTTGGTGAAGAACAGATGAAATTTGTGACCTGCGAAAACTTGTACGTGTTTTTGATTAAATCCAATATGGCGGCCGAATCAATTACGATGACATCACAAGTTGGCTTGGGTCGGCCTAAGGACCTCCAACAGTATTAACAGACACCACTAGTGCATTTTAATTCTAAACACAACTGCAGCTACAGGCCAAAAGGCATGTTTCTTAATTACAGCGCCCCCTAGAGGTCAAAGGTCACCAGATTTCTTGAGTGTCCCCCTGATTGGGTCCTGAGTAGATGTACTAAGTTTGGTTATGACAGATGAATGGGTTGCTGAGATATGAGCTCACTTCCTGTTTGGCGGCTTCGCCGCAAACTTCGATTGGCTGTTACGCGCGAACGGTTTTAGTTCCGAAGACAAAAAACAATGCATTAATGAGGCATGGTCTGACGATCATGTGTGTCAAGTTTGGTGACGATCGGACAAAATTTGTGACCTGTGAAAAATTAGTTTCACTTTCTCTAAAATCCAATATGGCGGAAAATCCATCATGGCGGAAAATGACGTCATAGAGTGCGTTGAACTCGGCTTGGTCCAAGGATTCCAACGGTACCTCATTTTACAAAATCGGATCAACGGGTCAAAAGTTACGTGCGTGAACGCACGTCCAACTTTGGCCTGTTGGTGGCGCTAGAGCGCTGGAGGTGCCGGCATGAAACTTGGTGCAATTAATTTTTGGCCTGTCCCCAATCAATGTGCCAAATTTCACAACTTTTTACCAGACTGTTCTATGGGCTGCCATAGACTCCCATGGCGGAAGAAAGATGTTAAATAATAATAATAATAATAAGAATTCATAGAAACACAATGGGTGCTTCGCAGCTTCGCTGCTTGGCCCCCAATAATAAGAACAAATATAGCTGCAAGCAGCAATGAGGGGGCCAAGCAGTGAGATCAGCAGGCCAGATTAACCATGTAAATCAATGTCGTTGCATCAGACATATAGCCTGAAGCAGTCACAGCAAGTTCCATGCCATACAACCCAAGATTGGCTGAGTTACAAGGTCAAGTTTCACATCAAAACATAAATGATTTTGTGGGGCTGAACCAGGGCTGAGTGTCGCCGCCCCCTCCCCCAGCCAGCCCACCGCCGCAACCGCCCCTGCCCATCCCACCCCGTCCCACCCTTGCACGCACACATTAGAATGAACTAGATGGAACTTGCCGTCATCAGTTTCACATCAAAAATAAAAGATTGACTGAGATATGATCACACTTGCTGTGATTTAAACACAGAGGTCAACAATTGACGTCATAGGGTGTGTTGAACTCGGCTTGGCCCAAGGATTCCAATGATACCTCATTTTGCCATTCGGGTCAACAGGTCAAAAGTTACGTCCGTGAACACAAGTCCAACTTTGGCCTGTTGGTGGCGCTAGAGCGCTTGAGGTGCCGGCATGAAACTTGGTGAAATGAATTATTGGACTGTCCCCAATTAGTGTGCAAAATTGTATAACTTTTTACCAGATGGTTCTATGGGCTGCCATTGACTTCCATTGCAAAATAATGCGCATCAGCAACTACTGGCCAAAATGCATTTTTGTCAATTACGGTGCCCCCTAGAGGTCGAATGTCACCAAATTTCTTGAGCGTCCTCCTAATGGGGTCATGAACATATGTAGTAAGTTTGGTGATGATACATGGCAGGGTTGCTGAGATATGAGCTCACTTCCTGTTTGGCCGCTTCGCTGCAAGTTTCGATTGGCTGTTACAGCCGAATGCTACTGTCAATCGTTCCAAAAAGCGATGCACTGATAAGGCATGGTCTGAAGATGTTCTCTGCCAATTTTGGTGAGGATCTGCTGAAATTTGTGACCTGCGAAAATTCGTACGTGTTTTTGATTAAATCCAATATGGCGGCCGAATCAATTACGATGACATCACAAATTGGCCTGGGTCGGCCTAAGGACCTCCAACAGTATTACCAGACACCACTAGTGCGTTTTAATTCTAAGCACAACAGCAGCTACAGGCCAAAAGGCATGTTTCTTAATTACAGCGCCCCCTAGAGGTCAAAGGTCACCAGATTTCTTGAGCGTCCCCCTGATTGGGTCCTGAGTACATGCACCAAGTTTGGCTTTGATACATGCAAGGGTTGCTGAGATATGAGCTCACTTCCTGTTTGGCGGCTTCGCCGCAAATTTCGATTGGCTGTTACGCGCGAACGGTTTTAGTTCCGAAGACGAAAAAGAATAACTTTTGTGCGGCTTGGTCTGAAGAGCATGTGTGTCAAGTTTGGTGTTGATCGGACAAAATTTGTGACCTGTGAAGTTTTAGTTTCACTTTCACTAAAATCCAATATGGCGGAAAATCCATCATGGCGGAAATTGACGTCATAGGGTGCGTTGAACTCGGCTTGGTCCAAGGATTCCAACGATACCTCATTTTTGACAATCGGCCATACGGGTCAAAAGTTACGTGCGTGAACGCACGTCCAACTTTGGCCTGTTGGTGGCGCTAGAGTGCTCTAGGTGCCATCATGAAACTTGGTGACATTAATCATGGGACTGTCCCTAATCAGTGTGCCAAATTTCACAACTTTTCACCAGACGGTTCTATGGGCTGTCATTGACTTCAATGGCGGAATAATAATAATAATAATAAGAACAAATAGAAACACAATGGTTGCCTCGCAGCTTCGCTGCTTGGCCCCCAAATAGAAACACAATGGGTGCCTTCGCAGCTTCGCTGCTTGGCCCCCAATAATAATAAATATAGCTGCAAGCAGCAATGAGGGGGCCAAGCAGTGAGATCAGCAGGCCAGAATAACCATGTAAATCAATGCCGTTGCATCAGACATATAGCCTTAAGCAGTCACAGCAAGTTCCATGCCATACAACCCAAGATTGGCTGAGTTACAAGGTCAAGTTTCACATCAAAACATAACTGATTTTGTGGGGCTGAACCAGAGCTGAGTGTCGCCGCCCCCTCCCCCAGCCAGCCCACCGCCGCAACCGCCCCTGCCCATCCCACCCCGTCCCACCCTTGCACGCACACATTAGAATGAACTAGATGGAACTTGCTGTCATCAGTTTCACATCAAAAATAAAAGATTGACTGAGATATGATCACACTTGCTGTGATTTAAACACAGAGGTCAAAAATTGACGTCATAGGGTGTGTGGGGGTGTGAACTTGGCTTGGCCCAAGGATTCCAATGATACCTCATTTTGCCATTCGGGTCAACAGGTCAAAAGTTACGTCAGTGAACACAAGTCCAACTTTGGCCTGTTGGTGGCGCTAGAGCGCTTGAGGTGCCGGCATGAAACTTGGTGAAATGAATTATTGGACTGTCCCCAATTAGTGTGCAAAATTGTATAACTTTTTACCAGACGGTTCTATGGGCTGCCATTGACTTCCATTGCAAAATAATGCGCATCAGCAACTACTGGCCAAAATGCATTTTTGTCAATTACGGAGCCCCCTAGAGGTCAAATGTCACCAAATTTCTTGAGCGTCCTCCCGATGTGGTCTGAGGTACATGTACCAAGTTTGGTTTTGATACATGAAAGCGTTGCTGAGATATGAAATCACTTCCTGTTTGGCGGCTTCGCCGCAAATTTTGATTGGCTGGTACAGGCCAAAGCTTCTGTCAATTGTTCCAGAAAGCAAGGCACTCATCAGGCATGGTCTGAAGATGGTCTCTGCCAATTTTGGTGAGCAACAGATGAAATGTGTGACCTGCCAAAACTTTTTTGTGTTTTTGATTTAATCCAATATGGCGGCCGAATCAATTACGATGACATCACAAGTTGGATTGGGTCGGCCTAAGGACCTTCAACAGTAGTAGCAGACACCACTAGTGGGTTTCAATTCTAAGCACAACTGCTGCTACAGGCCAAAAGGCATGTTTCTTAATTACAGCGCCCCCTAAAGGTCAAAGGTCACCAAATTTGTTGAGCGTCCCCCTGATTGGGTCCTGAGTCCATGGACTAAGTTTGGTTATGATAGATGAATGGGTTGCTGAGATATGAGCTCACTTCCTGTTTGGCGGCTTCGCCGCAAATTTCGATTGGCGGTTACGCGCGAACGGTTTTAGTTCCGAAGACAAAAAGCAATGCATTAATGAGGCATGGTCTGTAGATGATATCTATGAAGTTTGGTGTCGATCGGACAAATTGTGTGACCTCTGATACGTTTTAAGTGATTTTGATGAAATCCAAAATGGCGGAAAATCCATCATGGCGGAAAATGACGTCATAGGGTGCGTTGAACTCGGCTTGGTCCAAGGATTCCAACGATACCTCGTTTTTCAAAATCGGATCAACAGGTCAAAAGTTACATGCGTGAACGCACGTCCAACTTTGGCCTGTTGGTGGCGCTAGAGCGCTTGAGGTGCCATCATGAAACTTGATGACATTAATCATGGGACTGTCCCTAATCAGTGTGCCAAATTTCACAACTTTTCACCAGACGGTTCTATGGGCTGCCATTGACTTCCATGGCGGAAGAAGGTATAATAATAATAAGAAAAGCTAGAAACACAATGGGTGCCTTCGCAGCTTCGCTGCTTGGCCCCCAATAATAAGAACAAATAGAAACACAATGGGTGCCTTCGCAGCTTCGCTGCTTGGCCCCCAAATATAGCTGCAAGCAGCAATGAGGGGGCCAAGCAGTATAGGCCGGACTAGCCACGGCGACAAGGTAGAACTCAGCAGACACCCGCGATCAACACTTTCAATAAGTGTCACATCAAAACATAATTGACTTTGTAGGGCTGAAACAGGGCTGAGTATTGCCACCGCCTCCGCCAGCCAGCCCCCCCACCTAATCAGCCCTGCCCGTTCCACCCCGTCCCGCACCGCCCTTTCACGCACGCATTAGAATGAACTGGATGGAACATGTTGTCATCAGTTTCACATCAAAAAATAAAAGATTGATAAAACACATCAGCAACTACAGATGAAAATGCAATATTGCTAATTGCAGCACCCCTACAGGTCAAAGGTCACCAAAGTTTTTGAGCGTCCTCCTAATGGGGTCATGAATATATGTAGTAAGTTTGGTTATGATACATGGCAGGGTTGCTGAGATATGAGCTCACTTCCTGTTTGGCGGCTTCGCCACCAATTTCGATTGGCGGTTACGGGCGAATGCTTTTGTCAATTGTTCAAGAGAGCAAGATATTCATAGGTTATGGTCTGAAGATGATCTGTGCCAAAGGTGGTGAAAATTAGATGAAATTTGCGACCTGTGAAAACTTTTTGATGTTTTTGATTAAATCCAATATGGCGGCCGAATCAATTAAGATGACATCACAAGTTGGCCTGGATCGGCCTAAGGACCTCCAACAGTATTAACAGACACCACTATTGCATTTTAATTCTAAGCACAACAGCAGCTACAGGCCAAAAGGCATGTTTCTTAATTACAGCGCCCCCTTGAGGTCAAAGGTCACCAGATTTCTTGAGCGTCCCCCTGATTGGGTCCTGAGTCCATGCACCAAGTTTGGCTTTGATACATGCAAGGGTTGCTGAGATATGAGCTCACTTCCTGTTTGGCGGCTTCGCCGCAAGTTTCGATTGGCTGTTACAGCCGAATGCTTCTGGCAATTGTTGCAGAAAGCAAAGCACTGATAAGGCATGGTCTGAAGATGATCTCTGCCAATTTTGGCGAGGATCCGCTGAAATTTGTGACCTGCGAAAATTTTTATGTGTTTTTGATTAAATCCAATATGGCGGCCGAATCATTTATGATGACATCACAAATTGGCTTGGGTCGGCCTAAGGACCTCCAACAGTATTAACAGACACCAGTAGTGCGTTTTAATTCTAAGCACAACAGCAGCTACAGGCCAAAAGGCATGTTTCTTAATTATAGCGCCCCCTAGAGGTCAAAGGTCACCAGATTTCTTGAGCGTCCCCCTGATTGGGTCCTGAGTCCATGTACTAAGTTTGGTTATGATAGATGATTGGGTTGCTGAGATATGAGCTCACTTCCTGTTTGGCGGCTTCGCCGCATATTTCGATTGGCTGTTACGGGCGAACGGTTTGAGTTCCGAAGACGAAAAGGAATAACTTTTGTGAGGCTTGGTCTGAAGATGAAGTGTGTCAGGTTTGGTGTCGATCGGACAAAATTTGTGACCTGTGAAGACTTTTTAGTGTTTTTGATGAAATCCAAAATGGCGGAAAATCCATCATGGCGGAAATTGACGTCATAGGGTGCGTTGAACTCAGCTTGGTCCAAGGATTCCAGCGATACCTCATTTTTGACAATCGGGTCAACGGGTCAGAAGTTACGTGCATGAACGCAAGTCCAACTTTGGCCTGTTGGTGGCGCTAGAGCGCTAGAGGTGCCGACATGAAACTTGGTGAAATTAATCATTGGACTGTCTCCAATCACTGTGCCAAATTTCAGAACTTTTTGCCAGACGGTTCTATGGGCTGCCATTGACTTCAATGGCAGAGGAATAATAATAATAAATATAGCTGCAAGCAGCAATGAGGGGGCCAAGCAGTGAGATCAGCAGGCCAGATTTGCCATGTAAGTCAATGCCGTTGCATCAGACATATAACCTTAAGCAGTCACAGCAAGTTCCATGCCATACAACCCAAGATTGGCTGAGTTACAAGGTCAAGTTTCACATCAAAACATAACTGATTTTGTGGGGCTGAACCAGGGCTGAGTGTCGCCGCCCCCTCCCCCAGCCAGCCCACCGCCGCAACCACCCCTGCCCATCCCACCCCGTCCCACCCTTGCACGCACACATTAGAATGAACTAGATGGAACTTGCTGTCATCAGTTTCACATCAAAAATAAAAGATTGACTGAGATATGATCACACTTGCTGTGATTTAAACACAGAGGTCAAAAATTGACGTCATAGGGTGTGTTGAACTCGGCTTGGCCCAAGGATTCCAATGATACCTCATTTTGCCATTCGAGTCAACAGGTCAAAAGTTACGTCCGTGAACACAAGTCCAACTTTGGCCTATTGGTGGCGCTAGAGCGCTTGAGGTGGCGGCATGAAACTTGGTGAAATGAATTATTGGACTGTCCCCAATTAGTGTGCCAAATTGTATAACTTTTTACCAGACGGTTCTATGGGCTGCCATTGACTTCCATTGCAAAATAATGCGCATCAGCAACTACTGGCCAAAATGCATTTTTGTCAATTACGGAGCCCCCTAGAGGTCAAATGTCACCAAATTTCTTGAGCGTCCTCCCGATGTGGTCTCAGGTACATGTACTAAGTTTGGTTTTGATACATGAAAGCGTTGCTGAGATATGACATCACTTCCTGTTTGGCGGCTTCGCCGCAAATTTTGATTGGCTGGTACAGGCCAAAGCTTCTGTAAATTGTTCCAGAAAGCAATGCACTCATCAAGCATGGTCTGAAGATGGTCTCTGCCAATTTTGGTGAGGAACAGATGAAATTTGTGACCTGCCAAAACTTTTTTGTGTTTTTGATTTAATCCAATATGGCGGCCGAATCAATTACGATGACATCACAAGTTGGCTTGGGTCGGCCTAAGGACCTCCAACAATAGTAGCAGACACCACTAGTGGGTTTCAATTCTAAGCACAACTGCTGCTACAGGCCAAAAGGCATGTTTCTTAATTACAGCGCCCCCTAGAGGTCAAAGGTCACCAAATTTCTTGAGCGTCCCCCTGATTGGGTCCTGAGTCCATGGACTAAGTTTGGTTATGATAGATCAATGGGTTGCTGAGATATGAGCTCACTTCCTGTTTGGCGGCTTCGCCGCAAATTTCGATTGGCTGTTACGCGTGAACGGTTTTAGTTCCGAAGACAAAAAGCAATGCATTAATGAGGCATGGTCTGTAGATGATATCTTTTAAGTTTGGTGTCGATCGGACAAAATTTGTGACCTCTGATACGTTTTAAGAGATTTTGATTAAATCCAAAATGGCGGAAAATCCATCATGGCGGAAAATGACGTCATAGGGTGCGTTGAACTCGGCTTGGTCCAAGGATTCCAACGATACCTCATTTTTGACAATCGGGCAAACGGGTCAAAAGTTACTTGCGTGAATGCACGTCCAACTTTGGCCTGTTGGTGGCGCTAGAGGGTTCGAGGTGCCGACAGGAAACTTGGTGAAATTAATCATTGGACTGTCCCCAATCAGTGTGCCAAATTTCACAACTTTTTACCAGACGGTTCTATGGGCTGCCATAGACTTCCATGGCGGAATAATAATAATAATAAGAAAACTAACAAACACAATGGTTGCCTCGCAGCTTCGCTGCTTGGCCCCCAATAATAGGAAAAGCTAGAAACACAATGGTTGCCTCGCAGCTTCGCTGCTTGGCCCCCAATAAGAAAACTAACAAACACAATGGTTGCCTCGCAGCTTCGCTGCTTGGCCCCCAAATATAGCTGCAAGCAGCAATGAGGGGGCCAAGCAGTGAGATCAGCAGGCCAGATTTGCCATGTAAGTCAATGCTGTTGCATCAGACATATAGCCTTAAGCAGTCACAGCAAGTTCCATGCCATACAACCCAAGATTGGCTGAGTTACAAGGTCAAGTTTCACATCAAAACATAACTGATTTTGTGGGGCTGAACCAGGGCTGAGTGTCGCCGCCCCCTCCCCCAGCCAGCCCACCGCCGCAACCGCCCCTGCCCATCCCACCCCGCCCCACCCTTGCACGCACGCATTAGAATTAACTGGATGGACCTCGCTGTCATCAGTTTCACATCAAAAATAAAAGATTGACTGAGATATGATCACACTTGCTGTGATTTAAACATAGAGGTCAAAAATTGACGTCATAGGGTGTGTTGAACTCGGCTTGGCCCAAGGATTCCAATGATACCTCATTTTGCCATTCGGGTCAACGGGTCAAAAGTTACGTCCGTGAACACAAGTCCACCTTTGGCCTGTTGGTGGCGCTAGACCGCTTGAGGTGCCGGCATGAAACTTGGTGAAATGAATTATTGGACTGTCCCCAATTAGTGTGCAAAATTGTATAACTTTTTACCAGACGGTTCTATGGGCTGCCATTGACTTCTATTGCAAAATAATGCGCATCAGCAACTACTGGCCAAAATGCATTTCTGTCAATTACGGTGCCCCCTAGAGGTCAAATGTCACCAAATTTCTTGAGCGTCCTCCCGATGGGGTCTGAGGTACATGTACTAAATTTGGTTTTGATACATGAAAGCGTTGCTGAGATATGAAATCACTTCCTGTTTGGCGGCTTCGCCGCAAATTTCGATTGGCTGGTACAGGTCAATGCTTCTGTCAATTGTTCCAGAAAGCAATGCACTCATCAGGCATGGTCTGAAGATGGTCTCTACCAATTTTGGTGAAGAACAGATGAAATTTGTGACCTGCGAAAACTTGTACGTGTTTTTGATTAAATTCAATATGGCGGCCGAATCAATTACGATGACATCACAAGTTGGCTTGGGTTGACCTAAGGACCTTCAACAGTAGTACCAGACACCACTAGTGTGTTTTAATTCTAAACACAACTGCAGCTACAGGCCAAAAGGCATGTTTCTTAATTACAGCGCCCCCTAGAGGTCAAAGGTCACCAGATTTCTTGAGCGTCCCCCTGATTGGGTCCTGAGTACATGTACTAAGTTTGGTTATGACAGATGAATGGGTTGCTGAGATATGAGCTCACTTCCTGTTTGGCGGCTTCGCCGCAAACTTCGATTGGATGTTACGGTCAAACGGTTTGAGTTCCGAAGACGAAAAGTGATAACTTTTGTGCGGCTTGGTCTGAAGAGCATGTGTGTCAAGTTTGGTGACGATCGGACAAAATTTGTGACCTGTGAAGTTTTAGTTTCACTTTCACTAAAATCCAATATGGCGGAAAATCCATCATGGCGGAAAATGACGTCATAGGGTGCGTTGAACTCGGCTTGGTCCAAGGATTCCAACGGTACCTCATTTTTCAAAATTGGATCAACAGGTCAAAAGTTACGTGCGTGAACGCACGTCCAACTTTGGCCTGTTGGTGGCGCTAGAGCCCTCGAGGAGCCGACATGAAACTTGGTGAAATTAATCATGGGACTGTCCACAATCGGTGTGCCAAATTTCACAACTTTTTACCAGACGGTTCTATGGGCTGCCATTGACTTCAATGACGGAAGAAGGTATAATAATAATAAGAAAAGATAGAAACACAATGGGTGCCTTCGCAGCTTCGCTGCTTGGCCCCCAATAAATATAGCTGCAAGCAGCAATGAGGGGGCCAAGCAGAATAGGCCGGAGTAGCTACGGCGACAAGATAGAACTCAGCAGACACCCGCGATCAACAGGGCTGAAACAGGGCTGAGTATTGCCACGCCTCCGCCATCCAGCCCCCCCCACCTAATCACCCCAGCCCGTCCCACCCCGTCCTGCCATGCCCTTGCACGCACGCATTAGAATTAACTGGATGGAACATGTTGTCATCAGTTTCACATCAAAAAATAAAAGATTGATAAAACACATCAGCAACTACACATCAAAATGCAATATTGCTAATTGCAGCACCTCCTACAGGTCAAAGGTCACCAAATTTTTTGAGCGTCCTCCTAATGGGGTCATGAATCCATATAGTAAGTTTGGTTATGATACATGGCAGGGTTGTTGAGATATGAGCTCACTTCCTGTTTGGCGGCTTCGCCACCAATTTTGATTGACTGTTACAAGCGAATGCTTTTGCCAATTGTTCCAGAAAGCAATATATTGATAGACTATGGTCTGAAGATGGTCTCTACCAATTTTGGTGAGAATCCGCTGAAATTTGTGACCTGTGAAAACTTGTACGTGTTTTTGATTAAATCCAATATGGCGGCCGAATCAATTACTATGACATCACAAGTTCGCTTGGGTCGGCCTAAGGACCTCCAACAGTATTACCAGACACCACTAGTGCATTTTAATTCCAAACACAACAGCAGCTACAGGCCAAAAGGCATGTTTCTTAATTACAGCGCCCCCTAGAGGTTAAAGGTCACCAGATTTATTGAGTGTCCCCCTGATTGGGTCCTGAGTCTATGCACCCAGTTTGGCTTTGATACATGCAAGGGTTGCTGAGATATGAGCTCACTTCCTGTTTGGCGGCTTCGCCGCAAATTTCGATTGGCTGTTACAGCCGAATGCTTCTGTCAATTGTTCCAGAAAGCAATGCACTGATAAGGCATGGTCTGAAGATGATCTCTGCCAATTTTGGTGAGGATCCACTGAAATTTGTGACCTGCGAAGATTTTTACGTGTTTTTGATTAAATCCAATATGGCGGCCGAATCAATTACGATGACATCACAAATTGGCTTGGGACGGCCTAAGGACCTCCAACAGTATTACCAGACACCAGTTGTGCGTTTTAATTCTAAGCAAAACAGCAGCTACAGGCCAAAAGGCCTGTTTCTCAATTACAGCGCCCCCTAGAGGTCAAAGGTCACCAGATTTATTGAGCGTCCCCCTGATTGGGTCCTTAGTCCATGTACTAAGTTTGGTTATGATAGATGAATGGGTTGCTGAGATATGAGCTCACTTCCTGTTTGGCGGCTTCGCTGCAAACTTCGATTGGCTGTAACGCGCGAGCGGTTTTAGTTCTGAAGACAAAAAGCAATACATTAATGGGGCATGGACTGTAGATGATATCTGTGAAGTTTGGTGTCGATTGGACCAAATTTGTGACCTGTGAAGACTTATTAGTGTTTTTGATGAAATCCAATATGGCGGAAAATCCATCATGGCGGAAATTGACGTCATAGGCTGCGTTGAACTCGGCTTGGTCCAAGGATTCCAACGATACCTCATTTTTGACAATCAGCCATACGGGTCAAAAGTTACGTGCGTGAACGTAAGTCCAACTTTGGCCTGTTGGTGGCGCTAGAGTGCTTCAGGTGCCATCATGAAACTTGGTGACATTAATCATGGGACTGTCCCTAATCAGTGTGCCAAATTTCAAAACTTTTCACCAGACGGTTCTATGGGCTGCCATTGACTTTAATGGCGGAATAATAATAATAATAATAATAATAATAATAATAAATATAGCTGCAAGCAGCAATGAGGGGGCCAAGCAGTGAGATCAGCAGGCCAGATTTGCCATGTAAGTCAATGCCGTTGCATCAGACATATAGCCTTAAGCAGTCACAGCAAGTTCCATGCCATACAACCCAAGATTGGCTGAGTTACAAGGTCAAGTTTCACATCAAAACATAACTGATTTTGTGGGGCTGAACCAGGGCTGAGTGTCGCCGCCCCCTCCCCCAGCCAGCCCACCGCCACAACCGCCCCTGCCCATCCCGCCCCACCCTTGCACGCACGCATTAGAATTAACTGGATGGAACTCGCTGTCATCAGTTTCACATCAAAAATAAAAGATTGACTGAGATATGATCACACTTGCCGTGATTTAAACATAGAGGTCAACAATTGACGTCATAGGGTGTGTTGAACTCGGCTTGGCCCAAGGATTCCAATGATACCTCATTTTGCCATTCGGGTCAACAGGTCAAAAGTTACGTCCGTAAACACAAGTCCAACTTTGGCCTGTTGGTGGCGCTAGAGCGCTTGAGGTGCTGGCATGAAACTTGGTGAAATGAATTATTGGACTGTCCCCAATTAGTGTGCAAAATTGTATAACTTTTTACCAGACGGTTCTATGGGCTGCCATTGACTTCCATTGCAAAATAATGTGCATCAGCAACTACTGGCCAAAATGCATTTTTGTCAATTACGGTGCCCCCTAGAGGTCAAATGTCACCAAATTTCTTGAGCGTCCTCCCGATGGGGTCTGAGGTACATGTACTAAATTTGGTTTTGATACATGAAAGCGTTCCTGAGATATGAAATCACTTCCTGTTTGGCGGCTTCGCCGCATATTTTGATTGGCTGGTACAGGCCAAAGCTTCTGTCAATTGTTCCAGAAAGCAATGCACTCATCAGGCATGGTCTGAAGATGGTATCTGCCAATTTTGGTGAGGAACAGATGAAATTTGTGACCTGCCAAAACTTTTTTGTGTTTTTGATTTAATCCAATATGGCGGCCGAATCAATTACGATGACATCACAAGTTGGCTTGGGTCGGCCTAAGGACCTTCAACAGTAGTACCAGACACCACTAATGGGTTTTAATTCTAAGCACAACTGCTGCTACAGGCCAAAAGGCATGTTTCTTAATTACAGCGCCCCCTAGAGGTCAAAGGTCACCAGATTTCTTGAGCATCCCCCTGATTGGGTCCTGAGTCCATGGACTAAGTTTGGTTATGATAGATGAATGGGTTGCTGAGATATGAGCTCACTTCCTGTTTGGCGGCTTCGCCGCAAATTTCGATTGGCTGTTACGCGCGAACGGTTTTAGTTCTGAAGACGAAAAGGAATAACTTTTGTGCGGCTTGGTCTGAAGAGCATGTGTGTCAAGTTTGGTGACGATCGGACAAAATTTGTGACCTGTGAAGTTTTAGTTTCACTTTCACTAAAATCCAATATGGCGGAAAATCCATCATGGCGGAAAATGACGTCATAGGGTGCATTGAACTCGGCTTGGTCCAAGGATTCCATCGATACCTCATTTTTGACAATCGGCCATACAGGTCAAAAGTTACGTGCATGAACGCACGTCCAACTTTGGCCTATTGGTGGCGCTAGAGTGCTCTAGGTGCCATCATGAAACTTGGTGACATTAATCATGGGACTGTCCCTAATCAGTGTGCCAAATTTCAAAACTTTTCACCAGACGGTTCTATGGGCTGCCATAGACTTCCATGGCGGAATAATAATAATAATAGGGAAGAAAACATAGAAACACAATGAGGTCCTCGCAGCTTCGCTGCTTGGCCCCCAATAATAAGAACAAATAGAAAAACAATGGGTGCCTTCGCAGCTTCGCTGCTTGGCCCCCAATAAATATAACCGCAAGCGGTGATTTACGGGGTCCGAGCAAAACGAACATGAGGTAGCATAGCTTTTTAGTTTTACATATGCTTTGATTGTTTGGGCCCAATTGTTCAAAAGAAACATGATTGGATTTTGGTTATCGGATTTCAGTTACCGGATTGGATCAAATCTTGAAAATGGCTTGTTCAAAGGGAAACAAGGATCCTGAAATTGGATTAGATCACATAATCTATTCTTGGTTTTGATCTGGATAAAACCTTCACTTTGTGTTGTTCAAAACTTTTGAGTTGGATTGGAATAAATTTGATGCATAAAATTAGGATTACCCTGTGCTGTAACGTTATAGTGTGCTAACCTCCACAACCTAATAGTATTCTAACAATACCCTATTCTAGTGTGCTAACCTCCACAACCCAACAGTATTCTAACAGTAGTATTCTAGTGCGCTAATCTCCACAACTCAATAGTATTCTAACAATACTCTATTCTACAGGACTATGCATTTGTCATGGATAAGATGAAGGCAGTGTTTCCCACAGAATGGAATTGTATTTGTGGTGGTAGGTGAAGGGGGGTGGGGGTGGGTTCTGTGTTGGAGTCAATAAGATGAACAACCTATAATTATGCAGTTATACTTGCCTTGCACGACAAGTCCTGTCAAGTAGCTGTAACGTTATAGTGTGCTAACCTCCACAACCCAACAGTATTCTTAACAGTATTCTATTCTAGTATGCTAACCTCCACAACCCAGCTGAAGGAACTGTAGGGGGCGATGTGGGTCGAGGTAGAGGGAGTGTGTGGCGAGCAGGCAGAGCCTCGGTCAGAAGGCTCAATGGTATGAAGTGATGACACGGAGATGGCAGGTTTCGGTGCAACACAAGTGAACTTTATTTGAGTTTCAATTCATCTGTTCTTTTGTTCTTTACTTGTATGTGTGCTGCATCAAAGAGGAAACAAACAGAAAATGGAGTAATCAGTGAAATGGGGTAAATCAGTACAGATCCCAACTCACAAACAAACCAATTGACATTTGAACAATAAACTGAAATCATATGGCTATATAAGGTACAACTAAACAATACTTGACATCCCAAGTCAACCAACATCACCTAATCATCTCTCACATGGGACTCCAACACACCAAACCAACAAACAAAGACCTTAACTATACACATGATGGCAGAGCTACTCTACAAACTGATAAACATCACAAAAGTCATAGTGAGGGTCATTAAAGTGATGACTTACGTTAACTCAAAGACGCACACAAAGCAGGACACACTGGAGTGCTGGGTTGAGATGAACAAAAGAGTGAACTGAGGGCGAGCAAACAATTTATCCTGGTCTGAGCCCCTGCTCCGGAGCTACAGGGTTTCCCAGCAGGTAAACTGGGTGTGGTTTGGTGACAGAGCCAAACAATCCAGCGATTTCTCCACAGCACCTCCTTACACTGACAGACTTTGGAAAGATTTGCAAAGATTTGGAAAAGATTTTTGAAAGACTACAGTCTCAGACCCTCTCACATCTAAAGACAAGTAGTAGAGTTTTAAGTCACAGACTATGATTTTGCAATGACTAGGGATCTTGCAGGGTCACTATTTACAAGACTGCAACACGATTCCTTTAAATTATTACCCATCGTGCAATAGATAAACAGGAACTGAAAAATTATAGCCTACTAAACTCAAAGTCGTATTTTCGTGTTTCTGCAGCATTGTTTCATGCGTGACATCCGATACAGAGTTGTTCTGTCAAGTGGAAGAGCCGACTAAATATGTATAAGAAATGACAAATATTATAAGAATAACAAATAATTATAGGCTACAGCTGTGTCGGAGTCAATAAGAAAAACAGCCTATAATTATACAGTTACACTACAAGTCCATATTGACAAGTAGCTGTAATGTAATAGTGTGCTAACATCCACAACCCAACAGTATTCTAACACTAATGCTTCAAGTGGGATTTGAACTCTCAACCTAAGGATCACCAGTACAAGGCATTATCTCACTGAGCCACTGTCAATCCTACATGTTGGCCAGTCACATTCACATGGTGAAAATGTGTATTGGTAAACACACAACAAGAAAAACTCTAAGCATACATTTGACAAAAAAATGAAGGGCTTTCCTAAAAGAGTACACCTGAAAACTTTTTGAAATTCTGGGGCAATAAGACATTTGTAGAGAAGAATACTAATGGATGAAATATAAATATGATAGACTTTATGATGAAGGAAAAATAATGAACAAAGAAGTTCCCCTAAATGTCAGAGTGTCTCGGCGTTCTGATTCTTGGCAACTAATGACTGTGTATGTTGATTGCCTGATGTCATTCAGGTGCTGTTCAATGGTGTGAATCTTCAGTAACCAATAGCATGTGCAGCTTGATCCTGAAGTTCTAATGGGGATTTGAACACTCAACCTAAGAAACACCAGTACAAGGCATTATCCCACTGAGCCACTAACAATCATACACATTGGGCAGTCACATTCACATGTGAAAATGTGTGTTGGTAAACACACAAGAAAAACTCCAAGCATACATTTGACAATAAAATGAAGGGCTTTCCTAAAAGAGTACACCTGAAATCTTTTTGAAATTCTGGGGCAATTAGACATTTGTAGAGAAGAACACTAATGGATGAAATATAAATATGATAGACTTAATGATGAAGGAAAAATAATGAACAAAGAAGTTCCCCTAAATGTCAGCGTTCTGATTCTTGGCAACTAATGACTGTGTATGTTGATTGCCTGATGTCGTTCAGGTGCTGTTCAATGGTGTGAATCTTCAGTAACCAATAGCATGTGCAGCTTGATCCTGAAGTTCTAATGGGGATTCGAACACTCAACCTAAGAAACACCAGTACAAGGCATTATCCCACTGAGCCACTAACAATCATACACATTGGGCAGTCACATTCACATGTGAAAATGTGTGTTGGTAAACACACATGAAAAACTCCAAGCATACATTTGACAATAAAATGAAGGGCTTTCCTAAAACAGTACACCTGAAATCTTTTTGAAATTCTGGGGCAATTAGACATTTGTAGAGAAGAACACTAATGGATGAAATATAAATATGATAGACTTAATGATGAAGGAAAAATAATGAACAAAGAAGTTCCCCTAAATGTCAGAGTGTCTCGGCAACTAATGACTGTGTATGTTGATTGCCTGATGTCATTCAGGTGCTGTTCAATGGTGTGAATCTTCAGTAACCAATAACATGTGCAGCTTGATCCTGAAGTTCTAATGGGGATTCGAACACTCAACCTAAGAAACACCAGTACAAGGCATTATCCCACTGAGCCACTAACAATCATACACATTGGGCAGTCACATTCACATGTGAAAATGTGTGTTGGTAAACACACAAGAAAAACTCCAAGCATACATTTGACAATAAAATGAAGGGCTTTCCTAAAAGAGTAACCCTGAAATCTTTTTGAAATTCTGGGGCAATTAGACATTTGTAGAGAAGAACACTAATGGATGAAATATAAATATGATAGACTTAATGATGAAGGAAAAATAATGAACAAAGAAGTTCCCCTAAATGTCAGAATGTCTCGGCGTTCTGATTCTTGGCAACTAATGACTGTGTATGTTGATTGCCTGATGTCATTCAGGTGCTGTTCAATGGTGTGAATCTTCAGTAACCAATAGCATGTGCAGCTTGATCCTGAAGTTCTAATGGGGATTCGAACACTCAACCTAAGAAACACCAGTACAAGGCATTATCCCACTGAGCCACTAACAATCATACACATTGGGCAGTCACATTCACATGTGAAAATGTGTGTTGGTAAACACACAAGAAAAACTCCAAGCATACATTTGACAATAAAATGAAGGGCTTTCCTAAAAGAGTACACCTGAAATCTTTTTGAAATTCTGGGGCAATTAGACATTTGTAGAGAAGAACACTAATGGATGAAATATAAATATGATAGACTTAATGATGAAGGAAAAATAATGAACAAAGAAGTTCCCCTAAATGTCAGAGTGTCTCGGCGTTCTGATTCTTGGCAACTAATGACTGTGTATGTTGATTGCCTGATGTCATTCAGGTGCTGTTCAATCTTCAGTAACCAATAGCATGTGCAGCTTGATCCTGAAGTTCTAATGGGGATTCGAACACTCAACCTAAGAAACACCAGTACAAGGCATTATCCCACTGAGCCACTAACAATCATACACATTGGGCAGTCACATTCAAATGGTGAAAATGTGTGTTGGTAAACACACAAGAAAAACTCCAAGCATACATTTGACAATAAAATGAAGGGCTTTCCTAAAAGAGTAACCCTGAAATCTTTTTGAAATTCTGGGGCAATTAGACATTTGTAGAGAAGAACACTAATGGATGAAATATAAATATGATAGACTTAATGATGAAGGAAAAATAATGAACAAAGAAGTTCCCCTAAATGTCAGAATGTCTCGGCGTTCTGATTCTTGGCAACTAATGACTGTGTATGTTGATTGCCTGATGTCATTCAGGTGCTGTTCAATGGTGTGAATCTTCAGTAACCAATAGCATGTGCAGCTTGATCCTGAAGTTCTAATGGGGATTCGAACACTCAACCTAAGAAACACCAGTACAAGGCATTATCCCACTGAGCCACTAACAATCATACACATTGGGCAGTCACATTCACATGTGAAAATGTGTGTTGGTAAACACACAAGAAAAACTCCAAGCATACATTTGACAATAAAATGAAGGGCTTTCCTAAAAGAGTACACCTGAAATCTTTTTGAAATTCTGGGGCAATTAGACATTTGTAGAGAAGAACACTAATGGATGAAATATAAATATGATAGACTTAATGATGAAGGAAAAATAATGAACAAAGAAGTTCCCCTAAATGTCAGAGTGTCTCGGCGTTCTGATTCTTGGCAACTAATGACTGTGTATGTTGATTGCCTGATGTCATTCAGGTGCTGTTCAATCTTCAGTAACCAATAGCATGTGCAGCTTGATCCTGAAGTTCTAATGGGGATTCGAACACTCAACCTAAGAAACACCAGTACAAGGCATTATCCCACTGAGCCACTAACAATCATACACATTGGGCAGTCACATTCAAATGGTGAAAATGTGTGTTGGTAAACACACAAGAAAAACTCCAAGCATACATTTGACAATAAAATGAAGGGCTTTCCTAAAAGAGTAACCCTGAAATCTTTTTGAAATTCTGGGGCAATTAGACATTTGTAGAGAAGAACACTAATGGATGAAATATAAATATGATAGACTTAATGATGAAGGAAAAATAATGAACAAAGAAGTTCCCCTAAATGTCAGAATGTCTCGGCGTTCTGATTCTTGGCAACTAATGACTGTGTATGTTGATTGCCTGATGTCATTCAGGTGCTGTTCAATGGTGTGAATCTTCAGTAACCAATAGCATGTGCAGCTTGATCCTGAAGTTCTAATGGGGATTCGAACACTCAACCTAAGAAACACCAGTACAAGGCATTATCCCACTGAGCCACTAACAATCATACACATTGGGCAGTCACATTCACATGTGAAAATGTGTGTTGGTAAACACACAAGAAAAACTCCAAGCATACATTTGACAATAAAATGAAGGGCTTTCCTAAAAGAGTACACCTGAAATCTTTTTGAAATTCTGGGGCAATTAGACATTTGTAGAGAAGAACACTAATGGATGAAATATAAATATGATAGACTTAATGATGAAGGAAAAATAATGAACAAAGAAGTTCCCCTAAATGTCAGAGTGTCTCGGCGTTCTGATTCTTGGCAACTAATGACTGTGTATGTTGATTGCCTGATGTCATTCAGGTGCTGTTCAATCTTCAGTAACCAATAGCATGTGCAGCTTGATCCTGAAGTTCTAATGGGGATTCGAACACTCAACCTAAGAAACACCAGTACATGGCATTATCCCACTGAGCCACTAACAATCATACACATTGGGCAGTCACATTCAAATGGTGAAAATGTGTGTTGGTAAACACACAAGAAAAACTCCAAGCATACATTTGACAATAAAATGAAGGGCTTTCCTAAAAGAGTACACCTGAAATCTTTTTGAAATTCTGGGGCAATTAGACATTTGTAGAGAAGAACACTAATGGATGAAATATAAATATGATAGACTTAACGATGAAGGAAAAATAATGAACAAAGAAGTTCCCCTAAATGTCAGAGTGTCTCGGCGTTCTGATTCTTGGCAACTAATGACTGTGTATGTTGATTGCCTGATGTCATTCAGGTGCTGTTCAATGGTGTGAATCTTCAATAACCAATAGCATGTGCAGCTTGATCCTGAAGTTCTAATGGGGATTCGAACACTCAACCTAAGAAACACCAGTACAAGGCATTATCCCACTGAGCCACTAACAATCATACACATTGGGCAGTCACATTCACATGTGAAAATGTGTGTTGGTAAACACAAGAAAAACTCCAAGCATACATTTGACAATAAAATGAAGGGCTTTCCTAAAACAGTACACCTGAAATCTTTTTGAAATTCTGGGGCAATTAGACATTTGTAGAGAAGAACACTAATGGATGAAATATAAATATGATAGACTTAATGATGAAGGAAAAATAGTGAACAAAGAAGTTCCCCTAAATGTCAGAGTGTCTCGGCATTCTGATTCTTGGCAACTAATGACTGTGTATGTTGATTGCCTGATGTCATTCAGGTGCTGTTCAATGGTGTGAATCTTCAATAACCAATAGTATTCGAGCTAGAGCCTAAAGCACTACCAGGGATTCGAACTCTCAACCTAACAAACATCAGCACTAGGCATTATCCCACTGAGCCACTGACAATCCTACATATTTGGCAGTCACATTCACATGGTGAAAAGGTGTGTTGGCAAACACACAACATCAAGAAAATTCCTAGCATACATTTGACAATAGAATTAAGGGCTTTATAAAAAAGAGTACAGATCTGAAAATGTGCACTGTTAATGGTATCCACATAATGATGGTTGTATGGTTGTTCACCAAGGGAAAAAAATTACTCATATAGGAATATAGGTGATATAGGAGAAATGGGCTGAGTGGTCGAACTTTATTGGTCTATATCTCTGAAATGGAAAAACATATCCAAATTCTTTTGATAACTTTTGTGAGGCTTTGTCTAAACATTGTCTGTGAGAATTTTGGTGAAGATTTGATAATTTTTGAAGTATGTGAAACTTTTTATGATGTTTGGCTTTTCTCTGAAATTGTGGCAAAAGTAAACATTTTTAGAGCATAAGACCAGGGTGAAAAAGATGCATCTGAATGTAGAGATTAATATCATGAAAGAATTTTGAGTCTAGGTCAATCTGGTAAGGAGAAATAAGCATTTTTGACAAGAGCGCCACCTTTGGGTGCAGTACCCCAAATTTTGGGTTATGGGTAGTGGGGGGTACTGGTAACAATACTTGAAAATGTTTAGTTTCTAGGACTTACGGTTTATAGGAATATAGGTGATCTAGGAAAAATGGCCTAAGTGGTCTAACTTTATTAGCCTATATCTCTGAAATGGAACAAAATATCAAAATTCTGATCCATAACTTTTGTGAGGCTTGGTCTAAACATTGTCTGTGAGAATTTTGGTGAAGATTTGATTATTTTTGAAGAGTGTGAAACTTTTTATAATGTTTGGCTTTTCCATGAAATTGTGTCAAAAATAAACATTTTTAGACCATAAGACCAGGGCCAAAAAGATGCATCTGAGTTTAGAGATTAATATTATGAAAGAATTTTGAGTCTAGGTCAATCTGGTAAGGAGAAATTAGCATAATTAACTTTTTTTTCCAACAGCGCCACCTTTGGGTGCAGTACCCCAAATTTTGGGTTATGGGCAGAGGGGGGTACTGGTAACCATACCTGAAAATTTGAAGAGTTTTGGAGTTACGGTTTAGGCAGCAGTATGACTTTTACAGAATTTTGGCCAAAAATGAACGGTACAGAAACAATAGGGGTCCTGCAGCTACGCTGCTCGGACCCCTAATAATAATAAGAAAAAATAGAAACACAATGGGTGCCTTCGCAGCTTCGCTGCTTGGCCCCCAAATATAGCTGCAAGCAGCAATGAGGGGGCCAAGCAGGCAGTTCAGCAGTCCAGAAGTCCAGATTTGCCATGCAACTCAATGCCGTGGCATCAGGCATATAGCATTAAGCAGTCACAACAAGTTCCATGTCAAACAACCCAAAATTGGCTGAGTTACAAGGTCAAGTTTCACATCAAAACATAACTGATTTTGTGTGGCTGAACCAGGGCTGAGTGTCGCCGCCCCCTCACCCAGCCAACCCACCGCCGCAATCGCCCCTGCCCGTCCCAGCCCGCCCCACCCTTGCACGCACGCATTAGAATCAACTGGATGGAACTCGCTGTCAACAGTTTCACATCAAAAATAAAAGATTGACTGAGATATGATCACACTTGCTGTGATTTAAATATAGAGGTCAACAATTGACGTCATAGGGTGTGTTGAACTCGGCTTGGCCCAAGGATTCCAATGATACCTCATTTTGCCATTCGGGTCAACAGGTCAAAAGTTACGTCCGTAAACACAAGTCCAACTTTGGCCTATTGGTGGCGCTAGAGCGCTTGAGGTGCCGGCATGAAACTTGGTGAAATGAATTATTGGACTGTCCCCAATTAGTGTGCAAAATTGTATAACTTTTTACCAGACGGTTCTATGGGCTGCCATTGACTTCCATTGCAAAATAATGTGCATCAGCAACTACTGGCCAAAATGCATTTTTGTCAATTACGGTGCCGCCTAGAGGTCAAATGTCACCAAATTTCTTGAGCGTCCTCCCGATGGGGTCTGAGGTACATGTACTAAATTTGGTTTTGATACATGAAAGCGTTGCTGAGATATGAAATCACTTCCTGTTTGGCGGCTTCGCCGCAAATTTCGATTGGCTGGTACAGGTCAATGCTTCTGTCAATTGTTCCAGAAAGCAATGCACTCATCAGGCATGGTCTGAAGATGGTCTCTACCAATTTTGGTGAAGAACAGATGAAATTTGTGACCTGCGAAAACTTGTACGTGTTTTTGATTAAACCCAATATGGCGGCCGAATCAATTACGATGACATCACAAGTTGGCTTGGGTCGGCCTAAGGACCTCCAACAGTATTAACAGACACCACTAGTGCATTTTAATTCTAAACACAACTGCAGCTACAGGCCAAAAGGCATGTTTCTTAATTACAGCGCCCCCTAGAGGTCAAAGGTCACCAGATTTCTTGAGCGTCCCCCTGATTGGGTCCTGAGTCCATGGAATAAGTTTGGTTATGATAGATCAATGGGTTGCTGAGATATGAGCTCACTTCCTGTTTGGCGGCTTCGCCGCAAATTTCGATTGGCTGTTACGCGCGAACGGTTTTAGTTCCGAAGACAAAAAGCAATGCATTAATGAGGCATGGTCTGTAGATGATATCTATGAAGTTTGGTGTCGATCGGACAAAATGTGTGACCTCTGATACGTTTTAAGTGATTTTGATGAAATTCAAAATGGCGGAAAATCCATCATGGCGGAAAATGACGTCATAGGGTGCGTTGAACTCTGCTTTGTCCAAGGATTCCAACGGTACCTCATTTTTCAAAATCGGATGAACAGGTCAAAAGTTACGTGCGTGAACGCACGTCCAACTTTGGCCTGTTGGTGGCGCTAGAGCGCTCGGGGTGCGGACTTGAAACTTGGTGAAATTAATCATGGGGCATTGCCTAATTAGTGTGCCAAATTTCACAACTTTTCACCAGACGGTTCTATGGGCTGCCATAGACTTCAATGGCAGAGGAAAGATGTGTAATAATAATAGGAAAAGCTAGAAACACAATGGGTGCCTTCGCAGCTTCGCTGCTTGGCCCCCAATAATAATAAGAACAAATAGAAACACAATGGTTGCCTCGCAGCTTCGCTGCTTGGCCCCCAATAATAAGAAATCATAGAAACACAATGGGTGCCTTCGCAGCTTCGCTGCTTGGCCCCCAATAATAAGAAATCATAGAAACACAATGGGTGCCTTCGCAGCTTCGCTGCTTGGCCCCCAATAATAATAATAATAAGAACAAATAGAAACACAATGGGTGCCTTCGCAGCTTCGCTGCTTGGCCCCCAAAAATGTGACATACAAATAAATAAACAAATTTATATAAATAAACGTGTCTTTGTAAATATATTTTCGAGATTTAAAAATAAATATGCTTGACTTTGTATGTGAAATCCATGGACATAATATACATAGACGCCGCATTGGCTGCTGGAAACAAGAAATGCGGCCGCCATCTTGGACCGGTCATACTCCTCGTTGCGTTGCAGCAGAAGACACAAGATGACAGCACTGTGCAGCATGTTCCTTCTCAAATCGGCGGACCATACTCGGGGGATTTACTTTTCACAAGTAAGATTTAACATAACCGTACTATTGGTTATATTTTGTGAATAGAATATTACCAGAGAGCTGAGAAGGAGCAATCTTTGATATTAGGCCTACTGTATGAAAATCGTAGCCATCTAGCTAGGCTATGTTTACTCGGTGTTCACCCGGCTATGAACTGAGACTTGATAAGTCATATTCCATAACACTGACTTAGATTACAACTGACACAAGAAGGCTATTGTAGAAATAAATCATACTAGATTTGGCCGGCGAATTTTACACAAGTGGCACAGACTAGCCTATTGGGCAATCGCTAGCTGCTACTTGTAGCCTAAGTGTGTTGGTGGTAGCCTCACTATTTCCTGAATAAAGTAACTTTTCAATAGCTCAACTTCTTTATTTATCAAGTAGCTTAGCCAGACAAGCTACACTTTTCTTGTCATGTGAAATTAGCACAATTTAAAGTAGCTTCCTATGTAGTGAACTAGCCTACTGCTGTGTTTGTGTTAGGCTACTAATACATTTGACTGGGTGGTAGTTTTGTGTAGTGTTTTAGCTCACTAAAATTTCGAAGTAGCTTGCCCAACGCTGTATTATTCACATGTCATTTACCCTAACAAGAATAAGATGCCTCAAATTCCTTTTCATTCATTTATTTATTATTTTGTATCTCTCCAGAACAACTGCCTTGTTCAAGAAGACTGTGAATGAACTGAACGGTCTCCTCACACCCCTGGAACTGAGGAAGGTGCAGCTCTTCATTGCAGTACTGCAGGGTATCTGCTACACTGTGACTGAATGTTTGATTTATGAGCTCCACCTTCATCACCTGCATTCGCCACTCTGTGTCCCATTTTCCCATCGTCTGGTTGACTCAGTCCTCTTTTATGGAGTTTACCCAGTTTACTATGCCATCTTATTTGCCCACCTGCTGTCTGAAGCACTTTTGTTCTCAGCCAAAGTGTACCCAAGCAATTTTAGCAAGGTGGGAACATACAAAATGACATGCACCAGTTGTCGAAATCATAGAACCAACTGCATGACGGTAACTCTGTCTCACTGAGCCTGTGAAGACACTCCCTGATTCTTTACTGATTGCAATGAACGGGTTGATCTTAGCAGTTTCTAAAATGTTTCTTAATTCCTTTTTATTTAATCTCTTCATTGGGGCTGGAACCTTTCTGTGAACTGTAAATAACAGATGCTGTTGATGAACCCATTGACACTGTACAAGTGACAAGTCACCTTTTTGTCTTGAATTGATGAACTGTTACACTTACTATGCCAAACCAATGTCTGTTTTTTAAGGATCAGAAACAAACCTACAAACTTGCACTTTACAATATTTATGGAACTTGTCTAACAAATGCTGTTGATATTGAACCCAGTTACTCCATTTCCTTTATGCCACACCAATGTCTGTTCATCACTTTATTTTTGATGGCACTGAACTGAAAATGTTAATGGATTTTTTTCTGTAAATTTAACTCATTAAAACTTGTATCAAACCAGTTTTTGTCTATGCTGTCAAACGTGGATTAGTTATGTTCCCAGTTTTTATATTGGATGTCATCACTTTATAATATATCATATATATCAGAATATTCTATTACTGTTAAGCCCACTATGAATATTAAAATACACACAACCATGTTTCCTGTATCATACAGCTTTTCTACTGGGAGGTTTACAACTTATTCTGAGTCAATTTACCCAAGTTTGTCACTAAACCATATAGGCCTACTTGGAAAACCCCTCAGATGTCTGAATGGCACTGATCTCACTTAAATGTTTATGGAACCTTTCTGTGGACTGTGAATAATGCTGTTGATGGAACTTTTCTGTCAACTGTGAACTATATTTAACTCATTAAACTTGTATCAAACTAGTTTTGTCTATGCTGTCAAACATGGATTATGTTCCCAGTTTTGATATCGGACGTCAGGTCACTTTATATCATATATCAGAATATTCTATTACTGTTAAACCCACTATGAATATTAAAATACGCTAAATCATGTGTCCTGTATCATAGCTACATGTATGACCTTTGCAGCAAATAAAACCGCGTGAGAATCTGTTCGGTATTCAGTGAGATATGATTAATTAAGTGCGCTGACAGCTCATCTCACCGGCCAAACAGATTACACTGAGTGGAGTGGATGACCGGTCCAAGATGGCGGCTCCAAATCTCGTCAGCGCTAGTAAGGAGTAGCGGTCGATGTGGCGTCTATGTATATTATGTCTATGGTGAAATCTGCATTTGTGAATCTCCTTTTTGCTTTTATGTCGATGACGTAATTTTGAGACATTCCTACAGCAAACCAAGATCCACAAATAAATACCACTAGATTTGAATGCAAAGACACCCTCCACTGAACAACCAGCAGATGGCAGTGTTGCACAACATGTCTAGCCTGGCTAGCGCCACCACTTCTCAATGAGACGTGGTCTGGGAACTAAACGTTCATTTTCTCGTATTTGAAAAAAATGCCCAGATCCGTTTATTGGGTGCCACGGATGTCTATCAAATGCGTCTGTGCATAGCTCATCATCGTCTTGCTTTCCCCCCTGTTCTGTGATTGGTTCCCTATCTCAGGCGAAAATTTGCTCCATGGTCTCCAGGCTGCCATAGCAGCGTGAATCAAATCGCGCGCAAGGCAGCATGGGAACACCCAGGCTAAATAGTTTTAGAAATTGTGCTATAAGAATCACGGTTGTGTTTAAGCATTCAGAAAAAACTGTAAGGGCCCCCCACTAATTGTTGCATATGTGTGTGTGTGTGGGGGGGGGGTTTCCTGTATTCTGGTGCATTTTGGGGATGGCCAATACTAAATTCAATCAGATTCATCCTGATTTGTTGATATTGAGGCAATGATTGAATGCAATGGCTTGGGCTTCAGGGCCCCCTGACCCCTTGGGCCCCTGGGCCTGGGCCCGGTAGGCCCGTGCAGTAATCCATCCCTGGATATGAAAACACCATTTTTAAGAAGGTGTGAAGAGTTAAGCAAGGTGTGTTAGCTTTTGCAAGAGAACTACAATGTTTTGCTGATTTGGTGAAAGGTTTTCCTATTTGTGTGTAGAGTTTTGCAAAAATAGCCATAGTTACAAAAAATGTGCTTAAAAGCAATCAGAATAAACTGTATAGCCCAATCGCCTATTTCTCAGTTGTGCAATAAAAGCAGTATCATCATAGCAGTATTATCATATCATCGATAATCGTTCACATTTTACTATAAGCTAATGACAACCACTGTCTTTCAGCTGGAGCTGCAGAGGAGTCTCCAGAACGCGAATGACTTGAGTATGAAATATCACTTTTTGAAAAGGGGAAAAAAGGCTAGAGGCTAGAGTTGGAAGAATTGTGTCTTGTTGCTGTAAAGGAGAACGCGGGAATGACTGCCGCTAAGAACCATAAATCAGCCTTAAACTGCATTAAGATGTCCACACGAAATGCAGCCTCATTTTTGTCAGCAGAAGTTTGTATCAGCAAATGTGGTTTGGGAAACGGGGACACAGAAGTGAAATAGGTTAACCTGGTCTCAGGGGCGCCACCAAGGGGTGGCCACAACGTAAATTCTGGCCACCCCTGGCCATGTGGCTGAGGGACGCAAAATGTGTCCAAATTTACACCCATTATTCTACGTTGAATTGCTCACGGAGTACTTATCACACATAAATTACACAGATATCACGTGAAAGAGCTTTCCCATGATATTAGCGGCTAGATGTTGTGATAAACGGTTCGCGAGAAAATTAACGTTGGATATACAAGGCATTTAAATCGTATTTCCATTGTGCACACAGCGCTTAGTCTATCTTCACATCCATTACTCTCGGTGGTATATCTCACGAACACCTTGAACAAACCATATATCAAAATAAACAGCAGACCTTACCAGGGCTCCGAACCGGTTCAAGGATTGAAAACGAAAACAGAAAACGAACGGAATTTTACGAGGAGCGGAAACGGAAACGAAAACAAAATGGTCTTCAACTGTTCCGGAACAGAAACGTTATTCTGAAATCCACAAAACCGGTTAATAACGTTTTTTTTCGTTCTCTATATATTTTATAAAATTTCACAAAAGCATATCCTATGTCAGGGAGACTATTTCCTGTTGTGCGAAAAACAAGCCCGCATCTACACTGTTAATGTGAGCTAACAAGCCACTATGTAGCCAACTACTGTAGGCGAACAGCCTAATAATTTGATTTCTGCAGTTTGAAAAAAAAAAAAAAACGAATAAATGGACCTTTGGTCCAAATGTGTATATTTTGTCTTGCTGTTGTAATGTAACCTATCCGTCTGCCACTTCGGATCTTAGGCCAGCTCTTAGCGTAGGCTACTGAAACTGATTTGGAAATTGTTTGTAGCCTATGCATAATAGTCTATTTTGCCTGTCAACGCCTTGTCGTTTTAAAGTCGGGATTTGAAATGTTTGCGCAATTATAGCCTATTCTATGTAGAAGAGTTAAACGGGAAATTTTAGATAGGCCTTGTCAGCAACAGACAGGTTCGTTTATAAACAGGGTTGGAATTATAGCGCAAGCCTTTGAAGATCTCCATATGGATAAAACAACCAGGTAAGGAGTTTAGCACGTATCCAGAAATATTTTTGATAATAAATTATTTATAGGCATAGGTTAGGCCTACAGTAAGTCTGTAGGCTATGGGATGGATAGCCCATCTGAATGTTTTTGGATGCCACCTGTGATTTATTATTTTTGGGCATAGCTACGGTATAGGCTAAATCAAGGGGAAATAATGAGTACGTCTATTCTAAGGTAAAGTCCACAAAAATAGACTTGATAGGCCCGCCAAACACTGCCTGTATTTTGCGTTTCTGAACCGGTCCAGGACCGATATGTTGGTGGCGGAACGCATGCAAGAACAAAAACATTAAACATAGGCCTACCTGAACCGTTCGGAACGGAACGTTTGAAAAATAATTTCTTTTTCATGCCCTGGACCTTACCGAACACGAGGATATGAAGCATACCTCTGTACACTAAGCGGATCCCAAGAAATTGCAGCAAAAAATCTACATGTTATCCAACTTTGGGCTGAAATTCTAATATATTCTATAGCAGCCCAAAATAATGAACTTGGTTTCCGAATCAAATAATCAAAAGTTGGTCATGTCATGCACAGATCAGCTGTGCTTTTGAATAGATATGTCTACCAGCATGCTTCAGGTGACACGATGCAGACACAAAGTATTTTTCCCTAATATAAAGGCTGACCTAACATATAAGCAACCATGATCACATTATATAGCCTATTCTATTCAGATATGGGTAGCCTATACGGTCTTGAAAAGAGCTCTTTTCCAAAGCTATAAATCATTTTTTGTAGGCTAAACATTAATAAGTCATATTATTTAATTGTGTTTTTCAGGTAATATCAATAAAAGTGCAGTTGTGTTGTTTTGATTGAGTAAATAGGCCTAACAATTACCCAATTACAGTTCCGATAACAAAATAATTATTTAAAAAAAGATTTAAGAAAATGCATTAAAATGGAGGATAAAGTGTTTTGGAGCTATACTCTTCTTATGTGTCCTAATGCCATCCCAGATAGCAAGTGGCTGGCGGACCACTGTCGGTCCATTGGGGGCATAGCTGGCGGGTTGCAGACAAATTGCCCAATATTTATAGCCTAGAAATCTAGACGCACCCTAGCAGCGCCAAATTAATTTGCTCAGCCTGTACGTCTAGTATCAAACCATAGGGATTTCTATTGGCTGACGCCGTGGACGTCATCCAATCACAGCGCTCTATTTTGTTAGAGAGTCTTAAGGCGGGCTTAACAGAATGGCGACAGTCCTGCGACAGTGAACAACAAGGAAGGTGGCTATGGCAAACGAAGAGCGGTTGTTTGAATCGGCGTTGGCGTCAACTTTGGAGGAGTTGGACTTGTGCTTTTCTTTGAAAGTTGAGCAACACAATGCACTTAAGTCATTCCTTTCGAAGAAGGATGTATTTGCCGTTTTGCCGACCGGATACGGATATGGTCGTAGCGCTGGCCTATTGCATGCCTAGGCAGTTTGAAAGACAATTCTCTGCCCGCCCTAAGAGCTGCGAGGTGAATGGCTCGATTCCAGACTATACATTTCAATGATATAGGATGGCCCGCCAGGCTACAATATTTAGCCACTATTGGTCTAAAATCTCTCATTTGTTCGGTTATACTCCATATATCATTTTATTAACTTTTCTTAATATTCATGACAAGTTAAATTTAAAGAGATGGTGGTCCAATGGCGGACCACAAGTGGCACGCCACCGGCGGCATAGGCCTACCACCAGTGGTCCACTATCTGCCAATCTGATTTTGCTATCTGGGATGTTTCGGATACATCACGCATGATATTAATTGAATGTCATGTCGCGCTATAGGGTAAATGTGGTTAGGCTATCGCAACAGATTAACAACTTCAATAATTGTTCACAATTAATATAGGCTAATGGCAACCACTGCCTCTGGAAAATAAACGAACAGTAGGCCTAGGCCGCAGATACATTGAAAGCACAATTTGAAGCCATCCCGAGGTGACAGCTGGAGCTGTAGAGTTGGAGTCTCCGATGCACAGGAGGACATTACTCTTAACTCAGGAACTTTACAATACAATCAATCATACCAAACCAGAATAAAATGTTATTAGATTCGGCTACATTTCCATCCCTTCACACATGTTGCATTGATTGAGAATGAACGTCCCAGAGTGGAGCGCTGTCTGCTCCCTGGGGTAGGCGCTCTGCTGGTGTTTTGCCCATCGGTTTTGACCCATGGGCAGAAAGTTTAAGGTTTTTCAACAGTGACGCTGCACAAATAGCTTTAGGCTATATTAGATGCGGGCTACTACCGGTATGGTTAAACCTCTCTCCATTTTCTTTTTTTGTGGTGGATTTTGTTTAGCCTATTGAAAGATATTTTGAGCCCATTGGCCCCCTGGCCACTGTGCTTCCGGTATACGTGCGGATGTGCACAGCTACAGACACAGCACACAGTAGACCTACTTTCACTTTCTAGAGTGCACATTCATCACGTGAAAGATGCTTCACCAAAACAGCAATCACAAATAACCAAATGAATCATGACAAATGTTGCCACAAACACATACGCCTATTAGAAATATCCGAAATGTCAAATCCGAAATGCTTCATCGAGGACTTTGTTCTTAATCCTGAACACTCAAACTGGGTTTGTAAATGTTGTTATGTTTTGTGCAAATGAGTGAGCACAACCATAGCTTTAGGTGAACGGAGATGCAGACCATCTCACCAATTCATTTATTTGCGCATATATTTGTGCAAGCCCATGGTCTGCGATTCATTTTCATTTAAAAATATCTGCATTGGTTCTGAACATTCAACTGGAAATCCAATTGAAATCTGACTGAAAGGGTCTATACCTATACAGAGATATAGCCTACTGCCTGGCCAAAAAAAAGGTCACCACCACCCATTTACAGTTTTTTACAACTGTTCCACATTTTCAAAACTCGTGTCTATTTTTCAAAACTCACAAAATGCAAAATGTCTCAAATCCAGTGCTCGAATTACGTGGGAGGGAGCGGAGCTCCCTTAGAGTGAGGACTGATCCCATGAAAACTATAAAAATGTATAGTAATAATATGCGTCCAAATTCACATCCATTATTCTCTGTTGAGTTGCTCACAGAATAGGCTACTTATCTCACATAAATCACACAGTCACATGAAAGAGCGGAACTGGAGCTTTCCAATGATATTAGCGGCTATAGATAACAGATGGCCCTTACAAAGAGCTTAGCCTGGCCAGAGCCCGTCTCTGGCCTGGCCTTAATTGCCTTCTTACGTACTTCCGCTCGATTTTCATCTCCCTCTACGAATTGTAGAAGCGCTCCTTGTAGAAGCGAAGCGTACCAAGGGGATAGCAAATGGCCAGGCTACAATGAATGAGCTTACTGTAATAGTAAAATTAGGCCTACACTGAAAATAGCCTAGGCCTCAAAGGGTACCTACTGTACAATTCATTGAAGCCCTTTTAAGGTGTGATGAAATTTTACCTACAACCCTGGGGGCTAAGCCCCCCCCCCTGTCTTTCAATCCTAGTGACGTCCCTGTCTCTTACCATTAAAGACGTTAAATTAAAATATAGGCTACTACTGGATATAGACCTACCCTGCGCTCTTGATCACAGCATGACTGCACCACCACACCACTAGACTATATGAGCAAACCGCATACGATCGATTTGACAGCACTCACAAGTCCGAAGTCACCCTGCTTTGATGCGAGTGTTTTGTCTATTTAAATAGGCCTCCATTGGGCTAGCCTACATGGTTTGATATGTGCTGAAAAAGTCCTGTTTGCTGTTGAACTTGCGCTTCGCCTCTTATGTTTATTGACAAACCCATAAATTATGGCCCATAATACAGCCTACTTCAATGATTGTGTGAATTGATCTGTAGCTATCCTCTGCCTATGGCGCCGACTAAATTGTTTAGACTATTTCTTTATATTGTGAAATTGAAATGAAATATGGACTATTGCAATCAATAATATGTTGAAATGAATTAAAAGGAATCAATTTCTATGAAAAAGCTCTGTCAGTTGTGTGCGTGTGTCAAGTTAAAACCTAGGCCTACCGTGCGCATACTGCGCAAAAGCGCCACTCGCGCCTAGGCTATTTAATTGTATTGCCTTTAGGCTATGGGCGGGATGTGCCAACTTTTCATGAGATAGAGACCCCGTTAAAGTGGCAGTTGGCAAGTCTGACAGATTGAGGGGACTTAGCCAAAATTTTGAATGTTTACAACTAGGGCTGTGACTTTACGTTCGAAAATCGATTGCACAATCGATTGGACCAAACAACACAAGTTTCGAAAAACTAAAATAGGGAATCGATTTTAACCAAATATGTACACTATTAATTTTAAACGAATTAAACAAATAAAAAGGTAGATGTAACAAAATTCACAAACAAGAATATAAGAATATAAAAGAATTCTGAAGTGCAGTAAACATTGCGAAAGCTAAAAAGAAAATTCCCAACAATTTTACGCACCGGAAACAGATGTTTCAATCAGCTGCTGTGCTGCTCGTGTTTTGCCAAAAAATGGAGGACAACGTGATCAACCTGTGCGACATGTAGAGAGACGAGTGATAGGCCCTAATAACTTGAGGAGTTCGATGTAGAAGTACTTCGGATTTTTGGTCTATCAAACTATGGAGAAGAACAAAGGAGTAGGCTATGCAAACTGTGCAATCGAGTTCTACATAGGCGAACTTTGTTTGACATTTCTAATCGTAAACACAGACACAGCTACGTTGAAGCCTGCAGTCATGTTTGTTACTGATGTAATGGCAGTCCACTCGGCTTATTGTTTTTCGAAAACGTTGCACTCCTGTTTGTCATTGTGCACGAAAGTTCACACCAATAAATCATCAGAAATATTGCTGGCTTGCGTCTACAAGTGCCCTCTTTACGTTCGTCCTAATGCCTGTTAGTTGTTTGTGGATTAGCCTATATTTGGTGTTGAAAATGGAAACGTCTTTAGACATTAAAAAAAATCGATTTAATGAACAATTATGTCTCAAAAATCGAACAGGATTTTTTCACAAAAGTGACAGCCCTATTTACAACTCTCATGCCCCTCCCCTACTAGCACCGAACACCCTCTCAAAGTTTGTGCTCGTCAGTGCGCACCAGACTGACAGTCAGATCTTACACAGCCCTGCTCTGATTGGACCAGAAGAACCGGGAGCTGTGGATTTTTGCAAAACAAATAACAGGCTCTAGGTGGAGGTAGAAGTGCAGGGTTTTTTCTAAAACCGCCTGATTTATGTTGTTCTGTCGGAGCATAGTGTCGGTTTCAGTGAGTATGATCAAAAACATCTTGCCAACTGCAGCTTTAAAGACAAAAAGATAATTCGAGCCCTGCTCAAATCTCCTCGCCACACAACACGGAAATAAATGACGTTGCAGAAGCTTGTGGAAACTATGCCACAGCGAATGTGTGCCATAATCAAAGCTAAAGGCGGCCCCACAAAATATTAGAGTATGTGACCTTTTTTTTGGCCGGGCAGTGTATAGCCTATGATAAGTCAATGATTGGATGGTGTTCAGTAATGAGTGTTTTTACATTGAGGCATGAGAGTCAAGTTACTTCCTGTGTTAGATTTTTGTGTAGGTAGGCTACAGTACAGAATTGTGTGTGGTGTTTTGCTAAATTTAGGAAATTGAAAACTGAGTCAACCAGTGAGAATTATTGTATGGTTTTACAGATTTGGTGTGGGGTTATGGTTTTGAAAGACATGTTTAGGAAATTGTGTGACAAGCAAAGATTTAGTGTGTAAGCAGTTGGAAAAAACAGTATAGGCAGAGTGGCCACAGCAGAATGCACATATGAAACGCAACACAGCAGCCACAGAACACAGACGGAATGCACACACCATACAATGTATTTTAATGCAGGATATAAACTTTTTCCATCATCCTTGCCACATTATAATTTTTGCATGGAGGTGGGTCCCCATGTTTTGAGGAAGGTGGCTTCAAACAGCCTGTCATCCACTTCCTCTACCCCATGGCATTCTGTAGCATTTGCAAGGTGGGTGGAGTAAGCCTCAGAGCGGATGTGTGTGTGCATGGGTTAACGAGAAACTTGGGTCAGATGATGCCAGTTGAACACAATATTAAGAATTACTGCAGCACAATATTTTAAAAAAAGCTGCTCCCTGACTCTCCACATAGGTGCCAACTCTCACGCATTGGCCGCGAGACACACGCATTTGATTAGTTTCACACACTCACACGCCACACCCCCGATTTCTCACGCTGAAGTGTCAACCCGGTCGGTCAGATGCCTGAAAAATGAGTTTAGCCTATCTATAGATCTACCTGTTGAGCCACGGTTATGCTTTCAGAGACGGTGAGAGGGTTCAAGAGCACCCCCTGTCTGTGGAATTTTATAAATTTTCTCTCATTTGCGATGCTACTTCAGAAGCCGTCCCAAGCGCATTCCCCCCGCATTTCCCCGGCTTCAGGTATGCTTTGAGTACTATTTTTCACGCTGAAGTGTCAACCTGGTAGGTCAAATACCTGGCAGATGAGGTTCAACTAAACTAAACCTATACATATGATATCACTTTATTGTGATAAATGGTTCGCGAGAAAATTAACATTGAACCGATGTGCAATTTAGGCTAATCATATTTGCATTTTGCACACAGTGCACACCCATTACTCTCGGTTTAATATTTCACTAACCCTTCACACAACACGTGGCAAACCCAATATCACAATAAACAGCAAACCGTAACGAATACGAGGATATAAAGCCTCTGTGCAATAAGTGGTTCCTGAGTAATCCGGTTTTGAAATTGCAACACATTTCTACATAGCCTCATTGGGGCGAAATTATAATGTATTCTAATGTAAACTATTTGTCAGTAGGCCTACATACATTTTTGTAAATTGCTCAGCCATAGATTATCCCACTATGGTTCTTATATTGTCAGGTTCCAGCCAATCCCATTACAGATAAATTACTATATTTATATTGGCATGCTTCCTAGTGACATTAATGCAAAAATATGACGAAAATCAAATAACGAGACACAAATATTGATATAAAGCCTGACATAAGCCATATGCAAACATTCACATCATGCAGATATGGGTACATCCTGAAAAAGGAATAGCATGTAGGCTATAGGCTATGGCCATTACAATGACCAATATATTATCTTAAATAAACTAGCTGAATAACACAGGTGACCACTTCTGCATAATTTCATGGAGTGCTGAAATGTACACACATTTTTGAACATTTCTGAACTGTGAAATGTAGCATATGTTTTTGTGGTTGTGAACTTATTGCAATATCACCATAACTATTCCACCTGTGTGTGCATGGTTATAATTCTGAAGTGCAAAATAGCTTAGGCTACAGCACAAATATTTCCATAAAAATAAGCAAGTCTGACCTCTGAATTTATTTTGAAAGTGCACCTAATTGATGCATTTAAAAGTTAAAATATACAAACATTTCTTAAATTCTTACAAAACACCCACCCACTTTTTAAAATTGTTAGTTTGGACACCCTCACTTTTGCCGTGCGAAATACCAGTGCTGTTTTTAGCATCTGTTTAGCGCTTCATTGTCATTTTCATTGGATTCACGGTTTAGTTTGATATTTAATTTACTTTTGAACTGTTAGATTATATTGTTAAATGTTGGGACTGATGGGCACTGAAATCTGGGGAGGTATTTGATGATCACTATTACGTTCCATGTAGTTGAAAGAGTGTCGGGATTTCAAACAAACCATCCGCTTTCATGCGTTCATTGAACGTCTGCGGTGCTGTAATGGAAACCTTATTGCGTAGCCAAGTAGCCTATTGAGTTATTTTTAAATTATGCATGATTTACTTTTTATTAATTTCGTAGGCTGGCTTTATTTTGTTATATAGAAGTATCTAAATAACCTGTTAAAATGTACCAGAATTCAGGAAATTGCATCTATTCCAGTTTTCTGGGGGAGGACCCCCATACCCCCCCTCTGAAATGTCCCACCCACTTGTGCCTCCGACGCCCATGGACCTAGTAGTAGGCTAGATCCCTTTGATACCAATGTTCATTTAACTCTGGGACCCTGGTCCCAGGGATGGATTACTGCACGGGCCTTCCGGGCCCAGACCCAGGGGCCCAAGGTGTCAGGGGGCCCTGAAGCCCAAGCCTTTGCATGGAATCATTGCCTCAATATCAACACATCAGGATGTAGGCTATGAATCTGATTGAATTTAGTATTGGCCATCCCCAAAATGCTAGCCTGACGAGCCAGACCCACATTAAAATGTAGGGTCTGGGCACTCACCATTCGCAGTGCTCAGTCTGAGGGGCGGGATAATCGGTTGTCTTTCAAATTCCCTCTGCACGCAATAGGACAGCACTGAGTCCCATGCGTTTTCCCACCAGCGGAGCTAGTTGGCTAGTTCAAACTTTTGCCATCTCAAAACAAGCTTAACTCGTGTCACACTGTTGGCCAACAGCAATATCCATCTTCTTTGTTTTCAAGTAGCAGGGAATTCAAGCCAAACCGTTGCAAGTCTGCCATCAATCATTATGTTATGCCCCCCTAACGACTCTATAGACGATTTGATTGGCCTGATAGAAGTTTAATTTTTCGAACTCACAAGCCAACGGAGAGTTGCTAGACTAGCCCTGAAAGCAAATGTAATTTGCTGCCGCTAGGGTGTGTCTAGATTTCTAAGCTACCAAAATGCACCAGAATACAGGAAATCACATCAAACAAATGAAAAAAATTCTGGGGGAGGACCCCCAAATCCCCCTTCCACATATGCGACAATCAGTGGGGAGCCCTTAATACATGTGGGCCCAGGGGCCCGAAAGTTCATAATCCGTCCATGCCTGGTCCCTACACCTGAGAACCACTGATGTACGTTTTTTTTTACTGTACGGTATAATGCTGAATGAGCCAAACAAAAATTTCCGCAGCAAAATTTTGGTTGGCCCCACCAAATCTCACTCCAAGGTTTTTTGAAAAGTTGGCAGCCCTGTCTCCATATTGTATGTCTTATTGTGTTGCAAAGGTCTAATTTTGTCAATTCTAATCAAGATATAACATCATTAGCCTACTAAATCACTATTTACAAAAATGTGCGCACAATTGATTAAAATGTGCACTCGATTGATTTCATTGAGAGCACAATTTTAGAAAGATGCTATTTCCATAACCGGGAGATACGCGCTTCCCCATGACAGCAATGAGTTGTTAACGGACATGAACCAACTAAGACATATAAAATAACACATACTTGAAGTACCATTCATGATATGTTGTCAAATATTGAAGTTGTGGGAAGTTTACATAATTTAAGCTGTATGTTTCATTCGTCCCCCATGCTGTTTCATTTAAATTGTCTCAGCCAGGAGGATGAATGAAACAAAACGCACGTTCGACTTCTCCTTAAATAACTTTTGAACGGTTTTGTTCAGAGCTGTAAATGCAACTGTATTTGACAGAGGACAGATGTAGGTTGCTAGTGACAAAATATTAACTTTCAGAGTTTTATGATGTCTTTGTAAATTACGTTTCATTAGAAAGTGTTTCATTCGTCCCGGTGTTATACGGTAACTGGCTTTCATGTTAACTGGCTGGACTGGACTGTTTACTTTGCCTCTGGAGTTAACGTAACCGCCCCCTTCTCTTGCAGGTGTGTTCAGCTGATGATGTAGCCTCCGATACCTGGCTAGACAACCTGACACTTCCAACGCCGACACATCGTGTTGTAAAGCTTTATTAAACAACAAAGTGGAGCATCACAAACATTTCTATTTTAACTTCAGTTAAACAGACGAATCTGCGGCCAGGTATCGGAGGCTAAATCATCAGCTGAACACATCTGCAAAAGAAGGGGGCGGTTACGTTAACTCCAGAGGCAAAGTAAACAGTCCAGCCAGTTAACATGAAAGCCAGTTACCGACACCGGTGTTACATGGCTGGCTCCCATGTTAACTGGCTGCGTTGATGACGTTTCATATTGATGACGAGCAAAGATTCTAGAACAGAGCTCTATTCTAGAATCTTTGCTCGTCATCAATATGAAACGTCATCAACGCAGCCAGTTAACATGGGAGCCAGTTGCCATGTAACACCGGTGTCGGTAACTGGCTTTCATGTTAACTGGCTGGACTGTTTACTTTGAGCCAAAGATTCTAGAACAGAGCTCTGTTCTAGAATCTTTGCTTTGAGTTCTGTTCTAGAATCTTTGACGAGTCTTTGACAGATGTGGCCGCTTGCAGATTTGTCACTTTCTGATACACTAGAGACGCACACAAATATGCATGACATGTTTAAAAGTCAAAATTGTATGTAGTACTACATGCACTGGATCATGAATATGCCACCCAAAAAACAAACACCTAAATAGCATAAATTAACTCCACGTGGGTATCGAACCACGAATAAATTGATTGACCTGCTTACTTGGTAATCCGACGTCTATCCACTTGCGCCACGAACCAGCTGACAGGTCTCTCAGAAATTGACTTTAGTTGTATGATTAAAAGAAGTCAGCTAATGTTATTATAATTGTAACAACTTAACATAGCTGCTCATGTTATCTGGCTACCATGTTATCATGCTACCGTTGCCCAAGCCATTTAGTAGGCCTTCAAAGTATCGTGGTTAAGTTTTACAAACGTTCCACTGAGGTTAGGCTGTGGCCACCCCTACCTGAAGTGTCTGTAGAGCCACATGAACGTCAGCAAATAAATCAAATAAAAATGTGTTGCCTAATTGTGTATCCTTTTGTTCAGCCTATTCTTTTAAGAATTCAGTTCATGAAACACAGGCATTGAAACGCACACTGCAATGGAGAAGTCTATAACGTGTCCGTATTTTACACAAAGTTTGCGCACAGGGAGAGTCAAAACTCTTAGGCTTATAGGCTATTAACGGTAATGTTGCTGACATGTAAACATGGGTTTGATGTTTTTTTGATATTTTATTTCCTAAAACGCAAGTTAGTGCTTCTCCTGTGGCGCAACGGGTTCCATATTGCTTTTTCACGCAGTCGACATGGGTTCAATTCTCCCGCTCACACGGTTTTTATTATTATTTATTTATTTTTAGACCAGCAACGCTTCCTCAATTAGGCTACACATACTAGGTGGCCACAGAGAGCCTGACCAGCAGTCAGTGAAATGTTTGAAAACTTAACCATGATACTTTGAAGACCTACTGGCTTGGGCAACTGCTGTAGCAAGACAACACCATCAGCCGTGTTAACTTGCTACAATCATCAGCTGACTTCTTTTAATTGTATAGACTAAGTCAAGTAAATTTCAACGTGACTTATCAGCTGGTTTGTGGCGCAAGTATGTAGATGAATGGTTATCATGTAAGCAGTTTCGTTTAGGAAGCAGGTTCGATACCCACGATGAGTCATTAGGCTGTTTAGGTATGTATTTTTTTGGTGGCATATTCATGGTCCAGTGCATGTAGCGTAGGCTACTACAGCCAATTTTGACATTTAAATATGTCATGCATATTTGTATTTGGTCGTCTCCAGTTTCCATCAGAAAGTGACAAATCTGCAAGCGGCCACATCCGTCAAAGAAACGTCATCACTCGTGAAACGTCACCAACGCAGCCAGTTACCTGTTCTCCCTCCCCTACAATGACACGACTAAACCTCCGAAATAACAAACACATACACAGAGACAGACATTCCTGTCATTATACTGTAGATTGATCTTACCTTTCCCAGGTTCACTTTGAGTCTGCAAATCATCAACAAAAGAAAAACAGCTAATCCAGTGATGTAAATCTGGGTTATGTAGTCCAGATTTTGGGAAAGTCTTAAATCTTGTGGAGTACAAAATCGTCAAAAGTTCATAGCAGGCAGCCTCTCCTTTACATATCACCTGGTCGATCATATATTTGGATCCATCAGATGTCTCACTGAAGGACTTAATATAGGTAACTTGGTCTTTATCCAGCACTTTGTGGACAAGCAGTTTGTTGAGAATTACAGAGAGATTCTGTAAACTTTTCTCAAGAAGAGCTCGTCCCTTCTTTATAAAATCGAGGGCAGATTGTTCAGTGCTTGCCATGTTCCTGAATCAGTTTGAAATTTGAAAAGGACCTTGAAGAACATAATTCTTATCAAGCTATTAGACAGAAATCAAGTTTCAAGCCCATGTCAGCCGCTGACCTGCTCATCAATAAACACCTATAGCCTACAACTGAACGCTTCCAACAGTTACTACTACTACAGTTACAGTTGGGCTATTGATCGGTGCGATTTTTTTCGAGGAAGTGTAGGCACGTAGCCACTCCCGGGACAGTTGAAACACCAGATTGACAGCTGGCCCAGCCAATCAGAATTGTTAGAAATAGGCTATGCAGGGCTCTCAAGTGTCACGCATTGAGCGTGACAGACTCATTTCAGTCTTTTGTCACGCTCTCCCGCCACACATTGTATTTCTCACGCAGAAAAACTATTTATATATTTAATATGCTGCCGCAGCGCCCAAAATGTCTCTATGGAACAGGCAGGAATCAAGCGCGTCTCCCCTGGAGTTGAGCCTGCCACTTATCAGCCAATCAAAAATAACGAGAGGGGCTACACAATAGCCAATCAGAAAATAGCTCTATTGTATCTGGGTAAGATTTATCCTGGAATTGTTGAACGTGAATTATTGAACGTGAACCTATTACTTCTTCCAAAGTTTCGTTCACCTTGGAGCTTCGAGCATCATTTCATGGTATCAGCACAGAGTAAGTTATCTTTTAATGTTACAACAAATCCACAACTTGTTTGACACAAACAATGACAACGTGACTGCTGCTATAGAGAATGTTTCCCAGATAATTAGCATCAGTTGTTCATGACTGTCTGTAACTTAGCCAACAGTTTCACAGCCTGTTCATTGACAACACTTGCTCAGAACACGTAGCCTATGCCTAGTCATACGTTCGTTCACACGATGACTGACATATTGTCACATTCTAAACATCTCTATCTCCAAATAGGCTTAATAATTTTATTAACACTAAACAAATTAAAGTGTATTGCATAGCCTATTGTTATAGGTCACTTTTAAAATCATGTCATATTATATAATTATATCCTGGCCATGGATGCATTAATCATTGCATCTGTATTCAAAAATGTCAGGTAAAAAGCAATTAAGCATCCTCTCATTCACCCTGAGAGGAAAGCCCCCTAAAAGGTCCAGGTTAGTGGATGCTCAGAGGTGGTGAAAAGGCCCATTATTGAATTGTCAGTGTCATGTGTCAGATCTTTTCTTTTGCACATCTGAGCAATTATAAATTATACTTTTGCCCCATTTTGACTTAGGAGGGCATTGCTCCTACATACTTTAGCCAATAATCAAATGCCTGCTCTCTTTTGGAAAGCTGAGACACTGTTGGAAAACAATTAGAATAACTGTGTGATGTACTGACACAAGTTTAAGTGTGCTATATAAATAAATATGACTTGACTTGACTTGACAAAGTTACAAAGGCTAGATTATTATTTTCTTTTTCTACCGGATAACAAGCATCTTTGAACTGACCACATTTCAGCCCTCTAGGTCTTGAGTCCTAGCATTAGGTCTTGTCATGCTGTGTGCAAAAGTAGATCAATATAGAATGACAACATGAGTACTTTAGACCATTATTTGCCAAGGTATGCTCATGCATTTTGTAAAATGCCCTATGAAAAATCCCCACTTTGGGTTATCCAAAATGCATACTGGCAAACAAATGCTTACTGCATATGAACCCCTTATAAGCATAATTAAAACGAACTTAGAAACTTCGTTCAAACTTTGTAACGTAGGTCTTCAAACGGACCAAGCTGCTATGTTTTTTCAACTTTGAAACTTTTATACTTTTTAAACTATTAAAGAAAAACTTTTTAAAAATACCCATAGACTTAACATTGTGATTGTGACATCACAATACGGCTATTAAGCAATTAGAATCCTATGCCAGGTGTTCAGGCCACCTGCAGCCTCAGGCTTTAAGCATACAATTTGGGTCAATTAAGACTACACATCCTATTCAACTGTTTCCTCTGCCCAAAATTGTTTCAAAATAAAAGTCCTCACTACAATAATCCACTGTTAAACAATTTAACCCATTAAACTACTGAACTTTTTACATTCAACTTTTAAACGGTCTACTTTTAAACTATCATTAAACTATCTATCTATTAAACTAGCTGTCTATCAACAACTTTTAAACTATCTGAATTCAACTTTTAAACTATATACATTCAACTTTTAAACAGTCTACTTTTAAAAACTATCATTAAACTATCTATCTATTAAACTAGCTGTCTATTAACAACTTTTAACTTGTCATCAACTATGTCAACACTTGTCATCAACTATGACTCCTACCCACTGTAGCTAGTTAGCATAGTTAGCATTTTTAGCAAAACTGCTAGAAAACGTTAGCCTGGAAACTGACTTCGCAGAGAGTCTGGCCAAGATCCATAGGCGTTCGTTTATTTCCGGGTGGGAGGGCACAGGTTTAAAATCATTGGAGTTCCTTTGAACCGCTTTGAACCAATCACTAACAACCGGCGTTTCGTCATACAGAGAAGTTTCTCTGCAGCACGCCTATAACAAGCACGGGTGCATCTTATCAGCAAACAATCACACGTTTCATCTGCGTAACTCTCGCCAAAATGCATCATATAGTGTTTTGTGAATGTACCCAAGTCAAACTTTCATAATGCATAAGTACGTCCAAAGCGCCACTTTTAAGCTTGTATGCGTTGTCGTTTTCTGGTGAAATTACCTTTTGAATGGGATTCCTATAGGGCTACTACTTTTTTGATTCAATCGCGTCAAAATAGCTATTTTTCAAATACTATGAAGGCTCGACACAACATGAAACTTTGATCGAAGTATCATCAGTGTCTCTACACATGAACTCGAGCATTGAGAACATTGTTGGTGTACACAGAGTTTACTAAAAGAGAGGTTTTGAACAACTCGCTTGTTTTTTCTGATCGCTGCCATCTTGCAAGGAGTGAGTTGTCCAAAATCTTTCTTTTTAGTAAACTATGTGTACACGAAAAATGTTCTTAATGCTCGAGTTCATATGTAGAGACACTGATGATGCTTCGATCAAAGTTTCAAGTTATGTCGGGCCTTCTTAGTGTTTGAAAAATAGTGATTTTGATAGCGACCATGTAGCCTACTAAACTAGAGTTTGACTCGGGTACGTTCGTAGCCTATTTAGCTGACGATATAACATCCTACTCCACTTCGTTCGTGATACTCCTGTTAATAGGCTAAACTATTATTCACATTTGCTCAAAGATTTCATAAATATAAGCCCTTTTCGCTCCCTACGTTGATGTATTCCAAGCGATCTGCTTCAGGGGCAGGGACGTAGCTAAACACCATCCCTGAGTACGTAATCGCTCTCAGGGACGCCCTCTGTTCGCTGGTTGGTCGGCTGCCGAAGTAAACGAGCGTGAATCAACCTATTCCAGACGGAGTACTGTAGGGAAAAGAAATCGACCGGAAGTACGTAGACAGGCCAAGGCCAGGCTAAGAAAACGTTAGCTAAGTAGCATGGTTAGCATTGCTAACATTTTTAGCAAAACTGCTAGAAAACATTAGCTAAGTAGCATGGTTAGCATGGCTACCATAGTTAGCATTGCTAGCATAGTTAACATTTTTAACAACACTGCTAGAAAACATTAGCTAAGTAGCATGGTTAGCATAGGTAAAAATGTTAGCATAACTGCTAGCAAACATTAGAGCCATTCCAACTTTCAGTTATCGTCAAATATCTACCTATACACAGCCATTAAACTATTTGAATATCAACATTCATTAAACTTCCAGTCTATCAACAACTTTTAAACTATTTACCTTCAACTTTTAAACGGTCTACTTTTAAACTATCCACACAATGGTGTTTCCTGTACCTGCAGCAGGCCTTTCAAGAGGCACACAGTGAGGAGTGGGCTAGGAGATCCATTGACTATTTCACAGATTGTGAAATTCACAAAAGATCCTGCCTGAAGCTACCCTGGAAATCCAGAGTTCTCGCGAGAGCACAATGGAATTGTCTCTGCGAGACACTCTGGCCATGAGCAATGATGAACGTTACTTTTACCCCGATATGGCCTAAGAACAGCGAGGGCTAACCTGTCCCAGGGCATCAGGAAGGCAAAGAAGGATTACACAGACAAAATAACACACTTCAAAGACAGCAGAGACACACAGAGCCTGTGGCAGGGCATACAGGCCATCACTGACTACAAGCCTGCGCCACGGAGCTGCGAGAACAACAACACCTCTCTGCTAAATGAGGCCATCCTTAAAAATATTTTCGTTTGCCGTAACCCGACCGACCCTGTCAATTTAGAACTGACCCACATATTTATTTTTTCCCCTTTTAGTCCGACCGACTTGCCGGTTGTAAACTTGCGTTAAGACCGACCGATTATTTTTTTTTTACTCTAAACAACCAATACAAATAAAATACTATTTATTTTAGTAGGCCTAAGTATTGTGAATATAAATTGCCTACATACAAACGTAGGCTCTCTTAAATAAAACCCTGTGGTGTCATCTGTACACCATTGGTTTACGCATGTCACACTATGGCCTATACGCTTCGTTTCATTCACACAAACATCTCGACAACGCTCATTACTTGGCACGAAGTTCTCGAAGAACTGTGCCCAGATCTTTTCCCATTCCTTCTCACCTCTAGTCTAACGGTGACCGTGTTGAAGAATTGAAATTGGTTGTGGTCTATTCAGTATTTCTCAAAATATGGGTCCGCAAGACTGATGGTCCGCGGAGTCGTGGAGTGAAATTAGGCCCGGTTCTTCGTCTGATAATTTGCTGCGAAGTTGATAAAGATACCGCGGGCCGACAAAAAAAAGAAAACAAACGTTTCTGCTATCGATGTCATTAAACATGGAGCCATACAATAAAGTGGTGGTATGAGCGTTCATTCAATGCAGGCGTCTGCGCGAGAGAAACTGAAACTAATCGATAACGTTGGTATCAAAGCTTCGCTTCAACCTGTTGAATGCTATTTAATTGTTTAACGACACTTGATAGAACGACGTTGATTTTTGGAACTTCCATAGAAACAGAGCAGAGACTGTATAATACACTGTATAGCACTGAGTATTGTATAGTCAAATTTGAATATAACGTGGCCAAAAGCTATTGTAGCCTTCTTTCTATCTGTTAAAGATCAACAGATCAGTGATTTACGCCTATCTGCTCGCCAAAAAAGCTGGTATTGTGTTTCCTGAATCCTTACATTCAGGCATTCAAATTAAACTTCATTAAAAAACATGTATTTTTTTTTCTCCATACCAATGTATGATGCTTGCACGAGGGAAACATCCCAAAACAATAGCACCCATATAATTGTTGCTGTTTTGAGAAGTATTTCTTTTCTTATGCAAGCATCATGCAACCATGCAAAAGTAATGAAACAAATTATTTCTTACATTACTAAAGCAGTCCTCTGATGTGCATGTCACAAAATATTTAAGTGAAAGTGCATGTATAACAATCTAGGCATAATAATGATTGTGATAATGACAATTTGATTTGGAGGGAGTGGGGTTGGGTACGTGTAGATGAGCCTTATGGCCCCAAAGTCTGCCATGACTGGGCCTCAGGTCAAAGAAGTTTGAGAAAGGCTGGTCTACATAACCTGCATCAGATTGAGGTTTGCAGTGATGCGCCTGAAGGCACGGGTTGAGGACCCAGTCAGTTACGTCACAATATGCACAATTGTTTAAATTCATACCTACGTAATCACCATGACCAAAATTGTACTTTTTTTTTTAACTTTGAATCTTGAAAAAAAAAAATATTGACCTACCTACCGACCCATTTTTTTTTTTTTTTTGGCTGTTACTGCAAACAAGAATATTTTTAAGGATGGCCTGACCTGAACAGTTTTTTCGCCCGTTTTGAAGCACAAAATGACACTCACCCACAGAAAACCCCACCTCCCCCCCACGACCAACCCCTGTACCTGTCCTCTGCCAGCGTGAAGAGGACACTAGCCACCATTAACCCACGCAAAGCAGCAGGCCCAGACAACATACCAGGCCGAGTGTTGAAGGACTGTGCAGAAGAGCTGAAGGATGTTTTTACAGACATTTTCAACACCTCTCTGGAGCAAGCAGTCATCCCATCACTTTTCAAAGCTGCCACCATCATACCCGTGCCAAAGAAATCATCACCATCATGCTTCAATCACTACCGTCCTGTAGCACTCACGCCCATAATCATGAAGTGCTTTGAACGGCTAGTCATGTCACACATCAAAGCCACCCCTTCCAGTTTGCATACCGTGCCAAACGATCCACGGAGGATGCAATCTGCTCTGCCCTCCATCCAGCCCTCACCCACTTGGACAATAAAGACTCATATGTGAGAATGCTGTTCATAGACTTCAGTTCAGCATTCAATATCATAATACCACAACAACTCATCAGCAAACTGGACAAGCTAGGATTCAGCACCTCCCTCTGCAACTGGCTGCTGGACTTCCTGTTGCAGAGACCACAAGCAGTATGTGTCGGGAACAACACCTCAAGCACCCTGACCCCGAGCACGGGGGCCCCGCAAGGGTGTGTGCTCAGCCCCCTGCTCTTCACACTGCTAACACATGACTGTACAACCACTCACAGCTCCAATCATCTGGTGAAGTTTGCGGACGACACAACACTGGTGGGCCTCATCACTAAGGGCGATGAGGCTCACTACAGAGAAGAAGTAGACCTGCTGGCTAAATGGTGCAAAGACAACAACCTCCTGCTGAATGTCAGCAAGACCAAGGAGATTGTTGTCGACTTTTAGAGAGGCCACAAACAACTGCCACCACTGTCCATCGACGGAAATGCTGTGGAGAGAGTGAGCAGCACAAAATTCCTGGGGGTGCACATCAGCGACGACCTCTCCTGGACCACCAACACAGCATCAGTGGCGAAGAAAGCCCAGCAGCGCCTCTACTTCTTGCGCAAATTGAAGAAGGCAAATGCCACGCCTCCTGTCATGACCACATTATACAGAGGGACCATCGAGAGAATCGTGTCCAGCTGCATCACAGTGTGGGGCGGAAGCTGCACAGATCAGAACAGGAAGACCCTCCAGCGCATTGTTAACACAGCTAAGAGGATCATTGGAGCACCACTCCCCTCCCTGCAGGACATTTACACCACCCGCCTCACCCGCAAAGCACTAATGATTGTCAAGGACACAACCCACCCTGCACACGAACTGCTCAGCCTCCTGCCCTCTGGAAAGAGGTACAGGAGCCTCCGCTCCCGCACCACCAGACTTGCAAGTAGCTTCATCCACCAAGAAATCAGGATGCTGAACACTCTACCCACTCTCCCATCACTGACAGCCCCCCCACCCACCAGCCAGCCAGGAACCAGGAATTGTATATATGTTCTATATTTTGATATATGTTCTATATTTCAGTCTCACACTTTAATGTCTGTATGTGGTATGTCTGTATATTTTTATTTTTTATTGTCTATGGCTATGTCTATGTCTAAAGTATGTCTATGTCTGTATTTAAAGTATGTCTATGTCTGCATGGGAAAGTAAGAAATTTCAATTCTTTGTATGACCAGTGCATGTAAAGAAATTGACAATAAAGCCGACTTGATATCCCGGGGAACCAGGTAAACTGATGAAGATAGCTCTGCAACATTGGAGGACCGTAAACATGGTCTAGTGTTATCCAATTGCGTGCAGTGAGATTTTTAAATGCATGCTTATTGCCGCCCCTCGAGTTGGGCCATTACATTGTTCGTGGCCAGACCCTTAATCTTTATAGATTACCAGGGTCTGGATTTTCCAGGCTAGCCTGAAGCAGTCCCAGGCTGTTTATCCCCCGCCACCACCTTTCTCTCCCTTGCTCCTGGCCCAGTGGTTCGAGACAGTGCATGCCAACGATGTTGTCATCACCTTGATGAACTCAAAGGTGTCATCACTTCAACGTTTGGCAGAATTCTGAAGCTCGATTCCACTAAGAAGGTAAATGTAAACCTATTTAAGCTTGAGCTCATTTGTTCTTTTAGGGTTGGATAAAAATACATGTGCTAATGATGTATATACTTTTGTTATAACATAGGTGACCAAAAAACTGGCTGGGGGGATTGAGGAGACGGCAACATGGATGTCCAATGTGGGGAACGAGTATGGTCAGGTCCTCAACTCTGTCCTCACAACCGGCGAGGGGGCTGATTGTCCAGTTGCATTTTTGAGTGGGATGACCAGGACGTCCGTCAAGAGGCTGAAAGAGGCGAAGCTGTCAGAGCTGAAGCAAAAGTATCAGGGCCACGAGCCAACAGATGCCCAGGTGTGGCGCGCATCAGCTCTAAAGAGCTAGCCAAGCACTGCCGCAGGAAAACCCGGGGAGTGGAGGAGACCCGTGCCCTCATCAAAAGTCTTCTTGACTCAATGTGGCAGCTTGTGGACGGCACTGGGCTGCACCTTATCAACCATGAGCGCATGTCTTGAGTGGTACAGCAAAAGCACCTTGCCTGGATCCACCAGGAGAGGCTGGAGAAAGGAGAGAAGACACTGGATGTGCTAAGATGCGGCAGAGGGTCCTCCTCTCTGGAAAGCTTTCATTCCAGGCATGTTAAAACATCACACACATATGGTATATTTTGCTATTGAATGTTGACATAATATTGTTGTACTTTGTTGTAATCAGTGATCCTGTTTTTTGTCACATCAGGGTGGAGATGCAATGCATTGCACACTCAGATGGACATGCTTGAATGGGTGTCAAGGTGGAATTTAAACTGGTCAGCACAGGCGCTTTCTATGACTAAGACATTAACTCATTGAGTGCCATGCGTTGAGTGCCAAAAACGTAATATTACGTTTTTAGCTTTTTTTTTACGAAACTAGAGAATACTCTAACACACCTTATATGTGATTTTGGGAACTCTGTGATGAATGGAAATGAAATATATGACGATCGAAAACTCATGAAAACGCACAATCTGGACATTTTATCATAACTCGGTTGCCGCTTTGGGTCGAATCAGTGACGCATGCACGTCAGGTCAAAACCAGGCCATTTTCGTGGGTCTATCACTAGGTGGCAGTCTCGCCAGGTCTCGCTGATCACTTCCCGGAAAGTTTACACAAGTAAGTAACAAGCAACACTTCATATTTTATGAAAGACGTTATATCTCCATTTCTAGAAAAAAACAGTGATTTTGATGAAAACTAGCCACTGTTTAGCTTGGGATTTCTCAGGAACAGAGTCGTGTAGGAATACACGGTTTGCACCCACCGAGAGCTTAAAGTCTCACTTTTTAATCGAGCCATTGTATGTGTTCATAGCTATAACACAGAATATGCTGTGGCTGTACAAAAATCATCAACAATGGTCTAGATTGCTGGCAATCTAGGACAAAGCTCCCGAAAACAGCTTGGCATTCAATGAGTTAAGGACAAAGATGTATAACATTCATTTGATGTGCAATGTGAATGCGCTCAGCAACAAAGTGTTGGGAAGACCTCTTCTTCCAGAGTTTATCCCCCCTGGGAAACCTACCGGTAAGAAAAGTCTGCTGTTGATGATGATCAGACCTATACTGTGACATGGTAGGGAAGTAAACAATAATTTTTCCCTTGGTGAATACTTATTGCAGGAGACAGTATTGCTGTAGAATATCTTCTGGCACAGTCCAACAGAGATCTTCTGAGCCAGCAGATTGGTATTGGTGACATCCTGCCTGAGATCTTGGATGAAGACCTCGAGGACAAATGTCCTGATGTGACCGTACCACAGGCTCATGACCTCACATTGAACGTAATATTATGTCAACAGTATATCAGACATCAACAAAATCTTGGAAAACTAATAAACAATTAATTTTTAATGTAGAACAGACACAACAAACCTTTAAAAGATGATTTATTCTTTATTATTTATTCTTTCTTTTATTAATTACCTCAGCAATTTGAAAGCGGTGGCCCCAGGCCCGGGCCAGATCCCAGGTCCCCATTGGAGGAGAGAGATGCCTCTGCTGGGCCTGTCTACTCCCCATTGGAGGAGATGCCTCTGCTGGGCCCGTCTACTCCCCATTGGAGGAGAGAGATGCCTCTGCTGGGCCTGTCTACTCCCCATTGGAGGAGATGCCTCTGCTGGGCCCGTCTACTCCCCATTGGAGGAGAGTGGAGGAGATGCCTCTGCTGGGCCCGTCTACTCCCCATTGGAGGAGAGTGATGCCTCTGCTGGGCCTGTGTACTCCCCATTGGAGGAGAGTGATGCCTCTGCTGGGCCTGTCTACTCCCCATTTGAGGAGAGAGATGCCTCTGCAAGTCCCATCCACTCCCCAATTGAGAGTGATGCCACTACCAGGCCTGTCCTCACCCCATTTGAGGAGAGTGGGCTCGTCACTCCAGTACTGGTAAAGTGGATAATGTTTCACTATTAAAAATGTGGACTTCTTTATATTTGCTCTTGTACCAGATGTTTAAAATCTGGACTTCTTTTCTTCAGGCACCCCTGGAACAAGCCCAGAAGTGCTCATCTGCCAATCAGCTGCCCCCAGCTCACACTCAAGGCTGGTCTTCTTACCAGGCACCCCTGGCACACTCTCACGTTTGGTCCTCCACCCACCCACCCACCACTCTCAGCATCTACCCAGGGCTGGTCTGCCACCCACCCACAACCGTCAGCATCCTCGCCTTAACCATCTCGTCACTGAGTCAGAGCTGGTTTCATCCCCCCTGCCCCACCAAATCTCTCACCTCCTGATCCACATCATTATTTCTGCCGGCGGATGTTCCTGTGGGCTCCAATGCGGATGTGGGGCATCCCTCTGAAATGCACCCAATGCAATAGGAAGATGCACCATTCTGGCATTTACACAAAAGTCAGAGAGGCAATTGACATTGATTCGAAGTATTACCTGGTGGGTGGAGACTATCCAAGGTGCAACAAATGCATGATTCCCGTCTGCCCTTGGAGCACTGACATTTTAAAACAGCTCGATCCCTCCCACCGTTACAAATTTCCACCTGTCCTCACAACCCATTTCGCACTGGACAGGAGGTGTGTTGCGATGTTGCGCCCAAGAACAGGAGGGAACAGCTCCAGCTATTTACAGCAAACCTTGCAGGAGATACATAGAGGAGTGGGCTAGGCAGACCGTCGACTACCTAACTGATTGTGAAGTCCACAAAAAGTCCTGTGTCCTCACCCAGTCTGAAGTTGTGTATCAGCCGCCACAACCCTTCAGTCCCCTGTTAACAGTGTTTGGAAGGTGGTGTCTCATAAGGAACAAACTCGTGTTCCATAGGTCTTGGAATAGTTTTCTGAGAGTGTTTAGAGGTCCCAAACGCACTTAAATGCTTGCCCCCATTGGTTAGCTTTAGAGCTAATTTCGAAGCGCTGCAGCCAGGGCAGATCTCTGGCTTGATAAAATCAATTTGTCGGGTTTTTTGCTTTCCCCAACACGGGGTGACCCTAAAGGAAACAATTCTGGAGTTAAAAATGGCCTGAATTCCCCTTTAATGTAATAACTTTGAAGTCATTTTGATGGTAAACTAAGGTGTAATAGGGAGAGGGGGTGTAAGTGTTTTTTATGACAGTTGTGTAAAATACAAATACAATTTAAAAAAATGTTTTCAAGGAATGAGAGGCATTAGACAGGGGAGAAAGAGAGAGCCAATCTCAGAGAGAGGAGAGAGATCCATACAGAGAGGGAAGAGTGTGAGTGCCAGGAGACGTACACCCATCCTAACCAGCCTGACGCCAGAGTCATTCCTTGTCAGCAACTTTACAAATAAATCTCTAAGGTTTCAGGAGAAGTGGTTCAGAGATTATTCTTGGCTGCATCACAATCCAAGTGCAAAAGCCTTGTTTAGATTCTGTTGTATGCAAGCATTCCAAAAACACAACACGTTAGCAAAAAACATGGATCAAGCATTTGTGGCTACTGGATTTAGGAACTTGAAACGAGCAATTGAAAAATTTACAATACACGAACAAAGTGAAGCACACAAAGTTGCCATAACAACACACACATACAGTACCAAACTAGAACACAGACACGGTTAGCCAGTGCGTTGGCTACGGACTATGTTAACATGACATTTTCTTTTCAGTGCGTTTGGCGAAGTTTGTTTATCAACATACAGTGGGCAGTGCTTCGACTTGGCCAGCTTCACTCGCGGTCCACGCGTGGGATCACGTGGTATCACGCGACTTTAATTTGTATTTTTCCAGTGAGACGCTGCAACAACCCAAACAACCGGTAGATGGCTCAAGTGAGCAGGGTGTCTCGTAAAAAGAAATGGAGCCTGGAAAACCCTACACAGACTTCACTACAGACTTTAGCAGACTGGTTTAGAAATAATGTAATAGCCAGAAATATGCCTGCCCTGCCCTAATAAGAAATATTTGGTTAACTGCGAGTGAATCCCGTTTGCAGCCGTAGAAGAAACGCAGGACAAATTAAACATTCTGGTTTTCTCCTAGTGCAACGATGATAGACAGACATAATTTGGACAAAATATAGAGTATATTAACCTCCGTTGCTCAGCCAAATGCCTTCCTGTTACGTCCTGTTATCACGGAGTTAGCCTACAGGCGATAAACGATTTTTGATGGTGCAAATTTACTTCATTAGCGGTTTATTTATTTTTTTGATTATTAAAGAGTGTTTTTCAGTTAAAGGTTTGACTTCGTGCTTATTCGGTAGAGCATTTAGTGCTCTCCCCAATCCCAGACGTTCACATTGCATGTTTGTTTGTAATGGATGCAACGGTGAGATAGGCTATGCGTTTGACGGCAATGAGTTGTTAACAGACATGAACCAAGACATATAGCCCAGCAGCAATCTAGGGACTGTTCGTTATTTATTGAAGGGGCCACCGGAGGAATTTTGAGTGCTTCAGTTGCAAGTTGCATGACCCTCCGACAGAATTGTTAAAAAAGACATGACCCTCCCCTGCCAATTGTCGCTGTCTTCCGCCCGCGTCCCAGCCACACACTGTGATAACGTTCTTAAATCCATCTTTCCCGTGAGCTTGCATGCTACCAGTAACCTGACCCTAGCCAGATGAATGTCGTTCCACTTAGCTCCGCCTAGCTTCACTCACATCCATCTGGGACCTCTTCCATTGAGAGTGATTTCTCCAACCAACTTTAAGGTTTAGCCAATCAGGACGCAGGGCGGGAGTTTCATAGATGTGACATAGCGTAGAAGCGACTGTGACTCTGTTATTAGCGTCACGGGTTGGCTTCGATGTGAGTGGTTGAAGTAGCACGTCAATAGATGACGGACAAGTGGCTTATTCAATCATATGCAAGCATTTTTTGATTAGGCCCAGCCTTCTGAAGCAACACTGCAATGGATCGGTTCCAGATGGATGAGTGGAGCTAGGCGGAGCGAAATTCATCTGGCTATTGCCAGGTTATGCTACCAGTCCTTCCTTTTCAAATGTGTTGCGCCTGTTTGCACAATTTCACAAATAATCATAATATGTGATTATTATTATAGGAATTATGTGATTAATAATATGACAAATAATCCCTGTGCACGGGGACCGAAACAATGCATGCCAACTTTTTCCGTGTTTATCACGTATTTTAACTTTCCCCCGCTGTCTTGCCGTTTTAATGTTTTCCCGTAGAATATCCCATATTTTAATACTGTCATAACAGCCCTGCCATCGGGCCTGTCTCTGTGTTGCCCGATTCATTGGCGCTTGCATGTTCGGCCTTATGTCTACGTGCGCACCTGAGGCTACTCAGCTACAAGAGAAAGAATTTCCCCCGTTTCTATATTCACTGCAAGTTGGTGTGGTGATTTTATTAAGGCATCAGGCTTGTATGTATTGGTTTATCAGAAATGATTCCATTTATCATAAGAATGTTGTTTGTGCAACTGTTTTGCGACATTTACTGGAAGTCATGGGACTGGACTGTCAGAGACTAAGAGTGAAAGTAAACAAGACAGGGCCTGGGAGAGAAAGGTACTTACCAGAAGGGCATAAATAGAAGGGGCTAGCAGAAGAGGAGATGCAGGGACTTTCCAGAAAGAGGAAGTGAAACCAAAGTTGAAGTGACACATAGAACCAAACGAAACATACCCTGCCTGGCAACAGCTTACACATAGAACCTGGTCACATGTATTCTGCCTAGCAACACACATTTTTTAATGTTTAGATGAGAAGGGTTTTCCACCAATATCTCAAGTCCAAAAACGGTCTGATTGGCTAAAAGGGGCCTGGTGACGTTCCTGGTGATAGGAACGCCTCCCAGGCCCCTGAGAGCATAAAAGAAAGAGCTCAGGCACATTCAGATCAGATCTCATTGGGGTAGCAGCTGCAACTCATCACTCTATTGCCTGACGGTCCAGTCCTGACGCTGTTTGGATTGTATTCTCACTGCAATACGGTGAATAAAGGATCAACAGTCTTCAATGTTTCTCGTCTTGGTGTTCTCCTGCGGGTCTTTAACATCAGAGTGCTAATTGGCTTGGAGGTTCGGGAAGTGGTCAATTTTCCACGACATTGGCCTACCATAACTTACCAACTCTGCACTGTAGACCCTAACTGGCTATTTATATTTTTCTGTGAAATAAGCAAATGTATTTGTTCAACTTTATGAAGCAGAATTACGCATAGGCTACTTGGAACATAATACATTTGACAAAGGACAGATGTATGTTGCTAGTGACAAAATATTAACTTTCAGTGTTTTATGATGTCTTTGTCATGGGGAAGTGTTTTTCCCCATGCATTTATTCTAGGTTACTGTCAGTGACTGCCGTGAGAGAAGCGGGTTCTGTGTTTCGTTCATGTCAGTGAGCGAGAGAAGCGGGGTCTGTGTTGTGTTGCGTTAATTTATTTTCATTGGGCGTGCCGTGCCGTCCACATCTCTTCAGTTATGACAAAGCCAAAATTACACCTTTTGAAACAATGAGTGCAGGAAGCGCGTTTGTATGGTTATATTGCTTGACGGGGGGATTCCTTTGAGAACATTTCAATTCACCCGACACTAATATTCAAAATGTTGAAAACTATTTCGGCATAGCCTATAAAGCAGTTTAATTAAATGGAATGTTAGTTGTAAACAAACAAGCTACTTGGTGAGGCTTGGCCTCACAGATGCGCTCGTGCCTTAGATGGCAGGAAAAATCTTCACGATAGGCCTATTAACTAACCACCCGATTCACGTTGGCTGGGGGGAAGGGGGGCCATCAGACATTTGTGCCCAGTTTATCCGGCCCTGCCCCCAACAAATCACACCTTCCCACCTCTGACAGCTTAAAAGAAGTCAAGAGGACTCCTTACTCACAGACCTATTCACAAACCTGCGGCATTTTGCCGTGTTTTGAAATCCTATGCAGCTACAGGAGCTTCCAATTGTGAGGAAGCAATTTTGCATTGTAGGCATAACTAACATGCAATAACGCCGCCAACAACAACCAAAACTAGGCTAATCATTATCAACATGTAAATTAAATGTAACATTATTGTGAATCAAATTAAAATGTTCTCTTTTGCAAACGTAGGCATAGTAACAGAATAATTTAATAATGTTACAAAGATACTACATCAATCCGTATGTTTCATTAGGCTACTAGGCTATTTGTTTTGCCTTGATTCATTTAGGCTAGGCCTTTTTATTCAGGGGCCGTATTCACAAAGAATTTTAAGGCTAAAAGTAGCTCCTAACTGGCGAATTTAGGAGCAACTGCTAAAAATAATGGGCGTGTCACTCCTAACTTTAGGGACTCCTAATTTTTTCACAAAAAAGTTATTCACGAAGCATTTTAGACCTAAAAGTAGCACCTAAGTCTGGGACAGCTTAAGTCGAGAGGACTCCTAACTCACTAAGACCTATTCATAAACAGCTTTTTTGTGGCATTTTGCGTTGCGATGTTTTGAAATGCGTAGCCTATGCGCAACAGGAGCTTCCAATCGCGAGGGAACAATTTTGCATTCATAAAAGGGATGCAATAACGCCACCAACAACAACCAAAACTACTCATTGTTAACATGTAAATTAAATGTAACGTTTCATTGTGAATCAAATTAACATTTTCTCCTCTTTGCAAACGTAGCCTAGGCATATGGTGACAGATTAATTTAATAATGTTGCAAAGGTAGGCTACTGCATCAATCCATAGGCCTATGTTTCATTAGGCTACTAGGCTATTTGTTTTGCCTTACTCTTTATTAATTTAGGCTAGGCCTTTTTATTCAGTTATTAATCATCTTCCATCCTTCGCACTACTTGTGTAGCGCACGCATTCTCCGACCTGTCACCTGTCACTCATCATCAGAAGAGAGGTGTTTGGAATTCCCGCGTTACAATCGTCAGCCAATCAAGGTGGTCACTTCAGTCAAGCTCGTGCATGAGTAATGACGTCATCCATAGCCACGAAGACTCACTCCTAGTTTAGGAGTTGTCTGAAAGGTTTTGTGACTAACTTTTAAGAGAAAACTCCAAGCTAAAATCTTTAAGTGCGATTTAGGAGTAGCCTACTCCTAGTAGTAAGATAAAAGCCTTTGTGAATAGCCTACGATCCCAGTTTTTCATCATCTTCCGTCCTTGTGTAGCGCACGCATTCTGAGACCTGTCACCTGTCACTCATCATCGTAAGGGAGGTGTTTGGAAACATGCCCGCGTTACAATCATCAGCCAATCAAGGTGGTCACGCTTGCCCATTTACCCAAATGAATGGTCGAATATTACTGATGATCATTGTTATTTAAGAACATGATGTGTGCGTAGGGTACCAAAAACATCTTGCTCGTGAAAAAGCATCATAACGCACATTCTGGCGGGTCTGTTATTTACTGTATGCTGCGCAAACCACAGGCCTTTATTTTGGGCATTCATTCATTCATTCATTCATTCAACCTTTATTTATTCTCGGAGGGTCATTGAGGGAAGCCCTCATTTTCAATGAAGCCGAGATTACAGAAGCGAAGCAAAGCGCTCCACAAACAAGACAACATTCGAGGCCTTCTGTTGAAGAATTTTATATAAAGCCTGCGCTAACAGTAATCCTCCTGCCCCTGATAAGCCTACCACAGCTGTGGATAGTGTGGAATGTGCAAGTAATAACACAATCCAATGTGTGTCTCAATTGTCCCCTGCTGACCACCTCACACATTTCTCTAGATTTTGCAACGAACTTACATGACACAATGCCATAAAATATGCCAGTTTTAGGACACAGAATAATGTTTGTAATGATACCAGGTAGGCCAACGTTTAACAGTAACAAGTGTAATGAGCTATTCATTGTCGAAGGTGCATGGTGAAGTGACATCCTTACTTTGGAAAACAAACATTTGCCGATATCATCGCCGATCATCAGAATATTGCAAAAGATTCTGTGTTCTGGACTGCAGGTAACTTGTTAAGACAGTGGTTCTCAAACTTTTATTTCATTCCCCACTTTGATCAGCATGACTGATGATAGTGGAGATAACGTGTTATCCCGACGGTAGTCTATTAAAAATATAAGTTTTCGATGTGCCAAACGGAGAGCCATACTTTATTGTTTTTAACGATCTCTATGCTACTCACAAAAATGTAGGCATGGGAACATCATGAAGTAGGCTATCCAACTGTCGTGTGTTAAATTATTGTGATTACGAGCCAGTGGTTTTCAAACATTATGCGTGACTTGGACATCTAACTAAATGCAACAGGCTCATATCGTCCTCGCATTCGCAAAATGAGGACCAGTGTTTTGTCAAATTGCAAATAGCTATTCGTTTTAACGATTTTTTTATGATAGTAGCCTATACAAAAAGCACTTCATACTATCTTAATCTTGGAATATGGGGAGGGAAGTGGCGCGTCTGCAGTCAGCCAAATATGAATGTGTGGTTGCTAGCTAACCTGGTGGTGGCTATCTGCTTGGGCCTGTTTGTGCGGACGTGCGTGTTTGTTGCATGAGTGTGCATGTGTGGGAGTTTGGTTTGCTTGCTGCTCTATATTTTGTTTTGTCTTATTTGTACTCATTTGTTTTGTTTGTTTTATACTGCATGTACTGTCAAGTGGGCTTTCCCTGTGTATGTTGCTTGTCTCTCCTGCTGGGCCCTGCATTGGGCGCATGTTGGAGGGTTTATTCTCCTCTGGTGGTGTTTATCCCTTATTGTGTGTGCTGTGTTAATTAGTTTAGATAAGTCACCTTTTCATTTTGATCCTGACGATCTAGCATTACATGGTGTTGCTCTGTTATTGAAGTGCATGTACATTGATCCTGTTTTAAAGGAACCGTATGTAAGAAAAATATTTCAATTAATCATAAAATGGCCCTGATATGTCACTAGACATTAAGAAATAATGTTCACTTCAAATACTTATATCACTGACAACAGTAGTCCGGCCAGGATATTGTCATTTAAAAAGTGAAGTTGCAGCCCTCAACTGATGTTGATGTTGTGTTTTGTCATGTCATGTTGTGTTTTGGCCTGATGCGCCACCCTCCACCTATCTACTAATCACAAAGTCAGTAGTGTTTTGCCATCCGGGTTGGCAACCTCGAGTCAGGGGGGAGGGGGAGGGGGAGGGGATACACCGCTCTTCAGTATTTTGAAAGTGATTGCAGTACCAGTTTTGGCCACAATCTTACATATGGTTCCTTTAAATAAATAAATTGTTATAGTTTTGTATTGTAATCTCACATCTCTGCCTATTCTTCAGACTACCAACTTGTGTGACCCTAGTGGTAAACAGGGTATTAGAACCTGGTGACTGTTTATATATAAGGTAGGCTACTGTCACAATTGGGTAGCAAACATGACAGGTCAAAACAAAGCAACCTCTTGCTCTGTATGTTCATTGTGGTCCTCATTGTGTCAATCTTGCGACTCAGACAGCCTGTGACACATCCCCTGTTGTGTCTGGGTTTGGTCCACACACTTGGTACTCTGTACTAGAGGGCTGCATTGGGATTGGGTCCCGCCGGCTGTACCTATGGCTGTGCCCTCTCACAGTTTATACTGCAAATGATCAGTAGTGGGAACTAAAAAACTACTGGGAACTACTGTTGCCTCCATGATTTTTAAATGTTTCTTAAGAAGGAGATATCAATTATCAGCAATGATAAGCCAGCTGGAACCTGCTGCTCTCTCTTCCTCTCATGAGCACTCAGCCACGTTCCCAATTAAATGGACTGCTGCAAAGGAAATAACAAAGAGTAGGCATCATCTATCATCTCTATGTAACATGATGTTTTGACATTGACATTGTAAATGTTCTCAAAGAAGAGTGAAAAGCAGTTTGCAGTAAAGCTAACCAACATCATCTCTATTGCAGGACAAAAATAGCGAGCAGCCTGATAACCAAATGCTTGGCGGGCCGGATCCATGCCGCTGTTTGCCCACCCCTGCTGTAGGCACTAATGTTCATCCACACTGTCATAGATGTTGGGTTTCGAACTGAGCACTAAAACAAGTTAGATAGGTTGGATACTTGGATAGGCCCTCTCCTCTTTAGCCCAGGATTTAGTCTATGATTTCCAAAAAGACTGGCAAATTTTGATTGGTCTAACCACAGGACCTTTTTCCATGTTACCTCAGTCCATTTTAAACAAGCTTAGGCCCAGATAAGACAGTGGTATTTTCTATATCATGTCTCAATACAATTTTGGCTGCAGTTTTTGACTTGAGTATGAAACTGAGCACATAGACAATGGTTATCAGAGGTTTTCCTGAGCCCATACAATGACAGGTCTGGAAACAGGTCTGATGTTGATGCAGTGCCATCTGAGGTCCAAAAGATCACGGCCATCCAATTTGTTTTTCAGCTCTTTCCCTTGTTTGCAAAGATTCCTCTGGATTCTCTGAATGTTTTAATAATTATGTCTTGTAGATTACAAACTCTCCAAATACTTCACGTTTCAGTTTTTACACAACTTTTCCAACATTTTGTTACCCCCATACCCCCAACTTTGTTTGAAACATGTTGCTGGTATCAAATTCAAAATAAACATATATTTTCCATGAAATAGTCAAATTTATCATTTTCAACATTTCATGTGTGGTCTGTGTCCTTTTTGCAACTAAATATGAGTTGAAGAGATTTGCAGGTTATCACATTCTGACATTTTACACAAGGTCCCAACTTTTTCTGTTTTGGGGTTGTCTAAGACTATTTTTAAAGAGATTGCCCAGTCTGAAACAGGGAGTTTCATAGCTCTCAAACTCCTGTGCTACACGATAATTTGTAAGGATAGTGGCCATTTGTACAGTTGTAGGGCAATATGAGCAGGTTTTGCTCAGGCTAGGTTTATACATGGCCGGCTATTTTCATAAACGGACATTTCACCCTCTCCGTTTTCAAAAATAACAGTGTGCATACCTGTCCCCGTGTATAAATGCCGTCAAGAGCATGCCAAACTTGTCAGTGGCAGTCAGGTTTGTGCAAAATTCCAGAATTGAATTGAAACTGGCTCTTAAATTCCAATTCAATTCTTGAATTTCACTTGCATTTCAATTGAGGTAGCAAACAGGAAGCAGAATTGCTATTCGAATTGTGCACAACCCTGGTGGCAGTGTAAGGATAAACTCAATCCCACGTTAGCCAATCATAATCCCGAAAAATAGCAACAGCAGCAACAAATCACTTCCTATTTCACGTTAGAACTGTATTTGCAAATGCAAACAGGCCAAAAGCGTTTGCACAAACGTAAAAATGAGTCTAACCTTAATAGCATACATGATCAGTATACAAACAAACTGTAAACATAAGGCGCTCACATGACGTTAAGCATTTTCTGGCGCGTAATATGACGTTTGAGAACCTAAAACCCTGTTTCTCTCAGTTGACACGACAACACATAACCGTCGTTATCAGAAATCTCCACTTTGGCCGGAGTAAGAGGCCAAACCGCAGGGAAATATCTGCGTCTTCTCTTCGTGTAAACGGGGCCTGTCTTGAGGAAATGGCTGCATCTGGCTCCTCTGAGACACGCAAAACTGCAAGAGGACTTCTGGAGAACGTTCAGGAAATGCAGCAGCATGCCAGCATTTACACCAGCATCCACTGAATAGTTAGCCTGACGAGCCAGACCCACATCAAGATGTAGGGTCTGGGAACTTACCATTGGCAGTGCTCAATCCGATGGGCGGGATAAACGGTTGTCTTTCAAATTTCCTCTGCACGCAATTTCGCTTTGACCAGAGCAGCTTTAATACTCTCGGCAAATTTGAAAGGGTGCTACTCTCTGGAAAGGTGGAAGATCTTGTCAGTCTTTACCTAGAACTTAATCTGCATTCACTGGAAGTACAGCTGGCAATGTTTAAGCTGCAATATCCATCTAGCACAGTAACTGATGCAGTAGATTCTCTCAAAGCTATGCTGCCAGAGGTCCGTGCTCTCTTTAGTTAGACTTCTTCTTGTAGTGCCATGCTCCTCGGCCGAAGCAGAGAGAAGTTTTAGTGCCTTAAGGAGACTTAAGACATGGCTCCGCTCCACTATGCTTCAACGTCGTTTGAACAATCTGCCTGTCTGACAAATCCACCAGGACAAACTTGATGAGATAGACCTCAATGAGATCTGCCATCTCTGCAAATAACAACAGAAGAAATGTTTTTGGGAGCTTTGTTTAATCTGGTTAACAGAGTTGTTTGTATTTTTTTGCAGGTTCACATCGATCCAACCCAAGCTCTGTGATCGCTGTGTGTAAACGGAGTATTTTATCATTGTTCAGCAGGCGATCACGGTAGCGAAGTGTTAGTTATAGTCTGGTTACTGAACTGAGCTACGTGGTTACATATCTGCAGTAGGAATTGTTCAACAGGTGACCCATAGCTAAGTGCTGTAGATTTGTCTTCTCTGTGCTTTATTTAAAGCGCTATTGTTCAGTCGCGAATGGTGCGACTTCGATACATTCATTACATAGGCTACCACTGAGGTTTCTTTTTTTCTTTTGGGATGTCTACATTTTGTTTTCCTTTGGCGCCCAAGCTGCCTTTAAATGTAGGCTAAATATAAACAGAAAGCATCACATATTTCCCCCCTTGTTTTTTGGGGAAAGCTTCTCCTTTGTAATTGTTTTTGCTCATTTCTTTTTTCTGTTGTATTTTTGTTTAACCACATTGTAAACCTGTACTTTGCGGGTCTCGTTGTAAGCAGGATTGTCTCTGTGTTCTTGTAAAAAAAAACAACAAAAAAAACATCAATGTCGGGAACTGCTCTGTATTCTGGGCTGGCAGAGGTTCATAAGAGGTCTGTTGACTGAATACCTTTTAGCGTCTTTCTTTTATTTTTTTAACTGCTGCTGGTCTTTTTGAGTGGTTGTTTGCTTGTTATTGTGTTTTGTACAAAATATACTTTTTGAATATACCCGGACTTAAATGTTTCTTGGAGCTATTTCAGTTAAAGCCACGTAGGGGGGAATTGTCCCATTTGCGCGTAAATCACACGTAAGCTTTTTTTACGCGCATTTTCCCCTTCCCGCTTCTGTCCCATAATGCTAGACTGGGTAAACCCAGCCTGATCAGCCGGTGATTTTTTTTCGCTCTGTAGCTCAGGCTTGTCTTTCAAATTCCCTCTGCACGCAATAGGACAGCTATGAGTCCCATGCGTTTCCCATCAGCGGAGCTAGTTGGCTAGTTCAAACTTTTGGCAACTTAATAAAAGCTTAACTCGTGTCACACTGTTCGCCAACAGCAACATTATCTTATTTGTTTTCAAGTAGCAGGGAATTCAAGCCAAACCGTTGCAACACTGCCATCAATCATTATGCCTAACGCCTAACGACTCTAAACACGATTTGATTGGCCTGATAGAAGTTTAATTTTTCCGAGCTCACAAGCCAACGGAGAGTTGCTAGGGTGCGTCTAGATTTCTAGGCTAGGCTAGAAACCTGTGCATCTTTCTCTGCTGCTTCCGTTACAATTTTGCCGGGACTAATCACAAATTCGCTTATTCACCTGGCACACTATTGGCAGGTTTAAAACGATGACAACAGAGAAGCGCCGGCGATGGTCAATGTCTTCTTTAGGTTGGCAAACAAATCGATCGAGTGGGTGTAAATACCATTCACTTTCATGTTTTTTGCACAACCTGCAAATATCGCTCGATGCCATTGCTACTTCTGCAGACCACTGATAAATGGAACCTAACCTATTTCCTCCCTTTTATGTGTATGTGTCACTTAATATTCTTTTCTATACAAACAAAGATGGTGGATCTCTAATGAAACGTAAGCCCCCACCCCATAAGTGCATCTAAATTAGCTATGTGTCAAAAATTACATTTTACCTGACTCAAAGAGCTGTAAATAGTGTTGTAAGGGGTGGGGTACAAATCCGCTTTGAGCTCCAGTGGAATTTTGATTTTGCGATGAGAGTTCTCTTTCGCCGAGTGTGGCAGAAATCAGGCACCCACCAGCCCAGCACCAAACTAAAATTTGTTTCAGGCAGTAAATGCTCCCGTTAAGAACCAAACCAGATTTTGTTCAAATCAGACATACTGCCTATCCCTGGCTGTTGGCTGCAGCAACTCAAGCTAGGTAGTACTGATTGTTTTGTGTTTGTTTTGTGTTTACGTTAGTTTTGATCCAATTTGACAGCTTTGCTATGTTGCCCACCCAAAATTTCTACCAGCCCACCCAAATATAGTAGCCTAGCCTAGGTTAGAACCAGCCCTGCCCTGCATGGAGACATATTTTACAATAATAATGGAGAAAATGTTAGCAAAACTTTAGGTTTTTGTTAACGGAATCTCCCGACCCTATTTGCGCAACAGCCCACATTCTGCCTTCAATCCAGCGAGACAAGTGAAATAAATGTTTTTTTTTTTTTTAAAGCTGTCAGTCATAGGCACGATATTTAGGCTACCTCTGTTAAGCCTACACAAAGTTGCGTATTAAGGAGTATTTCCTGATCGGGAAACCTTTCGTTCCGCAGTTCAATTGTGCCGCAGGCCAATAAAGGCAAGTGTTTGCCACTTACATTTCTGACGTCTGACACTTCACACTGCTGCAAGTGCATCAAGAAAGGTCCCGCCTTACACCATGTTAATGGCCAATCGTAGACTAGGATTTGGGGTGGCACCTGGGGTGGCCAATCGAATCTCAAGGGTGGCCTGTGCCACCAGGAGCCACCCCTCTGGCTCCGCCCCTGTATATATATTATACCTACATACATATACATAGCCTAAACATTATGATGCTCCGGACCTTTGCTTGAGGAAATTTTCCGTAACGACCTCGCTGAAGATTAATTGAATACCCCTGGTGTATACTGTATTTTCTGTATTTTGTTTTTGTTCTTGACAATTGTCAGTGTCTCTTGAGTGATCAGAGCTAAATGTTTTGGGCTAATTTAGATGTAATATTGAGTCATTGTCTTTGATTTACTGGATTGACCCTAAAGCACTCCTTGTTTACAAATCACTTAAAGGACAATTCCGGTATGAATTGATCCATAGCTCTTGTTGGAAATCACTGTGTGCTGTTCATAGGAAAAAGAAAATGTGGCACAGCCAATTCTGAGTTATGGACAGGGAAGTATAGCCCAGCGCCGTATAGAAGTACTTTTGGTATTCCTGACATAATGCAGGGTAGCCGCGGGGTCTTAAAAGTCTTTAAACTGTCTTAAATGTCATGTTCCTTAATTAAGGTCTGAAAAAGTCTTAAATTCCGTTGCCAAAGTCTTAATTTTTTAAACGAAGGTCTTCAATTTTAATTATACTAGCCTGCAAGCAAGATGAAATGGGGGGAAAAACTAGCCTGGCGGGCCATCCTATATCATTGAAATCATCTGGAATCGAGCCATTCACCTTGCTTAATCCAAGGGGCGGGCAGAGAATTGTCTTTCAAACTGCCTAGGCATGCAATAGGCCAGCGCTACGACCGTATCCGGTCGGCAAAACGGCAAATACATCCTTCTTCGAAAGGAATGACTTAAGTGCATTGTGTTGCTCAACTTTCAAAGAAAAGCACAAGTCCAACTCCTCCAAAGTTGACGCCAACGCCGATTCAAACAACCGCTCTTCGTTTGCCATAGCCACCTTCCTTGTTGTTCACTGTCGCAGGACTGTCGCCATTCTGTTAAGCCCGCCTTAAGACTCTCTAACAAAATAGAGCGCTGTGATTGGATGACGTCCACGGCGTCAGCCAATAGAAATCCCTATGGTTTGATACTAGACGTACAGGCTGAGCAAATGAATTTGCCGCCGCTAGGGTGCATCTAGATTTCTAGGCTAGGAAAAAACAACAACAATGTGAAAATTCAACAGGGGGTTGATTAACGTCAGAGATCGTCTAATTTAGTGTTGCACGGTGCACCGATACTACAAAAGTGTCGCAATAGCTATTAGCAGTTGTCACAATACCTAATTTTATTAGTATCAATACTTTTAAGAATGACCGTGTTCTTGTTTGTGTGCACAAGGCATGCTTCTAGTGCCTCCTCCCCAAGCCTGTGGCTGTGCGTCTTTTCTCCTCACACACATATGCGCAGCTGACGTGCCATAAACAGCTAGACATGGCTGCTAGTTTAGCTTAAGTGATTCTGTGGTAACACATAATAATAGGCTAATATCAAGTTGATTTGCTCACTTGCACCTCTCAACTTTGTGTTGCTAACCTACCTAGGCTATGAGATGTACGTAGGTCTACTATTGGGTTTAATGTCATTTAGAAATAGGCAGCGCAACCTTTGCAAACTTTTACATCTGGAGAGAGCTCCTTGCTAACTAATTCTGCTAGCTCAGGTCATGTATGTCATTCGTAATTAGTGCTAAAATCATTATTGAACATGATCCCTTCTATGAACTTGATAGTTTTTTTATTTACATTTATTTTATCTAATGACAGACAACAATGAATTGCATCCACATATCCTTATGCATTATGTGCAACTATTATTCACTATCCTAAAACCGTGAGACTGAAGGCTACAGTAATTACTCACGTATTTCTTAAAGTGACTAACACTCAATTACACCTAGGCCTACACACCACATTAAAATAGGTGTAATAGTTTAAAAATAAATATTAAGTATTCAAATGACTAAATATGTTTAGTAATTATGCAGATTAAAAAATACTATACATTAACTGTACACTTTATATGAATTCGAAGGTATATGAAATATAAACATATGAAATAAGCCATAATTTTCCATGTGTGTGGAAAGAGTCAAGCAGAATCTAGGATGCCCACTGGTGTGAATGATAACACTATATTCAATATTACTGATGATGTCAAGGTGGTCTGGGCCCCCAAATCAAATACATTTTTTAAGAATTATCGAAGAAGTATCGAAATCGCAATTCTTAATGTGGTATCGGTATCGAAACAATAATTTTGGTATAATTTTGGTATCGTGGCAACTACACTAGTCTAATTTCTTAGGATATGCGCAAACAATACTTTGGGTTTTCGCACCGGCAGCAATGAATCAACATAATCAGTCGAAAGGAGAGGACAGCACATCATGGGGAAGTGTTGTTTTAATTGTCATTATGGATTTGATCTGGTGTTTTACAACCGCATAATGGGTGTGATGTAGGTCTTAATTTTCATGTAAGTGGTCTTAAAAAAAGTCTTATTTGGGGTGGTCAAACCTGGGGAAACCCTGTAATGGAAAGAAGATACCGAAGGCTTTTTTGCCATATTGAGTCAGCTTTACTTTCTTGTCCATAACTTGTCTAGGTTATGACACATTTTATTGTTCTTTGTCCTTTGGACAGTGCCTGGTGAGCTCGAACAACAAGGCTTTGAATCAGTTTACACCAGATTTGCCCTTCAATGAGACTGTGTGACATGTTCCAGCAATACTCATGCGTTTTAGGAAGGATTGTTCCAGTGCACCTATGCAGCGTTCTGGAGGAGGGGGGTGCGCTACCACAGAGACCGAAAATTCTCAGGACAGCAGCATGTGTCCAAATTTCAATCTTAAACGTTCTATTTAATCATAAACTATCTGAAAACAGGGCTTTAAGTGTAAAATACCGAACTTGTCCTTTAATCATTCAAAGCAGGAAATCAGTAGGAAATATGTGCTTGCTTTTATTGAAAGGCTGTTTACATCCTCAGCACGGATCCTATCCTTATCTCATAATTACGAGATAGTTATCTCGTAATTATGAGATACTATCTCATAGTATCTCGTAATAATGAGATAACCTGATTTTTTTTTTTTGTGATGTGAATGCAATGCGCCACCGTAGAATAGAGATGGCCTACAGTAAAATGGTGTCATCACATAGGAAAGAATTGACTTCACTAGGGCCATCGTTACAGCACTCATGGGATTTCTGACAAATTGTGGATTGAAAAAGGAAAATTTGATTGGCATCGGAACAGACAATGCATCTGTAATGACTGGGATACACAATGGGGTACACACAATGGGGTGCACACAATCTTACGTGAAGAATTTGGCCTTACAAATTTAGTTTTAATTAGGTGTGTGTGCCACTCCCTGCAATTGGCGGTCAGCCATGCATCCAGAGACACGATACCTAGAAGCGTAGAGTACCTGGTAAGGGAGACCTACCAGGTACTCTACGGGACAATAAACATCAGGAAAAAGCCCCTCCAAATCACACAAGTGCTTTGTGCTACGCGGTGGTTGTCGATAGAGCAGGCTGTTGAGCGGATTCTTTTGAGAACTGCTATATGGCAGAGACCTTACATGCCATGTTTTGCGACCCTCAAAATGTCCTCTACCTCACATTTTTACAGTCAATTTTGTCCGAAGTTCAAGGAGCTGTAAAGGCTTTCGAGTCGGAGCAAGGGGACCCATTAAAAACATTAAAACATTGAAACATTAAAAAACAACAAAAGTAATGAAATTACAGAAGTGTGCAAAATGCTTGGCTACTCCGGTATCCAAAAAGACAAAACAATGCAGCAATGGAGAACAATAGGCCATTTAGTAGGCTGAACTTATTTGGATAGCTAGTCTAATCAGGACTATAATTGATCTCACTCGTTATGGGCATTTCCACAGTTCTTGAGAGGATAAACTCTCAGCTGCCACTAATGAGCACGTTCGCCATGACCTAGAAATAATGTTCTCTCTTCCTTTCCATAAAAAAAAGTTAAAGTTAGTTTTAGTAGGCCTAGCCTAGTTCTTTTGAGGATGAACGCTCATCTGCGCAAAAAAAATTCCCGCCCCGTGGTCCTTTCCGGATCCGACCCGACTCTCCCACTTACTTCCTGTCACTCTCCACTATCCTGTCGCATTAAAGGCATAAAAAGCCCAAAAAATATATATATAAAAAAAGGTTTGTCTTTGATGGAAACCCCTCACCAGCTGGTCCACTGACCATAATGCCATAATGACACGCACCTGCAGCTGACACACTGGGCCCGCGAAATGACAAAGGCACAGGACGTTCAGTTATCGAATAAAAAAAAACCTTCTCCTTTTCCTTCTTCTCCAAAAAAACAACGGAAAAAAAAAACATCCCAAAAATGAAATAAAATAGTGTGGGGGAGATGCCGATGGACAGCACGGCGTATGCAAATTAGGTGTGGTGGCTTCACAAATGACGTCATCATGCGAACCAGCGAGCTCTAGCGACTTCTCAGAGAACCAACGGCACGACGTATGATAATGAGGCGTGATTACGTCACATTTGACGTCATTACGCAGTCTAGCGACTTTTCAGAGAGCCATTAGTGACTTCCTGTGATTTTTTTTTGCCAACACTGGTTTCTGCGGGACTTCATTTGTCTTTCTGGCCACAAACCCACAAGGATCATTAAAGGCACACTATGCAAGATTTTCACCAAAGCCAATTTGATGGTAAACAAACTTGTAATAGGCGAATCATTCTTCTAGCATAGCTATACAGCAGCACGGTTCCCAAACTTTTTTTCCCGCGGACCACCTGCTACATCCTGACTCGGCTCGCGTACCCCCACCATCCTAAAAAAAAAAACACATTCTATTGATGCAATCCAGGCATCATGTTTAATTAGCCACGCTATATGATAACAAATAGCAAAATCAATATGTGCAACTTGTCTATGAGCTCTCACGCTTAAAAAAAAAGTGTGGAAAACAACATTAGACTGGTTAGATAGCACCTCACTGCAAACCACGCACTGTGCCTTTGGGCAGTCTCTCTCCCAATCCACTTGAAGCCGAGGCCTATATGCCTCATCATAGGCTACTTTCGTTTCCTTCCCGCAGTCTTTTCTGTCTCATCCTACCCCCCTGCGCTCCATCTCAGCAAAATCAGATTGGCAGATAGCGGACCGCTGGTGGTATGCCGCCGGTGGCGTGCCACTTGTGGTCCGCCGTTGGACCACCATCTCTTTAAATTTAACTTGTCATGAATATTAAGAAAAGTTAATAAAATTATATATGGAGTATAACTGAAGAAATTAAAAAGATTTTAGACCAATAGTGGCAAAATATTGGGCAATTTGACTGCAACCCGCCAGAGAACCGATGAGCAAAATGCCAGCGGACCGCCAGCCTCTTGCTAGCCTGGTGGAGGCAACTGGAATCCATGCATTTCCACAGAATTATTTTTTGGAATCTGATCCCTTATCATACCTGTTCATTCGTACTCGTCGCTCGACTTATTGCGACTAAATTCAAGATGGCGGCGAACAGTAAACTTCCTGAAGGTCTGTTTGTATAAATCATCTTGTAAATAAACTACCAGTGCTTTTTCAAAGTTCTTAATGTCTCGTTTTAAATGTCAGGGCCCTTGGAAGTCTACCAATGAAGTGTGGAGCCACTTTGAGCCTCGTAAATGGTGTAAAACTAGCCTGGCTAACATCATACCCACATCTCAAATGTATTTGAAACGTGGTTTACGAATGCCCAGAGCCGTTAATTGGGCGCTACGAATGTCTATCAAATGCGTCTGTACGTGGCTCATAACGGCTACGGTGTGTCGTCATCGTCTTACTGCCCTCCCTCCGTTCTGTGATTGGTCCCGTAACTGAGGCGAAAATTTGCTCCATGGTATCCAGGCTAAAACCCAGGCTAGTGTAAAACAGTGATTTATTTGCATGGCTAGGCCGATGCCCGAGACACCCCCTTTGAGAACCTGTTGGTAGCATCGACTTACTAGCGCCAGATTTGGGAGTGCAGGGGATTAGCAGAGATGAGCTATGAGACATACGTTCACACTCGGTATCATGTTTCAACACACTTTAGGTCAATATCACACCGGAATTCTCCTTTAACGTAGGCCTACATCTCGCATAGCCAGACAATGCTGTTGGTGTGTGCCATAGGACGCCTGATGCTCGATTGGTCACGTCACGTGATGCTGCGGATGTCGGCGTTGTACAACGCTCGAGTCTGGCCTAACGTACCTGTGACATTGCGTCACAGCAGCGGGAAAACAAGGCAACTAGACACCGAAAGCCTCAATCAACACGCTGCAGCAGGCTAGTCTAGTCTCCAACAAACATCTAAAGTAAGTGATTTCATTAATGGTTTGATTTTGAGTTCATTTTCTTTTCTTTTATACAAAAAGTATTAACATAAACGTTACTAAGTTATTTATTCTAGCTTGTGAGGCGCTAATTTACTAGCTAGCTAACGTAAGCTAAAGTTAGCCAGTCAGCTGCCGCCTTGGGTTTAGAGAGTAACGTTAAAGGTCTCATTCACTGAGAAACCGTTTAATACTTGTTACTTTCGAAATACTATAGCTCACTCCAAGTTGCATATGCATGCTGTACGTGAAAATGATCTTCTACCCCCATTGCCCGCATTAGCCAATGAAAGAAAATACACGGAAAAACAAGCGAATCAGAAAGAGCCCTTCCCAATGAGGCCGAAGGGAAACTGATTATTCATGGCCTCGCCCACCTTGGCTTGTGACCGCCTACAGGAAGACTGGAAGATTTTGCGGCTAGGGGATTGTCTCTCTGCAGCTAGTAGGAGTTAACAGCAAGTTGCTAACATGGCGGAAAAAAAATCGTGCCTGTGTTATTTGTGGCAATAACACATCAATGTTGCATGTCTTGCCTTAGAAACATGAGTTGAGGAAGAAATGGTTCAGATTTATCGTTGGAACACCACCACCGAAGTAGTGCAACATTAGTTCTGTGTTCCAATCATTTCGACCACACTCACTGCCTACAGTTAGAAAGTGGTTTTGCATCATTTCATGTTCTGAAAACCTGGTTCTGTACCGTCATGATGATCGACCACAGGCTGTAAGTACAAACAAACTTTTCCACCTACAGTAACGTCTGTTACAAAATAGCATGTTCATATTCTTCACGTTAGCATGCATGAAAAGGGTACAAGCTAGGCTTAGGCTAGCCTATATTACAGGAAGCTACACCAGGCACGTAACTGAAGTGTTCTGTTCGCGACGTGTAAAATCAGAGAATGTCTAATAGGAAGGGCTCTGGTAAAATCCATTAGAGGAATGGTCTATTTTCCCGAACGTAGCCTACAGGCCACTAACACGCCAGGTGTAGCTACTTCCATTGATTAGGCCTATTGGAAGCTAATTGTTGCAGTACATAACGCGAACGGAATGCTTCAGTTACATGCCTGGTGTAGCTACACTCATAAGAAACTGACCACACTACCCAGATATTTAGCTTGTTGAACCTATAATCTTCTAACCTAAGTGTTAAACCACAAATAATAATATTAGGAACAATATCTTATGCTCAACTAAGTACGGGTATTGTTCTAGTCTGAACAGGGAAAATCAAAAACACAATACCCGTGCACTATTAGGCTAAGTTGCTATCACTAGAGCTCAGGTATTTACACTACAGTCTAATTTATGTCTTCTTGCCATTATTACATTGACCTTTGTAGGCCTACAATGATGTTTTGTTTAATTACTTGCTGTTTACTTAGTGTTTTGTATGTCTTCCAGAGCACATCCTCATGTCAGGCTACACAGCTTTCTAGCCTACATTACAGTAGGTCATCACGTTAGAAGCAAAGGTTTGTGATCTAACTTTTATTGTTGTGCTAGTTAGTTTCTTGAAGTCTTTTTCTAGTAGGCTAATACAGGTTCTTATGTGCTCGTCAATGTTTGGGAAAGTCAATTCATGGATTTCTTCAGGTCACTTTCCACAGGTGTATAAAATCAAGCACCTCGATTATGAATGTAGACTGCATGGTGCTTGATTAATACACCTGTGTAAATGGACCTGATGAAACCCATGAATTGCATAACAGATAGAAATGCACGTGAGCAAGGCTTCACGACACCAATCTTGCTCCAGCTGCGAGTTCACAACACATGATTGGCACGATGTCTTCACAACACACCATATGATTGGCTCAATGTGCCTGACTTAAAATCGGCGCAGCCAAATAAGAATGATTAAAAAATAGCAAAAATCGGCCGATTAAATCGGCTGGCCGATCGATCGGTCGGTCTCTAGACCGAAGGTCTCGTTGGTGTGGAGTTGTCATCATTTTGGGTCCTCATGTAGGGCTTTATGTGGTCCACATTGTATTTGTTTTTTAAAGTGATTCATACAGAATTTGTCAATGTGACAAGTTTGCCCCGCAGTGTTGCAATTATATACGGTCCGGAGAAATCCGGCTCAATTCTCCCTCCCTTCCTTCCCTGCTTCCTCATGTTGTACAGAAGCACCTCATCGCCAACACGGTACACAATTTGTTGGTGCTTTTTGTGACCTAGACCTAGTGCTTGTCACTTAATCTAATTTAGAATATTAATCTATTTCAGAGAAGTCACATCAGTCTGATGACATACATCATCAAGCATGGCAGAGCCTAAAAACATGCCCAAAACTAGATCTACTGGAAACATTTATAATGCAGATACTGACTTTTCTCCCTCCAAGACCTTCCAACCACCCACAAAACTCCCTACATTGCAGAGTGTCATAAGCATGATACGGTACCACCTGGAGATGGGCAATGGGAGAGTGACTGCAACTATGGCAGCACGGTAGGTGGCAAAACAGGTCTACGCCAAGTACTACCACGACACTGTGTTTTGTGTTTCCTTGAGCACCATCCAGAGGAAGGTAGAAAGGATCTGGAAACAGTTCAGTGAGGGCAGAAAGAGGTATGGACAGACAGGGAAAGAAGACTCACTGGCTGTCAAACAATACAAAGAGTTATTTAAGTCTGAGCTCTTTGATGTATTTGCCCATGACCCTTTACGGCAGCAATCACTGGAGAAAGAGTGGTGTGTAAGCATGAGTGAGATGTAGGGCTAGGCGATATAGACCAAAACTGATATCCCGATATTTTGGGGCTGATTGGCGATATACGATATCGATACAATATTGATATTTCAAACAGAAAGAGCGAAGTGCTTCATATATTCACTCAAAACAACAATTATGACAACACAGCCAGTTTTAATTATATTAATTTCAGACTGCTCTAACAGAGCTGTGCAAAAAAGTGTAAACAATAACAGGCCTACAATAGGCATAGGCTACAGTTGCTCTGATAAAGCTGTGCAAATAACAAAAGACCAAAAGTTGACCCTGACTGACAACGCAGGCCTACATTGTACTGCACAATGCAATAGGCTATTTTGGGCACAACAATATTGAAAAAACCTGCAGTTTTGTCACACAATGCCGTTGTTTTACCTGTAAGGGTTTGATAGGGCCTTGATGACAAGCAAATGTAGACTATGATGGCCTAGACATGTTGCCATCAACAACAAAAATAGTTTTAAACAATTAGGCTACTTAAACAACGTAACTGAGTCACTCATCAAGAGTGTGTTAGACGCTACCGTCATTTTGTATGCGTTCATTTTTGCATGTTCCAGTTCGTAAGAAAAATCCCTATGCACGATTGAATGGGGTTTCAGGAATCATAAAAAATTATGCCCTAACTGCTCGCGAGGTTGTCTCCCTGATGACTTTAGATCTGCTACTGTCGCTAAACGCAAGCATTCATCAGTGTATTTAAATTAGTTAGGCTATGTACCAAAAATGACATTTTACCGTGAGTCGAAGAGCTGTAGCTGCTAAACAGTGTTGTAACTTAAATCTGCGTGTACAAAACCGCTTGGAGCTCCAGTGGAATTTTGATTTCACAACGAGAGTTCTCGGTCTAGCCGTTGATGTGCCGACGGAATAGGCATCAGCACCAACCTCTGATCAAGGTAAACAAAATCTGACTCCGTGTCCGTCATGTTTGAAAGTTTGTAGTGCTGCGAGGGAGAACGTGCACACGCAAGGGGCGCAGTTGAACAGAGCTGCGGCTATCTGAATGGTCTGAACACAGAAGAGCAAGTGGCTTTGATAAAATGGCCCATTATTTGACATAATACCGGTATTATGATATTGTCTCAACTACATATCGTTTTCAAAAATATATTGGTCGTAGTTGTAATACCGATATATCGCCCAGCCCTAGTGAGATGGAGCTCAAATACTATGAAGACCAGAAGACAGAGCGAAGGATGTTCTGTTCCAAAGGTGTGGACCCTGTCTGGTACCATAGCATGATGTGAACCCAAAGGTTGAGGGAGAGGAGCGAAGAGTACCAGAGGAAGAGAGACCAGCAGTTCTCATACCAAACTCTGGACCATATCACAGATATCTTGATTGAAACTGAAGTGGATGAAGTGAAGAAGCTGACAGATCTCATGCTGCCCCATCTGAAGACTGTCCTGGCCAGGCAGAGGAGGGACTATGGGATTGATGAGGAGACCTTCCCAATGGACTACCCTGTCAGTGAACAGGCTAGTAACATTGATGGCACCCCTGTGCACAACATTGGGATGGAGAGACAATGTGGCAAGGTGGACTACAGACTGAAGAAGCTAGGCACACTGAACGCAGTCAGTAGGTCAATCATTTTACAGAAGAGCCAGGAGCTTAGGGATGGACAGATTCCGTCCTTCAGAGGTTTCAAGGCAGCAGCCCAAGCAAAAAGAGAGGTTGAACTCAACTGGAGTAAACTCATGAAGGCGAAATTCGAGAGTGGGGCAGACGAGAAACAGGAGATGGCTCAAAGAAAGGAGAGGAAGAGACTAGACATACATGCTGGACACACTGAAATCTTTAGGTGGCCCCTTCACTGACAGTGGGGAAGTTGAAAAGTTCCTTGTGGATGAAAGTCTGAACAACAACGCAAAGCTGCAGAGGATGACGCTTGAGGTTCAGTTTGCCAGAGAAAGCACCATGCTTCTGCCTAAAGTCGATCCTATCTTCAGAATCCAGGTGACACTGCCCAGTGGGAAGAGGAGGATGAAAACAGCACAGGAGTTTGGAGAAGCTCTCATGGCGTACCTAGGCAAGAGGAGTGACCGAACCACACTGGAATATGCAAAATTCCAAGAAAGTCTTGAAAGGCTAAGAAAAATATGAGGTGCTACTTAAAAACTGACAAGTTCAAGTTCTTTCCATGTCAATGTGACTGAATAAAAATGATTAAACTGTTTTGTATTTGAAATAAAAAAAAAATTCCAAATGAGTTCAGTGTTTTAGTATTGGTAGACTGTAAGAATAATGCATACAAAGGGCAGAACAGCTAAAAAACGCTCTTTTTGTGTTCTTTTTTTTATTTTAAAGAGGGATGGGGGATTATTTTCAAGATACAGAGTCACTTTGAGGTGTAACTATGGAGTAAAACTTGTGTCACCTTAAACCGAATTTGAATATGAATTTGAGCAATTGTATTGGAAAAACGAATTTGAATAGTATATGTTGAAACTGAATTCATTAGATTGGAACTGAATCCCAGTCAACTTGAAATTGAATATAATATTTTGAAATTTAACTCATTTGCTCTGATGCATAAATTATCCTGACTGAAAATTTTGCTCTTGGAATTTTCACATTCAGTTCTCACAATTCAGTTTCAAAACGTGAAATTCAATTTCAGTCTACCGAGACAAAAACAGCTGGTAGCTAAGGAAGAGCAATCGAGTGCAGAGCTATTGTGATCGCGTGATAAGTGCCGAGCGCGAAGCAAAGAGCATAGCATCCTCTTAGCGAGCTGTCTCCTGAACCCACTGATCTTTATACTGTAGATCAGTGCCTGAACCTCCTTACAGTGTCGGACAGAGAAAGAAGAGATGGCGACTGGCACATCTGAAAACCTCCAAGTAAGTTGATAACATATGGCATGTCTGTTAACGTTACTTTATATGTACGTGAATATACTGTAATGTACATTATATGCTAGCGATGGCTGGCTAGCCAGCATAGTTTCATCAACTAAGTTAAAAGTTTTTTCCATAGCTTCTAGTTCAGAACCAGTTAGGCTACTATAACGTTACTCTTTGATAGAACAATATGATTGGTCATTGTCATATCATTGTGCCTTTTAGGCATGTAAGAACACGTTACAATCTCTGGTTAAACTGCATTCATGGAGCAAAACTGGATATGTCCCCCCAGAGCCGTATATAGAGATATACACGGCTCAGTGTCCCCCTAGTTAAGATTTTTTCATCGTTGTGTTGTCCCCCTAGTTAAGCTTTTTTCATTGTTGTGTTGTCTGTTAGCTGATGCTACGTGGGGCCATTTTTTGGGCAATGCTGCCGTGCCGTGATGTTGCTAGGCAACTGGATTGCGACAACTTTGTTAGCAAATGGTAGCTAGCTTCTAATAGTTTCAAACTGCATGTTTTTCGATAATATGATCAAGACTCAAGAGACCCTAGCAATTGCAAAATCATGTAGGTTTATCCTTTGCAACATAAGGAAGATCAGACCTTATCTGACACAGGATTCCACACAACTTCTTGTTCAGGTCATCTCCAAGCTGGACTATTGTAATTTACTATTAGCTGGCTTACCTGCTTGTGTAGTAAGATTGTTACAGCTGATTCAGAATGCTGCAGCACGCCTGGTCTTTAATCAGCCAAAGAGGACATATGTGACTCCTCTCCTAGTTACTCTCCATTGGCTTCCTATAGTAGAATTAAATTTAAATCTCTCACTTTGGCCTATAGGACACTGACCGGATCTGCTCCTTGTTATTTTAATTCAATGATCAAGACGTACATCCCCAACTGCCCACTGCGGCCTTCTGAAGAGCGTCTGTTTTGTCGACCAGTCATAGGTCAAATTCAAGACTTTTCCTCATTGGTTCCATGTTGGTGGAATGAGTTGCCCAGTGCTCTGTTCCTGTGATAGTTTTGGGTCTTTTAACAGGGGTCTAAAGACATATCTGTTCAACATGCACTTAGTTCATTAAAACTTATGGTTTATATAGTATTGTTTTATTTTCATTTAGGCTGTTGATTAATTTGACATTGTTGTTTTTTATTGATATTCTCCATAATCTTACCATGCTATTGTTATTTTTATTATATTATTGACTGAATGTGAATTATTGTATATTATTGCTATTTTCCCTTTTTTTCTCATTGTTTGTGTCATTAGGCTATTGATTGAATTGACATGGTTGTTTATTATTGCTATTCTCTTTATGTCAATGTCAATGTCTGACCAACATCTTAATTTGTTCCCTGGTAACCATAACCATATGTAATTGGAAGCAAATAAAGGTAGCCTACACATCATAGTATTACAAGAGTGGCTTTAAACGTAAGAAAACGGTAATGATTTGTCCTTTGTGGTCATTCAAACATGTAGATATGTATTCCCATACTAGGTTGTTGCCTTTTCTAGTAGGTGGCAGTCCAGGATAAGAAATAGAGCAGTAGTTGAGTAGGAAAAACGAAAACGAGAGAAAGTTATGCCCATGACATTTTAAAGAATGACAGGCTAGAAGTTTGCATTAGTAGCCTACTGCAATTGGTAGACAGTACATTGATGTTTGATGGCTAGCTGTGTAATTCTGTATTTCAAGGACTGACAGGCTGGAAGTTTGAAATGTAATACTGCAAAAAATGTTTTAGCCTATTTGTTTAAAATTACAAAAACGGTAGGTAAGATAGTACATCGATGTTTGATTGCTAGCTGGGTAGTTGACAGGATTGACAGGCTAGAAGTTTTAGATGTAATACTGCAAAACATTTTTTATTTGTTTAAAATTACAAAAACGGTAGGTAAGTAGGCTACATCGATGTTTGATGGCTGGGTAGCCTAGGCTAGTTATGTATTTCAAGGATTGACAAGCTAGAAGTTTGAAATAATACTGCAACAAATGTTTTATTTGTTTAAAATTACAAACGGTAGGTAAGATGAATCGTGCAGATCTATCACAATAGCTCTGCACTCGATTGCTCTTCCTTAGCTACCAGCTGTTTTTGTCTCTGTAGACTGAAATTGAATTTCACGTTTTGAAACTGAATTGTGAGAACTGAATGTTAAAATTCCAAGAGCGAAATTTTCAGTCAGGATAATTTATGTATCAGAGCAAATGAGTTCCATTTCAAAATATTATATTCAATTTCAAGTTGGCTGGGATTCAGTTCCAATCTAATGAATTTAGTTTCAACACATACTATTCAAATTCGTTTTTCCAATACAATTGCTCAAATTCATATTCAAATTCGGTTTAAGGTGACACAAGTTTTACTCCATATGTAACAGTTCTTCTATTTATAGTGTTTATTAAATATCAAATGGGTTTGAAAGCATTTTTTCAACAGTATATTGGCAAGCGGTAAGAATAGCTTATGCATTCCAGGCGGAATGTGCAGAAAATGCCACTTTTTGGGTTCTTTTTTTCATTTTCAAGGGGTGGGGTTATTTTCAAGATACAGAGTGACTTTTGGTGTCAAAGTTCTTGTATTTATAGTGTTAATCATGTCCCAAATGGGTGTGGTGAAATTTTGAACTTGATGATTATCCCCCCACCCTAGCCTTGGCAATGTTTTCTGCGGCCTTTGCTTCTGCTGCCTCCTTTGACCCCTTCTTTTTGTTGACATATGCCCCATAACTTGCTTCCCCAGGAAGAATAAAGTTGGAAAGCTGAAAAAAAAAAAATTAGCAAAATACATAGCAAGTCAAAAGTATAACTAATTTAATGTTATTTTAATTTTTAATTTAATGTAGCGTGCACATTGAAATACAAAAGACGAGGATTATTTTCAGTTGTGAAGGTACTTATATATGCTCTAGAAAGACACTGACCAGCATGTCTACAGGCACTTCTGAGGGGAATACTGCCTCCCTCCCATACATCAGTTGAAAGGGAGAGTATTTTGTTGTGGTTTGCACTTTCGATCTAAGTGAAAACAATGTTGCTTCCAAAAACACATCCCAATTGTCTTGTTTGTCATTGACCAATTTCTTTAGAGCTCTAGACATACAACAAGGAACACAAAATATACAAACACAAATGCTTTCTTAAGCACGTGTAGTTTTAATTTCATGCTCCACCCACCACAAGGAGTTTTGTTATTGAAAAATACTGATGTACTGAATTAATTTCTTTATTTTGTTAGTGAATAACTACTGAAATATTTAAAGCAACACCAAAGAGTTTTTTGTACCTTAAAATAATGTTTCCAAAATTGTTTCCGTGGTTCATCAACTCGTAACAGGGTGAACGGCACTTCTGCCCTCTATCGGCTATAACCGCACTGTAAGTTTGCCTGTTTGGATCTGTAGTTCGATGGAATGAGACATAAGAAACTACAAATTTGACTTGCATGATGTCACAATACATCGTACTTTCATAAAATCATGCAACATATTCTACCTTGTCTATGGACATTGTTATTTGCAAGGCCGTTGCTGGATAAACAAATAGCGTGCGTGCGACAGAGGAAAAGTTCTTTGGTGTTGCTTTAATAACAATCAATCTATGATATTATATTGTGATGCAATGTTTACTGTAATAGACTCGGTCATGACTACTCTGACATCAAAGTGGAATGTGAAACGTAATTTAATGTGACAAGCCTATCGAAAGCTTAAAAAGGAAACTTGGCGCTTGATGTTATCGTTGGTCTTCTCATCGAGGCCATTAGTTTGGGGATGATATGCAGCCGTGACACTCCTCTCGATCCCCAACAAATTGCAGAGGGTTGTGTTAAGCTGGAAAAAGAAAATACATTTAAAAAAAAAGAGAACCAAGCAGAAATTGTATCAATATTGGTATTTTACATGTAAACATACACATACATCATTTACGTATTCCCTTCCTCTGTCTGAAAGAATTCTGTTGGGGCAGCCATGGCGGTATATCACTGTGCCGAGATGCCTTCCCACTTCAGCTACTGACTTATTCCTTAAGGGGTAAGCCTCTACCCATTTCGAGAAATAGTCAGTGACTGTCATGATGTATTCATGGCCAGCCTTGGTTTTTGGGTGTTGGCCCGTTAAGTCAATCCCTACCAACTTCCAGACAGCAGACACCTGTGAATTGACGTAAATTAAATCTATTTACTCATTTAACATTATTTAATTGGTTGTGTTGTTGTATAATCTGAAGAACAAATACATTTACCTTTTTATAATAATAATAATAATAAGCTTTATTTGTATAGCACCTTTCATACACAGAATGCAGCTCAAAGTGCTTTACATTTGAAGCATGTAACACAATAATAGTCAGTCAGTCATTATCAATCACTTTTCTTCATTGCTGGGGCTGTTTATGATCCACTCAGCAACATATCAAAAATATAGAAAATGACGTCATAAGACTGGCAGCCTTAACCCTCTTACCCCCCACAAGCACGCCATATGGCAACTGTGGCAAGGAAAAACTCCCATATTCCAGGAAGAAACCTTGAGCAGAACCTGACTTAATAGGGGGAGCCCATCTGCTTCTGGCTGGCTGGCTCCAATAGTAGCAGATGTAGAATAATCTGAAAAAGTAGTCTACAGGATAAGATGAGTTAACTAAAAGCTTTCCTGTACAGGTATGTTTTCAGATCTTTTAAAAAAATATTTACTGAACTCGCCTGCTTGATGTACAGAGGCAGGGTGTTCCATAGTTTGGGGGCATAATGGATAAAAGCAGCTTCTCCACTTTGTTTGTGGAGCACTTTGGGTACGATTAAAAGATTAGAATTGGATGATCTAAGTTTCCTTTGTGGTTGATAAGATATTAAAAGCTCAGAGATATATGAAGGTGCTATGCCATTCAGAGCTTTGTAAGTAATTAACATAACCTTAAAATCAATTCTATAGGAAATAGGGAGCCAGTGCAGTTCAGCCAACACAGGGGTGATGTGTTCTCTCTTCTTAGTCTTAGTTAAAAGTCTAGCCGCAGAGTTCTGTATGAGTGCCAATTTCTTTAGATGTTTTTTGGGAAGACCAGTGAAAAGTGCATTGCAGTAGTCTAACCTGCTAGTGATAAAGGCGTGAATTAGTTTTTCTGCATCTTGTTGAGTTAAAAAGGGCCACACTTTGGCAATGTTTCTCAAGTGGAAATAGGCTGTCTGAGTAACTTTACTGATATGGGGCTTAAAACTTAACTCTGCATCTAAGATGACACCGAGGCTTGTTACTTTTGGTTTGACCTGGTGCGCCAAGTTCCCCAGATTACTAAGAATAATATCTCGCTTTAGTTTTGGTCCAACCAGAAGTACCTCTGTTTTGTCATCATTTAGTTTCAAAAGATTTTTGCTCATCCACTGATTAATGGAGGTTAGGCATGCAGTGAGGGAGCAAAGGCCATCTGGGTTAGTTGGCTCCACAGAAATATACAATTGGGTATCATCTGCGTAGCTGTGGAAGTTTACACTATGCTGACTTATGACGTTTCCCAATGGAAGCATATATAGAGAAAATAGCAGGGGACCAAGGCAGCTCCCCTGGGCCACACCAAAAGGCAAGTCACGTTTTTCAGATACATGATCTCCTAGACTGATATAAAAATCTCTGCCAGTAATGTAGGTTTGAAACCAGTTTAGAGCATTATCAGAGAGACCCACCCACTTCGCAAGGCGGTGAATTAGGATGCTATGATCAATGGTGTCAAATGCCGCACTCAAATCCAGAAGAATAAGGATTGAGACTTTGTTTGAGTCAGTAGCCAGTCTGAGATCATTGACTATTTTTACTAGAGCCGTTTCTGTGCTGTGATTTGATCTAAAACCTGATTGGAATTTTTCAAGGATACTGTTTTCGTTGAGGAAGGTATTTAACTGATTACAAACAACTTTTTCAAGTACTTTGCTCAAAAACGATAGATTTGATATAGGCCTGTAGTTGCTCAGATTGGTACGGTCAAGATTTGACTTTTTAAGTAAAGGTTTCACAACAGCGGTTTTTACACTGTAAGGGTTGCACAGAGGTCAGAGGCTTCCCAACCTTCTGGCATTTGTCACATTCCAGTATCTTTGAGAAACAAACAGTTAGTTTATCGGCTACAGCTTCGACAATAGTTCAAGACAAAAAAAATGCTCAAGCACATACCCATTGTTCAATGTCAACAGACATGCCATGCCAGTAGAACCTAGAACACGTCGCCTTTAATGTCCTTATGATCCACCCATGGCCCCCCAACGATGAGTCGTGAAACTCTATGAAGAGCCGCCTGGTGCAGGCTTGGAATTTCACCATTCTGGGGGCAAGGCCACTTGGCCTTCAGTTGGGGATATTTGGTGGAGGGCACAAAGGCCACATGTCAGGGCACCAAGGCCAAAGTTAACTATACAGTAGTAGCATATAAAAATGATCAAAGTTGTATTTAGCCTATTCACTGCAGTAGACCTGCATCACTGTATGAAACATTACAAAAACATGAAACATGACATTTTACATAGAACTGTAAATCATCTGATCATCTAATAATTACAGATATCTATATATAACATTTATTTTATATTTGGCCTGCTATGAAATCATGTATTGAACAATTTAAGCACAGCTCAGCTTTAAGAAACTCAAATAGCCTAGATGCATGCTTAGCATTTTGTGATCATTAAGGTTACTTTCACAAACTCTGCTGTCCTCTGATTTACCAATATCTAGGCGATATTTGTAACATTTAGTTGGTATTTGGCCGTTATGAAATCATGTGGAACAATTTAAACATATTGTAAAACTTAAAGCCCAAATTTGGAGACATCCATGCATGTCGAAATTTACTGCAAATTCAAAACTGGATTACTCTGGAACAGCTAACTGTACAGGGGACTGCTTTACACCTTTGTGTTCGGTAAGGTCTGCTGTTTATTCTGATATATGTGTTAAAAGAAGGGTTCGTGAAGTGTTCCACCGAGATGAATGGGTAGGGAGATCATGGACGCAAAACCTTAAGTAGAATGATTAAATTGAATTATATCATTTACTTTTCTCGCGAACCGTTCAACACAGCAATTATCGGCTAACATCGTTTAAAAGCTGAGAAAAAGCTCTTTCATGTGACACTTGTGATGTCTGTGTGATGATGAGTAGGCTAGGCTACTTCACGAGTAGTTCAACTGAGAAGAATGGGTGAATTTGGACGCACTTTCTTTCTTGCGCTGTCACTTTCTCCACTGCGTAAAAGACTAAATCAATTTGCGCTGTGAATGCTAAGATTATTTTGACAGGCCACAGGCTAAATACAAATAGCTATTAGTAGGACGCAAAGCAGAATATTTAAAGAAGGGGGCACCAAGGCCACCGTGGCCTGTAAACCTCTGATTTTCAAAGGGGCATCACGGCCAACGCAAAGGGGTTAAGACGGCCATGGCCGTCGTGGCCGCTGTGAAATCCCTACCTTAGCCTGGTGTCTTCTTTACTTTTGACAGCTCGTCTTGTTCCCGCAAAGAAGAGCTGTCCTTCTGCACATATGTAAACATTAATTAAACACATGGTGAGACTGTTTAACAAAACAGTTATGCAGTTTTGTGCGTGTGCATGTGTGTGTAGACGTATGTCCACAAAGTCCATTTCATGCATTTGCCTATTTAACATTTTAACACTCGGAACATTTTAACATTTCAAGTGAACCAGTGAGTGAGTGTGTGTGTGTGCATGCGTCCACAAATTCCATTTCATGCATTTGCCTATTTAACATTTTAACACAGAAAATTTTAACGTGTGTGTGCGTGTTGGCACGCGTAGTCAATCTGTAGATCCACATTAAGCTGAAACAGGAAATTAAGATGGAGATGTGTAAGATTCATTTTTTTGTAATCAAAAAAACTCTCTAGACATGTGTGACATATATATGTTCCGTCTTGTTCCAAACTAACAATTCCTCCTTGATTTTATATCAACTTGTAAAGTCTCCCATTCCATCTTCATTGATTGAAAAGATGAGAAGGAGATAGGGCAGTTTTCAGCTCCACATATGAACTGGTGATTTGCTGCATGTTGGTGTTTTTTGGCATGGCTAAGGAAGCATGTCAAGTTGGACATGCATATGTCGCAAAATTTACACTTATACATACTTGAGAATGCTGATGCTGTTGGGGTTCTGTTACAGTTCTTTTTTTCCGTCTGGGGAAATTCATGTTTATTAATTTCAGAAAACAATTTAATACTTTCATGTCATAGGTAGTGGCTCATGATCATCTTCATGTGAAACACGTGTAGGCCTATTACAATGTCGGGGGGTAGGGGGGGCTGGGGGGGAGGAATGAGCTTACTTGCTACCCAGAATGCATTGCATGATTAGGTAGGTTCTGCCTCTCTTTAGGCCAAATAGAAGAATATCGGTTTACATTATGCAAAATATAATTCATTATTCATCTTTTCTTTATTTTCAAATAAAAAAAAGCATGCCCTCAGTTAAACAGAAGTGGCATGGATTTTCATATGCAGTCGTAACTCTAGGCGGTTAGAGACAAGTATGCTCTCGCTCGACTCGATATGGTTTAATGCATTACATGTACCAGAAGTAGTAACGTTGTAAAATTGGGTAATAGTAGTCCTACTGATTAAAGTGCTTCTCCGTCGCATTCGTGGATAGATATAAATGTCTTACTACATTAGTTGACGTTATTAGGCCTGTGAGCAAAACATCGGTCGAAGTAGGCTACAGATAGCACACGTTTTGGCTGAAGTCTGGCATACGTTTGGTATTTTTGGGTTTGTTTTAGCATAGAAGCGGCAAAGTAAATGCTTTCGGCTGAACTGTGCAAGATTGTGGTTTACCATAATAGATAAAAAGGCGCCAGCGGTAGATAACTAGTTATGGCATATGTCTGGTTAACCAGATGAATGGGCAGGGCAAATAGCGGGACGGTTTACTGACGTATGCAGGTGTGTTTTGGCGTCCTTGTGGTTTGCCAGAAGACTGATCAAAGACCGGGAATTTTCTCTAGAAAAGACGTCTAGTACTTCACGAACTCCAGCACTATCACAGACGGTAAGAACATTTTCCTGTCTTCAAATAAACGTCTGAATTGTATACAAATATAGTCGTGTTTCTACATAGCTCTATAACAGATATGACTATAGCTTCGTTTTGGTGAATAGCTTTGTAACAGCCCACTATGCAAACGTTATTTATCGACAACACGTCTTTTTATAGAGCTGCACAGTCCCGCCCACTATGGAATGTTTTTTGGGCCAAAATTAAATAAATAAATGAAATATTAAATCAATAAATGAAATATGAAATAAATAATTAAAAGTTGAAATAAATAAATGAAATAAATAAATAAAATGTGAAATAAAAAGTTAAATAAATAAATAAAATTTGAAATAAATAAACAAAATATTAAATGTAAAAAACATATATACATTGACATTTACATTCCATATGCACGGTCTTGCAATGTGCCATGAAATAAATAAATACGTCAGTCACCCATCAAGGCGGGACCTAGACGCTGATTGGTTGCTGCCTGAAAAACCAAAAGTTGGTGGGCGTGAGGGGCGGTTGCTATGATGATTGGAATAAAGTTTGTAAACAACGCTCATTGACAGAAGCTAAAAGCTAGTGCTAGGCATTTTCATTAATTCATTTCAAAGATTGTGTTCCTGTAAGATGTCGGGACGTCCTCCATTAGCCATAAATGTTGACTCTTTGGAAAACAGTATCCACGCTGGATTGAGTGCTAAATTAGTTGCAGAAGAGCAGGGAGTGTCAGAAAGGACGATAAGAAGAAGACTCCAACAATACGTTGTAAGGTAAGTGTGTTTCTGAATGTATTTTTCTAGCTATAAGCGGCACCTGGCCCGTATCTACCTAAAACTTTTTTTTCTACATAACAAGTTAAAAAAATGGAGATAATCGATAGTTAGCTAGCTAGCTATAATAAAGTCATGATTAACGTTAATTATAAGAGTTGCTAGGTTACGGGGACGCAGGTAAGACGTACGCTCTGTATGGCATCTAATGATTTTGTTTGTTTTTATGTAGCAGCTAATATTCGTAATTCTATGTATTGTTCTGTTAATTTTTTGTATTTATTTGTGTAGTGAAATGTATTCACTCTTTATTTAACGTCCTTTTTTCTGCCTACAAGTTTGTTGATGCCTTTGACGTTAAAGTTGAATAGCTTAACGTTACCATGGTTTTGTCCTGGGCCTCTAATATCCATCCGTGAACGTAGCACTTGTGTTCAGCTAGACTAAGTAGCAACTGTAGAGTTTAGTGTTACAATATTACGGCATTGCCTGTTAGAAGTATCAGCTCTAACGTTAGCCATGGCTCTAACCGATCAAACTGCATTATCATTACTTTGTAGAAAGACGGACCTTTTCACGCCACCAACTGATGACGAATTGGACCAACTTGTCACTAGCGCTCATAGAAACCATCCCAACAGCGGCTACAAAGTGATACGTTCTTTATTGCAAGGAGATGGTGTACATGTTCCAAGTAAGAACGACAGTAGCCTACTAGACTACATAATAAACAACCTTAACACGACGGTTGGGGTGTTAATGATTAACCAAAGTGAGTCAACTCAACCTATTATTAAGTTAGACCTGTTTGGGACCTAAAGGGTCCTCTATTAGTTTGCATGGCACAGTAGACCTCAACATCATGGTAAACACTGCAGCTGGTGTAATCATGACAAAATGGGCAAAATGACATGCCCGGGTCACTTCCAGGCTAACGAGTTTTGACTAAAAACGGTAAAATCGAACTTTCTCAAAACACATCTGAATGACATGATTTTAATGTATGTACTCCCAATCATCCATAAATTGATCTAAAGTGCATTTTACTCCAGATAATTCCTTTAAACGGCAGGTTGCATCGATAAGGTAATGATGATTCAACATTTATATTACATTTAAATTTCAATATCAACCATAATGATGATTCAGATGGGAAAAATCAATATTTAATCAATGTTGGCTTGCTGTGTGGGGTGACACCGACTCACCGGAAAAAAAGAATCCTTTTCTCCCCAAGTCCTGCGGCCGCAAGGGCAGACTTTTCTCCCATTGTTGGTACTTGCGTTACCCCTTGTCCAGCCAAGCAGAAGAAAGTGTGGGTGTAGGAGTGAGAGGGAGAGTGAGATGCAGAGGCTTGGGGGAGAGGGCGTCTTCGCCTTGGTGTAACGTTAACGTTAGCGCTAGCGCTTGCACCAGCTGCTAACCTGTAAGGCTGGAAAAGCCTTGCTGCCTCGGCTGTAAAGTTAGCAAACGTGAGTTGAGTTACGATATGACTCAAAACGATCATTTGTTTAGTTAATACCATAGACTGTGTAATAAGTAGGTTAATATAAAAAAAATACAGTAGCCTAAGTGAACATGACGCTACGCTGAGGTAACGCCATTAGCGACTTACCTTGGGCAGGATTCCGGTGGTGAGGCAAGTTAATTCGGGGAGAATTGTCCTGTAGACCTGCAGGTGTTTGTCTTAATGCCTCTTGAATTAAATTGGCTGCCTCCCGCAACAAATCAGGACAACTTCTTGAAATATCAGACATTTTAGGCTCTTTTGTCGTGGGGTAGGCTACTTAACCAGCTCTCCAGTCTCTAGCCTACTATGGAATGTTTCACTTCAGAACAGCCCACCAATCAACAACCACACATAGCCTTGATAGATACATTGTGTTAAGTTATACCTGAACTAAACTCACTACCTACAGTCTATGCTCACTACAGACAACCTGACAGTTCCAACGCCGACACATCGTGTTGTAAACCTTTATTAAACAACAAACAGACGAATCTGCAACTAGATATCAGAGGCTGAACCCTACCATAAACAGATAGCAAAGTCGTTTGCCGTAGGTAGTAGAAGTTTGCTTTTTAGCCTAACTGTTTGTGCCTACTAAATGTGCACATAGCAAGTCTATCAACCCTTGCAAATTCGTGTACAACAAAACATACCTATGAAACAACAACATTTTCACGCCTGATTTCTTCCTAAAAGTATGAATTTAGAATGAAATCCTTGTTATTGTATGTTTTGTGAGTTATGACTAGCCTTGATAAGTCTGAGCTGAGCTGTGTCCTTACGTGAGGTTCACATGTAACAAGGATACAAGGATACAAGGAAGTTTATTGTCACATGCATATAGTTACTGGAAGTAAGAAATGCAGTGAAATTATGTCTGGTGTCAGCCTATTTGTGCATTAATGGGGGGGGGTAAAAAGTGCAGTAGAAGAGGGGTTTAGTAGATTAAGTGGCAAGGGCTGCATAAAAAAAGGTGGGGGAGGATTGGGATTGGGTGGGGGGCACCAACAAGGAGCACCCAAGAGCAACAGGGGCAAGGAAAAACTCCCTTACCAAGGAAGAAACCTTGGGCAGATCCACGGCTCAAGGGGCTAACCCAACTGCCAGGGGTCTTGGTGTGTGTGTTGGGGGGGATGACAGGGGAGATGGGATAGTGTACTGTGTATGTGGGGAGAGGGCAGTGTGCAATATGTGTGTTGGGGAAGCTTCCTCATGAGACAATGTGCTGTGTATGTAGGGGGGGGGGGGGGGGGGGGGGGGGGCAGGGACTTACTATTGCAAGCAGAGTACTGTATGTATGATGTATGTGAGTGATGACAGTGAAGATGTGTGTGTGGGCGGGAGGGGAGTGGAGCAGTGACTGTGTGTGTGTGTGTAGTGTGTGTGTGGGCAGTGTGCTGTAAGTATGTTGGGGATGTGTGTTGGAGAAGCTTCCTGATGAAATAATGTGCTGTGTATGTAGGGGGGGGGGGGGCAGGGACTTACTATTGCAAGCAGAGTACTGTATGTATGATGTATGTGAGTGATGACAGTGAAGATGTGTGTGTGGGCGGGAGGGGAGTGGAGCAGTGACTGTGTGTGTGTGTGTAGTGTGTGTGTGGGCAGTGTGCTGTAAGTATGTTGGGGATGTGTGTTGGAGAAGCTTCCTGATGAAATAATGTGCTGTGTATGTAGGGGGGGGGGGGGGGGGGGCAGGGACTTACTATTGCAAGCAGAGTACTGTATGTATGATGTATGTGAGTGATGACAGTGAAGATGTGTGTGTGGGCGGGAGGGGAGTGGAGCAGTGACTGTGTGTGTGTGTGTAGTGTGTAGGTGGGGGCAGTGTGCTGTAAGTATGTAGAGGATGTGTGTTGGAGAAGATCCTGAAGACAATGTGCTGTGTATGTAGGGGGGGGGCAGTGTGCAGCAAGTATGTAGAGGAGGCTTACTGTAGCAAGCAGTGTGCTGTATGTATGTGAAGTGATGACAGTGATGATGTAACGTTAGCTAGTCGGCGCCGGATCATTTCCAGAGCTATCTTGTTTTTCAGGCAGCAACCAATCAGCGGCTAGGTCCCGCCTTGATGGGTGACTGACGTATTTATTTATTTCATGGCGCATTGCAAGACCGTGCATATGGAATGTAAATGTCAATGTATATATGTTTTTTACATTTAATATTTTGTTTATTTATTTATTTAACTTTTTATTTCACATTTTATTTATTCATTTCATATTTCATTTATTTATTTCAACTTTTAATTATTTATTTCATATTTCATTTATTCATTTAATTTTGGCACAAAAAACATTCCATAGCCCACAGCCGATGCCGAATGTAAATTCAATGCAATTTCTCCATTGACAATTGCGGTATAAGCCATAAAAACTTAACTACACGTGGTAGACTTAAAACCAGCTACGGCTGTACTAAGCGATTGTATATGCTCCTATAGACACCAAGAGTTCATGGGGCATTAACCTTGTTTTGAGATAAATGCCTTTTATTCGCGATCTCTTGGATAAGTACTTCATTACCCACAATCCTGAACAATCCCACAGTGATGCCTCTGATTGGTGGAAGGCCGTTATGGTCATAGTTTGAAACTTTCTCAACGAAAAATATTGACAAAGATGGAGTCTTTTACTGCCTATGGCGAAAATCTTAATGTGATTAAAAACTTTCTTGACTAATATTGGTACTTGTATCAACAAGGATTTATACATCACACGAACTTAGTCAGGGCCAATACACTATCAAATAGACCACTGTAAATGTTAGTTTAAACACTCAAAGCATTTCCGACATTGTATGTCATTACATAATGCAGCTAACATTAGCCTACATGCTGCAACACAGGTATGAAATATATTATGTTTTAGTGAGTGTCCAAAGGGGTGAAAGCCACTTTAAATCGGGTCACATTATTGACTGTTGTGTGTCCGAGAGTCAGTTTGTGGGTTTTGTAAGGGTCAGCATGCTGTAAAACTCTTTAGATACGGATTTTTGAATTTAGAACGTCAAATGAATGGGAATCTTACATCCGGCACCTAACCGCATTTTGGCTGTGGGCGGGACTGTACAGCTCTATAATCGTGTAAATAATAGTGTTTTGATATTGCATTTTATATTTATCATTGTGTATTTTATATCGTGTGTGTGTGTGAAAGCGGTTAACGTTAACGGCAGTGCTTCGTAACGTTACCTGACTCATCCTATGCTGTCATCACTGCTCAGTCGGGCTGATGCATGGACTGGTGCATGGTCTGCTCTTGGACCACCATATTCACTAGCACTGCTAGCTGCATTAACGTTACCAACCTCCCTGCTTAACTCACCACAACTTTGTAGGTCTTGTCCCTCATGCTGGCCCTTACAAAACCCACAAACTGACTCTCGGACACACAACAGTCAATAATGTGACCCGAAGTGGCTTTCACCCCTTTGGACACTCACTAAAACATAATATATTTCATACCTGTGTTGCAGCATGTAGGCTAATGTTAGCTGCATTATGTAATGACATACAATGTCGGAAATGCTAAAGGTTAGCCTGTCGGCTACCTGAAAAGTTTGAGTGTTTAAACTAACATTTACAGTGGTCTATTTGATAGTGTATTGGCCCTGACTAAGTTTGTGTGATGTATAAACCCCAATCCTTGTCGATACAAGTACCAATATTCGTCAAGAAAGTTTTTTATCACATTAAGATTTTCGCCATAGGCAGTAAAAGACTCCGCCATCTTTGTCAATATTTTTTGCTGAGAAAGTTTCAAACTATGACCATAACGGCCTTTCCACCAATCAGAGGCATCACTGTGGGATTGTTCAGCATTGTGGGCATATGAAGTACTTATCCAAGAGATCGCGCCGACAATTGTTTTATGCTATATATCTATTGTAGGCCTATATCGCCTATCGTCAGTAGGAACATTGCCTGTAAATTCACAAACGGGCTGTTGCTTAACCTCAACGTTGGCATCCTAATGTATTACCACCTGCCAGTTAGCAGGTTCATGGCTAGCTACCGATTGCTAGTTGTGTGGCAACTTTCCAAAAAGTCGACATGCACCAACCGGACCTTTTTTTGACTGATTGATCTTGCTCGACACACTTTTTACATAGATTGGGAAACTAGTTTTGAGTAGGTGGTACATAACTTTGGCTTGCATTTATGTTAAATTATGAAACAATAATGGTTGGCACTTACCTCAATAATCGCAGGATTGAAAAAGAGGAGTCTAGGCAGGATAATGGCTTTTTCTCAGGCAAAATTGTTACAAATAAGCACATCATTACAGTAGCGATACTGTTTTGTGTAAACTAACACTAAAAAACACTACATATTTAGATAATATTCGGGTGAAATGCAAGCATATTAGGCACATATCTCCAGATGGCTCCAATGTAGGCTAATAGGGCGGGAGCGTACCTATGTTCCCCGGGTCCTATGTTCCCCGCTATTTGTATGGGACCGGGAAACATAGGACCCTTTTCTACAAAAAGGGTCCTATGTTTCCCGCCTTGTATCTGACCACGGAAATTGCATGGGATATGCTTGCGAGTGCACATTTCGTGCACAAACGGTAGCAAAGTGTATTTTCTGTCAATGTTGCTTGCCGTAGCACACCAGGTAGACCTACACATACACGCACGGTGCAATATTGACACAAGCCAGAAGGGCGATTTTCCTAACTTCCACATTGAGTATAGCGGAGTAAAAGAATAGATGAAGAACATTTTTTATAACATAGGCCTACAATGGTTTTACTTGTGTAGTGCTTACTGAATATAACGAGTTCAAAGTTAACATTATAGGTAACTTCGTATTGTCTGCTTCAGCACTAAATTGAGGACAGCAACACACACGAGCTGCACCTCTCACAGAAGAAAAGCGCTACAACTACATGCCTTTTTAAGTTGATATTTAATTGGTTTGTTTTGTTCATTTTTCCGTTCGCTGGCACGCTGCAGGGGGTCTGCGCGTTGCTCCGAAGCCCCTTTGGTCTGACTCGTCAATAATCCAAAAATGTCCCTTTGGGTCTATAGCCTAGTATAGTTTGATATCTCTTTGTTCCATTAAAATGAATCCCATTCTTCCGACAGCTCAACCAAAGGCTATTTTAGATCACCTCCTTCACCTCTTGTACAGTAAGAATCAACAATGACATGCCAAGCTCTTTTTCCATAGAATTAAACAACTTTTACTCCAGATTCGACACAGTGGACCACTCAGACACCTGCAGGACTCTACTGGAGGCCATTCCCACCCTGGAACCAGACCCCCAGGTCCCATTTACAACTGAGGATGTGCGTCAGCAGCTGAGGAGATGCAAGCCTGGGAAAGCTCCGGGTCCAGACGGCATCCTTGCCCGGGTGCTAAGGGACTGCGCAGCTGAGCTCTCCCCCACCATCTATTCACTGTTTGCCGAGTCATACAAAACCGCTACTGTACCAGTGCTGTGGAAAACATCTACTATCATACCAATACCCAAGAAACCCCGCCCCTCCGAACTCAACCACTACCGGCCAGTTGCACTCACCTCAATAATCATGAAATGCCTGGAAAAACTGATCCTCAGAACCCTCCTCCCAGTTGTCAGCCCACAGCTGGACAGCCACCAGTTTGCCTACAAGGCCAGGAGAGGGACGGAGGATGCTGTGGCATGTCTCCTCCACTCCCTCCTCCAACATCTTGAAACACCTACAAACTTCGCCAGATTACTCTTCATTGACTTCAGTTCTGCCTTCAACACCATCCAACGCCACCTGATGATCAACAAACTCCACCACCTGCACGTCCCCCCGACCCTCATCCACTGGACCCACAACTTCCTCAGTGACAGACCACAAGCCGTCAAGATAAGTGCAGTCACATCACCACTCACCACAATTAACACCGGCGCCCCGCAGGGGTGTGTCCTAAGCCCCTTCCTCTTCACCCTCTACACCAATGACTGTGTCAGTCCCACACCCATCACCACATACTTCAAATACTCTGATGACACTGCTGTACTTGCACTCCTCAACGACAATAACTCCATATCTGCATACCAAGACTCCATTTCCCACCTCACACAATGGTGCACTGACAACTACCTTCAGCTTAACATCAGTAAAACCAAGGAACACCAGAACACCATCTGACACAATCCACAACCCCACCTGCATCAACAACGACACTGTAGAAATAGTGGACTGTTTCAAATACCTTGGACTCACCCTGGACAATAAACTCAGCTTTGAGCAACACACCACTGACATACAAAAACGCAGTCAACAGAGACTATATGCCATCCGTAAGCTCAGATCACTTTCTGTTGCTCCCTGTCACCTGCTCCTTCTGTACAAAAGCATAGTCCAGCCCATCCTCCTCTACTGCCTTCCCTGCTTTTTCAACATGCTAACTGCTGCCAACAGAAACAGACTCACACGCATCACTCATACCGCAGCCAAAGCAATAGGCCTCCCCACCTCTAATCTATCAGATCTCAACAGTAAATTCACCAAGAACAGAGCACAGACCATCGCTCATGACCCCACCCACCCCCTCAATCCCTTCTTCATTCTGCTTCCATCAAGACGCAGATACAGGGCTATGGGGTGGAAGCGAGTACGCTTTGGGAAAAGCTTTGTGCCCTCTGCAATAGCAGCACTGAACAACACACAGCGGTGATGGATCACTGTGCCGCCCTCATTCCTCTGTAATGCCAACTGGTGATGGTTTTCCTGTTGTATCGGTGTAATGTGCTGTATATGTGCTGTTGTGATATATGTGCTGTATATGTGCTGTTAACATCTATGTGGGTGGGGTATGTGGTAACAGGGTGGTGGGTGAAGAACCGTAACTGTGTGTATCTACGTATTTCATGTCTGTGAGGCTTGTATTGTATGGTATGTGAAAACAAATTTCCTATGTAAGGACAAATAAACTAACTAACTAAGTGCAAAGACAATGACAAGCTTGGGACTGAAGCCATGCAGACTCGGCTAGATTTAAACACAGCAGGCCGTTGCAGCAAGACAGTGAGCCAATCCTAATATCATAGGAAAACAGGTGGGGCTGTGTCATTAGGTTGATTGCCACTGACACCAGCTACTGTTACATACAAGACTTAAGTGTCTCAATTAAATCAATTAAACGTGACTATATCACACTGGGCTCCGCACTGCGCCTCTGTGCAAAGAACTTCAGTTTGCGGCGCCCCCTCTCCTTCCCTCATCACAAACAAAGTGTGGGCATGGAGCAACAACAACCCGCGCCTTGCCGTGCGGCTGCAGTCTACTTGGAAGCAGCGGGGAACATAGGACCCTTTTTTCAAAAAAGGGTCCTATGTTCCCGGGGAACATAGGGATGACCCCAATAGGGCCTAGCCTAGGCTACTTTATAAAAACATAATTTCCTGACTGCATGTGGTTCTTGCCATAGCTGGTCAGGCAGAGGCTGCTGCGTTGCCTGAGTTCTTTGTTACATTGCTCCGGAACTGTTCATTGCAGCGAGATGAAACCTTAAATGCGTGACAGAGCAGAAGTGGGGCTTTCCAACGAGACTAAACACTTGTCTGTGCGATCAAGTATGAAAATGAAAGAATCATGAAATTAAATCAAATTGCATCATATTTACAGTTCACCTGCGCACCCATTACTCTCGTTTGAATTAGGCTACTCGCGAATCCATGATCACATAGATATGGCAAGCATATCAGTAGAAAGAGGAGGCACAGGGCTATCCATGCAAAGCATGTTCATAATCCAACGCTATCATGTGTTTCTCTATGGCAAAGCATGTTCATAATCCGGTTTTGGGATCCTAGCAAATTCCTGCATGGCATCCAATTCAAGACTCCCATTGCATCCCAATTTATTCGACAAAGAAACACCTTCTTGCCTTCACTTTGTTCATGGCAATGCAGTAAAAAGTTGTTGTAGAATCATCATGAGTGCACACACAGACTAACATGCAAACTCGGGTCAAATCAGGTCAGATCAGTTCGAGCCACAGATATGGAGCATAGAAAGGTCATTTTTCATTACTAAAAAAAAAAAATGGCATTTATTTCTGTAGGGCGCACACCACATGTCTGTAAATTGCTCAGCCCCAAAGCCCCCCCTCCACTATGGTTCTTATATTGCCAGATTCAGGACAGCCTGCCCCACACATCAGTGGCGGCCGGTGGTTAAAAAAATACCGGAGGAAGAAATGTCCACTTGATTGGTGTTAGTGGCAAATGTAAGTTTGTGATGGTGTTGGTGGCATATGTGAACGAGTATGTAGGCCACCTACCCAGACACATTTATAGCAGCAGAATGTACTATGTAGCATTTTAACTGGCAATGTTGTGCAATAAATGCTGTTCTGACATTCTTGGGGGGGTGGGGGGGGGTGCTGACCTTTCTACTCTGCAGTAGCCAGAAAAGTTGTGGGTTCAATTCTTGGCTTCCACCATTGTGCATTTGAGCAAGGCCCTTAACCCCAAACTCCTCCAGGGACAATAGACTTTGTAATATAATTTAAATATACAAGTCACTTTGGATAATAGTGCTAAATTAATAAATGTAAATAAATGTAAATGTAGGTCTGGGAAGTCAGGGAAGATATGTAGGTCTAGTTATGAAACACTGTTTTCCTGATGTGCAAAATTATGAAAAGTCTGGAGGTTTTGCTCAATGTAATACATTTGCAAAAAAGTCTATAATACTAAAAATAGACACTTGTTTTATAAAACCATGTAACTATTGACCATTAAAAATAGAACTTAAAAGTGGTTATTTGTAACATGCTAATGTTTTTAAAGCCAAATTGCTATTATTTAAAGACAGGTTGTAATAGCTAAGTGGGAATTTATAATCGAAAGGCAAATGTTATTGAAGACGTCATTAAAGGAATGCATCATGGTCTGAAACATTCATTAAAAAGGTAACCATCCAAAGATACAGTTAGAACGGTCAAAACAAGAGCATATTAACAACAAGAACATCATTTAACAATTGTTTAGTTGAGGCCAGGGGCGGAGCTTGACAGGGTGCGGCACACCCCGGGCCCGGGACCCGCAGGGACCTCCGGGTAAGGTGGGACGGGCCTCTCCCACGGCACAAGGGCGGAGGAGCTAAGATCATGCAAGCGGTTTCTTTTCAATCATTTTCAGTGGGATGTATTAGGCTTATAGGTTGCCCCAGTCAGGACGAGTTATGACTCACGGTTGCTAAAAAGTTTTGAAATTTACTTTGATGATTTAGTAGGTGTAAAATATTGAATAAAATGTTCTGCTGTATGACTGGCTTTATTTTAACTCTCATATTGAACTTTACGACGTGCAAATTTACAAAATTGGATCAACGATATTGTCTCCTACAGGCGTCAATGAGAGAAAACTTACACTTAGCCTACATGATTTTGGTTTCGATTTTCTAATTGGAGTAAGTCTTTATGACAACACGTCATGATACATTTGATAATGTTTGATCGTTGTTTTGGTATGAAGCATCTTTTACGTAGCCTAATAAATGCGCTCTAGAAAGTGAAAGTAGCCTAACTTAGACCTATATGCGCTCTGTGTCTGAGCTGTCTGTGCACGTCCGCAATTGATTATGTTCCTCAAATGGAGAACACATCAATCCCATGGTATTTTTTGCCCTAAAATGCATGAAACATGCAAGTTCAAAATCCCGCCGGTAGCCACGTTACATCTCCGTTTCATATTTGCCTAGGCTACTAGCCTACAATAAATTGAACAAACTCAACTGACAACAGGTATATCTACTGATTCGGTCATTGAGACTACAGAATACAGTACAACAAACTTTCTGAAGTTTATTTTTGTATTCCGGGGTACAGTAGCCTAATTGGGTGACCGTGATTTGTTCAAGTAAGAGTTTTTCCTGGACCAACAACTCTTCTGTCCTCTGTCATCAATGTGAGTCTTCTGCTTCTCCCATTGCCATTGAAATTTCCCTTCAGAAACAACCAGTGGATCACCAACTTGTATCTCAATAAAGGTAGGTCCTTTGTGTAAAATAGTTGTAAGATAAAGTAATTCCGAGTGGAATCTGAATATATGCACCTTAGATTTTTTTTTATTTTAGTTTTAGTTGACTTGGTTCCATGTTTGTCTAATGTTAGCTGCCAGGCAGGGACCATACATTTACTGTAATACATTAGCTTCCTAATAGGTAATTCAGTGGCTATGCATCTTTTAAACTAGATGTACCGCATAGTGGTACAAAATATGACCGCCGCTCAGTCCTGTACATCCATTCCGCGAAAATAAATCACACTTCAATTTGTCTCCATCTTTTACTCCATCCCCCACTCTTGAAACTTTTGTGTATGCTTGTTTGGCATGCCTGAGTGTGTGTGTGCGGCTGCACAGAAAGTAGCCTACTTGTGCTGAAAAGGTGAATAGATTGTAGAATAGCCAAAGAAGATGTAGCATTGTTATAAAACCTTTAAAATCTCTAAACAATCACAAGTAGGGCAGGTCATCACAGTTCATCCATTGCAACTGGATTGATGAAAGGTCACTTACACCTGTAGGCTACATTGTATTTGGGAAAAGCAAAAGGTATCAGCATAATGTTATTTATTTATTTATTTATTTTTTATGTATTTATAAACAAAAACATCTCTGTCAGTTCCATGCCGTTTTCAACAGCTATCAAAAACAAAGGTCATTTTTGGATGGATGGATTTTTTGTGAATGTTTCTTCTTCTACATAAGATTTTAGTCATCTTTAGTTCATGTAATACTTTATTGTCAATGCACAAATTAAGTAACAGTAGTCTGAAACGTTATTGTTAATGCACAAATTAAGTAACAGTAGTCTGAAACGAAATGCTGTTTTACATCTAACCAGTGGTGCAAATAACTGACATGTCCAAATGGGCCTTGATGAAATGCGTCGCTAGACTGTTCATACACATTTTAACGGGCCAAAGTTGAAGAGCTTTTGTCCGTTATTGTTCGTGCAAATATAGGCTGATTCATGTTCCCTTGCATTGTGTAACTGAGGTCCATGGCTAGTCTGGCTTTCATCAGACCAAGCTCAATCTTTTAAGAAATCAAAAAATAAATAGCGGGCAGATCAGGCTGGGTTCACCCAGCCTAGTCCATAGGCACCCGATATTGTTTAATTTTCAGATTGAGATATACACGCTCTGGCTATTCTAAATGCAAAAATGCATTAGGGAGTTATGACAAAACTGTAACTAACAAACTAGATCCTAATAGAAAGCTGTTAGCTTCCCTAAGCTACAGGTAGGATTATAAGGTAGGCCTATTTACAACATAAATTGTCAATAGGCTATGCTGGCGACACAAATAAAATCTCCTTTGGAAACCAATGGCTTACGACTTACAGTATCAAGCGGACTTAAACTGCCATATCGTGGCGAAAAGTTGTAATAACATTCACGCAGTTCCATGAGTCAAGGAAAGCGCGAATGAAGTAGCCACTTCTAAATGGGACCCACTACACAGTAGCTTAAGGTGTGTTGCTAAAGCAGCCATAATGAAATGAAGGTGTCATTGTTTGGATACTTCACACACACGTGCTTTTTAATTTCACAGACTACAACTACCAAGCTGGAATCAAAGCACATCGATTCCCCTCTCACACCCTGCACGCACTTAAAACAAAATAAACAGGCGTCTCAGTCTCACGCATGTATAGGCAAAACTGTATCAGACCGGTGTAACGTTGGTAAATCTTCCATTGCACAGAATGATTTTGTAGCACGTGCAATAAATGACAGTCGAAAGATACAAACAGTGCTGCTATCAATTTGCTTGGTATAACCGCATTTATAGTTTTCTACAAATGCAATCAATCAAATGGGCCTCCATCACTCAACCAACGCTAACGGTAACATTACCTAGGTCCTTATTGATATTACAAGATTAACGTACCTGCAGTAAAAACCAAGCATGTCCGATAAACATCCTCACTTCATCCTCACTTACACTTCATGTGAACATCGTCCTGTCCTTATTAGATGTTCGCTGCGGTAAATTACAGTCCTTGTAGGAAGTGTCCATTATTTTTTCAACCCACTTTTAACTTCCAAAAAAATTACGTCTCACTGCAACGATGCGCCATCTAGTGGACAAACGACTACTTATCGCCAATACTGAAAATGCAGCCATGATGATGATGATGAATATTTTGGCTTTCTTTTGATCCTATTGAATTTGTAATTATGTATCGGCCGTTCTAATACCGATAGTATGTGGGTGCCTGTGTGTGTGCATGTTTATATGTGTGCACCGCCATTTACAGGCCAATGAGTGTACAGTCACTAAATGTACACATAACCTAATTTTTTTAGCCCCCCCATGGATGAAATTCTACGAAACTTGGCATACCCCCAGACCCCCAGAGAATGCCAGGTCAATCATACACATAAAATTTGGTGCAGTTCTGAACATCTTAACTGAAGATAGGGGTGATTAAAGCAGAATAATATTGCATTTTCATTTTTTACCGGGGCGGGGGGGGGCAAATCACAAATGAGTGATTATGAGCCAGGTTGATGTGGGCCCTTGAGACCAAAATACCATAAAAGATTCACAGAGAACTGTGTCTGCCCTACCCTCCTTTCGGGGGGTCCAGTCCAGCGGGGGGGCTGCAGATGAAAACGAAAAATGACGGTTCCATGCTATCCATGTGGGGGTACATGCCCACCAAGTTTTGTGTACCCCGGTCTTTCAGTGTCCCGGGAATCCTTGTTGGTGTACGTCACTAAATGTACACATAAATTATTTTATTGTAAGGCCCCCCATGAACGAAAGTACACAAAACTTGGCATGCATTCAGAGGGTGTCATAATGATCCTACACTTTTAATTTCGTGCAGTTTTGACCTTGTCAGCCAGAGATATTGAGATGAAAACACCTAATTTTTTGCTTTTTAATTTTTAACTAGGTGGCGCTATACATGAAATAAGTGGTAATGGGATGGGTTGACATGCCCCCTTAAGACCAACATACAAAAAAAAGGTGGACCTCCTAGGCCCTACGGTTCTCGAGATATTCACAGAAAACTGTCTCCGGCCACCTACAGGCCAGTTGGTGTATAGTAACATAAATTAATTTATTGTGTGGCCCCCCATGAACGTAATTCCACAAAACTTGGCGTGCATACAGAGGGTGTCATAATGATCCTACACTTCCAATTTCGTGCAGTTTTGACTATGTTAGGTCACAGATACCTTCAATTACACCACCTCATTTTTACTTTTTTGTGTTTAACTAGGTGGCGCTATACATGAAATGAGTGGTTATGGAATGGGTTGACATGGCCCCTTGAGATCAACATACAAAAAAAAATGGTCCTCCTAAACCCTACGGTTTTCGAGATATTCACAGAAAACTGTGTCTGCCCTACCCTCCTTTCGGGGGGTCCAATTCAGCGGGGGGGCTACAGATCAAAACGAAAAACGATGGTTCCATGCTATCCATGTGGGGTTACATGTCCACCAAGTTTCGTGTACCCCGGTCTTTCAGTGTCCCGGGAATCATTGACGGAAATTTGGGCATGCGAAAAAGAAAAAAGAAAAAAAAAAATCTGACTAAACCTATATGACCGCCGCTTCGCTGCGCGGCGGTCATAATAACTTATTTCGAAGGGATACAGTAGTTGAAGTAGCTTTGAAGCTCATTTAGCAATCTTGGTGCCGCTGTTATTATGTTAGAGGCTAGGCTAGGGAACATAAATTTACGCTACCAAATTAGCTCGCTAAGAGGTAGGTGCAGCATGCAACTATGTGAAGTGCCAAGCCGGTGTTATGTTAGTTCACTTGCTAAGGAGCACACTTTTGGACTACTAATGTAGCTTGGTAATAGGCTAAAGCAGTAGCTTTTGTTTGGACATGTCCTGGAGCGACGTTGCCATGTTGGTCTTGGACCGTCTTTACAATGTTGGTCCAGGACCCACATTGTCATGTTTGTCCAGGACCGTCATTACAATGTTGGCCCAGGACCGTCTTTACAATGTTGGTACAGGACCCACATTGTCATGTTTATCCAGGACCGTCTTTACAATGTTGGTCCAGGACCCACATTGTCATGTTTGTCCAGCACACCGTCATTTGTAGCTTGGTAATAGGCTAAAGCAGTAGCTTTTGTTTGTACATGGTCCTGGAGCGATGTTGCCACGTTGGTCTTGGACCGTCTTTACAATGTTGGTCCAGGATCAACATGACGATGCTGGTCCAGGATTAACATTGTCAGGACAGTCATTGTCATGTTTGTCCAGGACTGTCATTACAATGTTGGTCCAGGACCCACATTGTCATGTTTGTCCAGGACAGTCATTGTCATGTTTGTCCAGGACTGTCATTACAATGTTGGTCCAGGACCGGCTTTACAATGTTGGTCCAGGACCCACATTGTCATGTTTGTCCAGGACCATCTTTACAATGTTGGTCCAGGACCCACATTGTCGTGTTTGTCCAGGACTGTCATTACAATGTTGGTACAGGACCCACATTGTCATGTTTGTCCAGGACCGTCATTACAATGTTGGTCCAGGACCGGCTTTACAATGTTGGTCCAGGACCCACATTGTCATGTTTGTCCAGGACCGTCTTTACAATGTTGGTCCAGGACCCACATTGTCGTGTTTGTCCAGGACTGTCATTACAATGTTGGTCCAGGACCGTCTTTACAATGTTGGTCCAGGACCGACTTTACAATGTTGTCTTTACAATGTTGGTCCAGGACCGTCTTTACAATGTTGGTCAGGGACCGTCTTTAGAATTTTGGTCCAGCACCGTTTTTACAATGTTAATCCTGGACCAGCATCGTCATGTTGATCCTGGACCAACATTGTAAAGACGGTCCTGGACCAAAATGGCTCCTGGAAGATGTACAACAAACAAAAGTGACTACTTTAGCCTATTACCAAGAAGAGACCCAATAGTTGATATAGCTTTGAAGCTCATTTAGCAATCTTGTTGCCATAGTAATTAATGCTAATGTTAGCTGCTAGGCTAGGTAAAATACAAAAAAATAGCTTGCTATTAGGCAATACAGATCTGTCAGTTGTCGTTAGACTGATTTTTTTCTTCCTACATTTCTGAGAAACTTGCCATGTTTAAACCTTAATACAATAAGCTGCTAAATATTTTTTCTGCTTTGTTTATTCAATCACAGTGATGCTGGTTCAGGTCCATCATAAGGAAGCTGGTCCAGGCCCATCACAGTGCAGCTGGTCCAGGTCAATCACAGGGATGTTGGTCCAGGTCCATCATAAGGGACCATACATTTACTGTAATACATTAGCTTCCTAATAGGTAATTCAGTGGCTCCATGGTCCATCATAAGGAAGTTGACCCAGGTCCATCATAAGAAATAGCACTCTGCAGTCTGCACACTCTGCTCTGGTCTGGACCCAAATGAATGGTCAATAGCCTTGTGCAATGGCAGCAACGTCTGCTACACAAGCGATAAATCCCTGTTTCAATTTAATTTTCTCCTCATTAATCTGTTTATACTATAATTTAAGGGGGTGGGACATGGAACAGCAGTTTAAGAAAGATAAGATTAGTAGGGGATTGACTTTTGCCATGTTAAGCTATGGAGACTGGAGTGTGGGTCGGTAAGAGTGCTTATTTGGAAAAATATATTGAATTATATTTTAAGTGTCAAAAATATATATTTTTGTCATATTTGTCAATATATATTTTTTGTATATATTTTATTTTATATTATATTTTTCATTTTCTACAAGAGGCCAGACAACATCAGAGACTATGAAAACAGACTGCCCACCTGCACCAACACCGCAATATTTCCAGATGGAAATTATCCATGTGGGCACTGAGCACAGGACAATTTCACACACAAATGTCACTCCTTTAATCACCATAAAACAGGAAAAGACCTATGGGTTAAAGGAAAAATCACATGCAGCACTACTAATTAGGTATATTTGATCAAATGTCCCTGTGGGAAAGCATGTAGGAAAAACACGCAGGGCTCTGAAGACAAGAATTTGAACACAGGAGCAACATCAGAAACAATCATTATAAGAGTCCCCTGGCGGTTCATTTAAACAAATTTGGAGGTTCATAGGGTAAGAACAAGTCAAAAACCACCGAAGAGGAGGGGACATAGACAGTCAGCTTTTAAAAAGAGAGGCTTTTTAGATCTACCACCAGGGAACTTTAGCCCCAAGAGGGCTTAATGAAGATTTTGTAATCAGACCTTTTCTGTAATATGAACTTGTAATATGGACTGTGAACAGAAAGTCTAATGAATGATTGAGCTGTATATTTTTTTCAAATCTGCATTTGTATACACTAGAGATCTGTTTTGGTCTTATATAAAGTTCTGCTAATGTTTCTTATAATGTTCTTATGCATTTGTTTGGCATTAGTCACGCCACAAGCTTGCCTGCCATACCTGTAAGGGTTAATGAGTCACTGAGCTGGCTCCCCCCTATACTGTAGGCCAGGTGATTTAGACCATGTGCAATGCCTGTGTTTGCAGTGAATCTGAGGAAGAACAATCAAGGTCATAACGTCTTGCCAAACTATGAGAAAATAAAATCAAGAAAAGAAAATACCAAGGAGTGTGTGGACTTTTTCCTAAACACTTTTGCTTGTTTTTGTCCTGTATCTGGGATTGTGCACAAAGTCCCTTTACAAGTTGTTAGAGAATGGAGCCATACACTTTTCTAAGAATCTCTGAATTTACCTGTATAGGTGTCACCAAGCCATATGTAATTATTTTACAATATCAGAGAATCATGTTTATTGGTTGCAAAAGAGTTTGGGGTAGATTGTGGAATGACAGTGGCAACATACTGTAGAATAGCATTCACAATTTATTGTAACATTGTAACATAATGTGTCACAAAAGAACAGTTAACATCGCTATAGAGTCAGGGACATCAGTATAACTTTACCCAATATAGCCTTTAACTTTTTCTTTTTGGGTAATCTTTGAACTATTGTACAGTTGAGTCACATTTCCTATTTGGAAACGGGCTGATCTTGCATATATTATTTGGGGACTTGCTGACTGCAGATTTAGAAACCGATATACTGTGGTTTGTTTATGAGGCACTTTGAAGCTTGCCTAGCAATGTCCATCAATAGGGGGAAGTGAATGGACAGTGTGAGCCACATGGCAGTCCCATGTTTGAGGTGGGCTACACGCTTCACAATGACAGCAAAGAGTTGTTATCAGACATTCACTAAGACTTATTACCCAGCACAAATCTATCTAATAAAAACTTTTGGAAGTGCCATTAATGATATGTTATAAAATATTATAAAATATACCCGACCGAGGACTGAATATTTTAAAATTAAATAAAGGAAAACCGAATATTGATCCTTTATTTAAATTTCCAGTATTATCGTTATGTGGTATATAGGAAGTTGAACCAAGTCAAGCAGCATGCGTTGTCTGATGGACAAAGCACATAACGATGACAACTCTTTGCTGTCATTGTGAAGCGTGTAGCCCACCTCACAATGATTCTGCCATTTTTATAGCTGTAACAGTAAGTGTTAACATACTGTTCCCCATTTTCACAATATATTTTGAAATATATGTACATATTCAAAATTGACAAAAAAAAAACAATTTTGACACTTAAAATATATTTCAATATATTTTTTTCCAAATAAGTGCCCTTAACGACCCACACTCAGTCAGTCTCCATAGCTTAACATGGTAAAAGTCAATCCCCTACAAAACATCTTTCTTAAACTGCTGTCCCACCCCCTTTAATTATAGTATAAACAGATTAATGAGGAGAAAATTAAATTGAAACAGTGATGTATCGCTTGACCATCCATTTGGGTCCAGACCAAAGCAGAATGTGTGCAGACTGGTATTTCTTATGATGGACCTGGGCCAGCTTCCCTGTGATGGACCTGGACTAATTTTTTTATGATGAGCCTGGACCAATTTCCCTGTGATGGACCTGGGTCAACTTCCTTATGATGGACCTGGACCAACTTCCCTGTGATGGACATGAAGCAACTTCTCTGTGATGGGCCTGGACCAGCTTCACTGTGATGGACCTGGACCAACTAACTTATTATGGACCTTGGCCAACTTCCCTGTGATGTACAGGGACAAACTTCCCTATAATGGGCCTGGAATAAACAAAGCAGACAAAAATATTTTGCAGGTTTAAACATGGCAAGTTTCTCAGAAATGTAGCAAAAAATAAAAACAGTCTAACGACAACTGACATATTTGTATTGCCTATTAGCAAGCTATTTTTTGTATTTTACCTAGCCTAGCAGCTAACATTAGCACTAATTACCATGGCAACAAGATTGCTAAATGAGCTTCAAAGCTATATCAACTATTGGGTCTCTTCTTGGTAATAGGCTAAAGCAGTCACTTTTGTTTGTTGTACATCTTCCAGGAGTGACCACCATTTTGGTCCAGGACCGTCTTTACAATGTTGGTCCAGGATCAACATGGCGATGTTGGTCCAGGATTAACATTGTAAAAACGGTGCTGGACCAAAATTCTAAAGACGGTCCTGGACAAACATGACAATGTGGGTCCTGGACCAACATTATAATGACGGTCCTGGACAAACATGACAATGTGGGTCCTGGACCAACATTGTAAAGATGGTCCTGGACAAACATGACAATGTGGGTCCTGGACCAACATTGTAAAGCCGGTCCTGGACCAACATTGTAATGACGGTCCTGGACAAACATGACAATGTGGGTCCTGTACCAACATTGTAAAGACGGTCCTGGACCAACATTGTAATGACAGTCCTGGACAAACACGACAATGTGGGTCCTGGACCAACATTGTAAAGATGGTCCTGGACAAACATGACAATGTGGGTCCTGGACCAACATTGTAATGACAGTCCTGGACAAACATGACAATGACGGTCCTGGACAAACATGACAATGTGGGTCCTGGACCAACATTGTAAAGACGGTCCAAGACCAACGTGGCAACGTCGCTCCAGGACCATGTACAAACAAAAGCTACTGCTTTAGCCTATTACCAAGCTACAAATGACAAACATTGTAAAGACGGTCCTGGATAAACATGACAATGTGGGTCCTGTACCAACATTGTAAGAAGAAGACTTACATTGATGACATCACAAGGCTGTGATTGGTTAAAGAGTTGTTGGTCCAGGACCGTCTTTAGAATGTTGGTCCAGGAACAACTCTTACTTGATCAAATCACGGTCACCAGCCTAATTGCATAATGTCTTGACAATAGTTTTTCTTACCGGCTTGCTGTTTAAACTGACTGCGCCGCTCTGAACTTTCCTGCCAGGTTTATGACGTAAACCGCATCTCGGCTCTGGCATTGCCTAAACTCATCGTGTGGGAAATCAGATTATCTGTCAATATTGGGCTTTGAAAGTAAGGGATATTTGCTCAGTAATAGTAGGCTACATTTTGTAACATTTATAGAGAAACCGAGGGGAAGTTAAATTAGAATCGTTGGAAATTGAAAACGCATACAAAACAATATTCGGGGCTTTTGAAAAGAGTTTCGGGGCTTGAGCCCCCGAAACCACCCCCTCGCTCCGCCAATGCAACCACCCAGCAGTAACTTCTGCATTCAAGATCATTAAAAACCACCATAGAGAATGAGAGAGCAAAGAAAATGGACATACACAGAGCATCGTGGACGAGTTCGCGGAGCGCAAGGCTCGTCGTATGCCCTTCAAATAGTGCTGCGTATTATTGTTGTTTTATTATTAGGGGTCATGTAGCCTAATGTTTTTGTTGTTGTTCTCTTGGTTACACTTCATGTACGTTCGATGGACTTCAAAATTACATAGTTGTCTCTGTGGTGCTGACACTTGAAAGACCCGCTTTTACAGGCATGTGTACCCTATGTTTAAAATTATGTTATGATGAGTTTAATAAAGGGCCCGGTCATGTGCCCCGCCCCCAGCCCGGCTCTGACTTGTTCCGCCACTGGTTGAGGCATAACTTGGATGATTATAACAATACATAACTATCCGAAAATGTTTTTATCACCAAATCCCTGAACTGTCCACGTTTGTTGTCCACTATTATTCAAGCTCTCAACGGAAGAATGTACGGGTGTGAGGCGTTTGGAAAAATAGCTCCACAGTTTTACAACGCATGGTAAAGCATCTTTTGCAGCGATTTTTGTGTGAGCATATCAGCGAACACCCCTGACCACTCGGTGAGTTTCACGTCTTTGTAAACGAAAGTTTAATGCGTTTTAGGAAGGATTGTTCCAGTGGACCTATGCAGCATTGTGGAGGAGGGGGGGCGCTACCACAGAAACTGAAAATTCTCAGGACAGCAGCATGTGTCCAAATTTCAATCTTAAACGTTCTATTTAATCATAAACTATCTGAAAAAAGGGCTTTAAGTGTAAAATACCAAACTTGTCCTTTAACTACAACTTGGCTGTGTTCGCGCCATAAATGAAGCTGTTCCATAAAATTCGTAATTGTACATTCAAATACAACTCTGTTTGAGTAACCGAATTCTTTAATGTCATTGAAATGCCAAAAACACTGTTAATTGGATTATTAAGTTCTAAATTCTAAGATACTTTCGCTTTCTTCAAATAAGGTGACATTAGCTATGATCACCATGTGGTCATGCAAACATAATTTACATTTAAACATGTTAACGTTGATCACCATGTTTGTTACTACCTATTAAAATTTGCACCATGTACAAGTTAACATTGGGGTGTTCGGCAAATAGGTAGCATTGGGCAAAATGTTAAAATCTGCTGTTTATATGGAGATATCCAAAACAGCAACCTACCTCCAGTTGTCCACAGGATCGAAAGGAAAGATTCTGGGCAAGGCGTTGTTTTTTCTCACAAAATGGTGGCGACGTGTATGCAATTCCGGTGATGTTCTCAGGAAATGTCCATTTTTTTTTAAATTCAGAAATATTTGCCATAATTTATTCCCATAAACTATAACAGGCTAATAAAAACGGATTCATTGTTTAGTCAGTGCCATTGTAAACCATCGCAAAATATTTATATGCCTTTAATGTGACAGGATAGTGGAGAGTGACAGGAAGTGAGTGGGAGAGTCGGGGTGGGATCCGGAAAGGACCACGGGACGGGAATCGAACCCGGGTCACCAGCGTACGGTGCAGGTGCCCCAGCCAGTTGTGCCACGGCTGGGGCCGCAAAATACAAATTAAAGAAATATTTGAGTACCTCAGGAATTTCTTTTATCAAAATGACATTTTATTCAGTTAAATATTGTTAAAAATCAGGAAACTGCAGCACATAGCGGTTGCTGTACATCTGGGCAGAGTACACTTGCACAGCTTTTACCCGAGTGTATTCGGCCAACTTCTGTTTTGCTGAGTCCTTGCCGACACCTCCCCCTGCAGGTGGAAAACTGTAATGGGACCGATTTTATTTTGCCGGGTCTGACCTCAGTTTGCCATTGCCGAATCACAGCCGATTCCCCCGCAGAAAATACGGAATTGGCCCGATCCTTTTTGCTACTTGGGGTCTTAACATCAATTTGCGGTATGTTCATCAAGTGACAACTTGTCCTCAGCAGCAGTTTTGATTTTTTTTACCTTTCTTTTTCACTGTGCCCACATACACATATTGGTGAACAGCATAATTTGCTGAGAGAAATTTTTGTCAAACATCACCTGCAGGTTGGAAGGCTTCTGTATGAAAGCTGCTTGGTTCAGCTTCTGCGGGTGGTTGACAGTCACTGTTTGGTTAATCAGCTTTGATAAGCTCTTTCCAACACGATGAACAGAGTTTCTATCCAGGTACCAGGCCAAGTATTTTGGCTTTGTCCTCATTTAAACAGCGGAGGGATCCATGCTTTTGAAACTAATGCCCCTTAAAATAAACACTTTTAAACGGGTATTTTAAAAAGATACTTACGAGTTATCTTCTTTTTATGAATGCCTCTTGGATCCACACAATAGTGTTGCGAGCCCTCATACCTTGTTATGAATACTTTCATGTCATTCTCAACTGAAGTACTGATCTCCATCTTGATGCTCTTTGTCACTCACAGAGGACTGCATACCATACATATATAGACTGCCTAAACAGCTGGCTAGTAATTATTAAAAGGGATATTCCACCATTTGGAGAATTACACTGATTTTCCACCTCCCCTTGAGTTAAACAATTGATTTTTTTACCTTTCTCCAGTTCATCCAGCCGTTTTCTGAGTCTGGCAATACCACTTTTAGCTCCAGCCTAGCGTAGATCATTAGCATTTCGTCTGCTAGCATCACAAAAGAAAGTGTAATAAGACCAACGGAAAATGAAACGTGGCGATTTTCTAGGCTGATTTGACATGGAACTATACTCTCATTCAATGGAGGTGGAAAATTAATGTAATTCCCCAAATGGTGGAATATCCCTTTAAAGTACTCACATAGGCACTGATAGGTTGAAACTGGTGTAGAAAACTTGTTACAAAGATGGCAATTATGCTAAATCCTCTTGCTGCATGTATGATGACCAGTCAGTCTTATGTGTGTATAATTTACTTGATCAGTTTATTTTCTCTAAATAAGATTTGTTTATGAGTAGGATGTTGTTCATGTTGCAATACTTATTTGGAGCAATTCAACTATGAACCATAAAATGTGTTTTAATTGGATATGTGCAGCAAACAAGTGACTCTCTTACTCTAACATTGACTTCCATTGTATTAAAAGAGCACCACATGTTGTGTGCAAAGTGGTACTGCAGATCCAGTACAAATTCAGTGGATTTATAGACGACATTTTTCAAAATGTTAATCTCAATAAAGAAACTCAGCAACAAGTCCAAATTTTACAGAATGATATGCTTATTTAAAAAAAAAAATCCTGTTAACTGTCCATGTGAAATGAGAAGATGAAAACAGGCTTTTTGAAAATCAAGCCCAATTTTTTTTTCTTTTAAATGCACTGACTGATACCAAAGTTAATGCATGAACATGGCCTTATAATCCATACATGAGTGGGGGGGAAATCTGATGCACTTGTGTCACATACTTTTTTAATGAGAAGCCCTTAAAGGTGCTGATGTCTTTTCACATAATGAATTTATAGCCATTTTCAGAGCTTTCTACTTCTATTCACATAGTTTCACTAATGTGTGTGAAATACCAAAGGAGCAAAAAGGATTGTTCACCACAATGCTTAAAATGACTTAAAACTTCAAAGGGCTGTAGTTTTGGAACCATTAATGATACAGATATACTATTTAAGGTTTATGCATAGGTTTGGTCTACAAACACCTGTGATTTTCCCCCCAGATTTTTTTGGAGAGGGTGACCTGTCAGCCACTGGGTGATTTGACACGGATTGACCCACTTGAGAATCAGGTCTCTGCTCTCTTGTTTTACATACGAACTTGTTAAGCCAATTTTTTTAACTGTTCGGTGGGATTTTCACCCCTTTTTGTCCCTCTGTGGTGGCGTAGTTGGGTCATTGTAATTTCGGGGCTCGTGCTGGCCCCAGTTAGCCTGGCGGGCCATCCTATATCATTGAAATGTAGTCTGGAATCGAACCATTCACCTCGCTTAATCCAAGGGGCGGGCAGAGAATTGTCTTTCAAACTGCCTAGGCATGCAATAGGCCAGCGCTACGACCATATCCATATCCGGTCGGCAAAACGGCAAATACATCCTTCTTCGAAAGGAATTACTTAAGTGCACTGTGTTGCTCAACTTTCAAAGAAAAGCACAAGTCCAACTCCTCCAAAGTTGACGCCAACGCCGATTCAAACAACCGCTCTTCGTTAGCCATAGCCACCTTCCTTGTTGTTCACCGTCACAGGACTGTCGTTATCCTGTTAAGCCCGCCTTAAGACTCTCTAACAAAATAGAGCGCTGTGATTGGATGAAGTCCACGGCGTCAGCCAATAGAAATCCCTATGGTTTGATACTAGACGTACAGGCTGAGCAAATTAATTTGCCGCCGCTAGGGTGCGTCTAGATTTCTAGGCTAGGCCCCAGTCACATTGAGATTTAATAAAACACATTTAATTGGAGAAATACTTACTTTGAAATGTTTAAAGGAGAATTCCGGTGTGATATTGACCTAAAGTGTGTTGAAACATGATACCGAGTCTGAACGTATGTCTCATAGCCCATCTCGGCTTGTCCCCTGCACTCCAAAATCTGGCGCTAGTTAGCCGATGCTACCAACAGCTTTTTCAATGGTGGTGCTTCGGCATCGGGCTAGCCATGCAAATAAATCACTGTTTTACACCATTTACGAGGCTCAATGTATCTCCACACTTCATTGGTAGACTTCCGAGGGCCCTGACATTTAAAACGAGACATTGAGAACTTTGAAAAAGCACTGGTAGTTTACTTACAAGATGATTTATACAGACAGTATCTTCACGAAGTTTAGCGTTTGCAGCCTTATTTAGTCACGATAAGCCGAGCGACAAGTTAGAATGAACAGGTATGATAAGGGATCAGATTCCAAAAATAATTCTGTGGAAATGCATGGATTCCAGTTTCTTCCAGTAGCAGCAACTGGAATCCATGCATTTCCACGGAATTATTTTTGGAAGGTTTCGACAATTGGCCAGGGAGGGTCATGTCTTTTTTGAAAACATTGCTGGAGGGTCGTTGAAAATTTTCTTGCAGGTAGGGGAGGGTCATGCAACTTTTGATTGAAGCGCTCAAAATCCCTCCGGTGACCGTGTTTATAAATAACAAACGGTCCCTAATCATGTCAATGTTACAAAAAAGCAAACTAAATAAGTCATTGACATTTGTTTCGTTTTAAATCACTTGGGGAGACATAGGATACATGATCCAGACGTTGCGTTGTCATGGACTATTTTGGCAGTGCATTTGGAGTGCATTACCACCATCTGCTGGACTGAGGTGTGATGGCAGGTGTACACAGTAGCCTCGTTCTAGCTTACAATAGCTGCCGAATACATAAGGCAAATTGTCCAACCTTTTCAACGTGTCTCACACGGTTATTTGGACATTTAAATTCAGTAATTTAGCTGATGCTTTTATCTAAAGCGACTTATAAAAAAGGAACAATCAAGGTATTTGTAATGCCCATTATAGAGGCACATATGAACACACTTTTCGTAAAAGAAGGGAAGATGCAATGAGTTTGGCTGTGGGGAAATGGTTTTGCCTGGCCAATCTACAGTATAAGAGTGCTCTTATGGAAGCATACTTTTTTTCTTTGTGTGGTTCATTAAAAACCTGAGATAGTAACGGATTTAAAAATAAATGGACTGTAGGCTTGGTAGTAAAGGTGAGTATCTGATTTTACTGAATAACACCACAAATATTCACTCTTGAACTACCACAGTGGGTCACTGTGGCTGTCCAGCTGGGGCGCTCCCTGGTGGCCCCTCAGTCAGGATTCCCCTGGGTCCCTCCATCCCCCAAAAGCCTTCTCCAGGTACAAGGCGGTGGCCAATGTCAGGCGGTCCTGCAGTTTCCAGGAAATCACCTGCACACCCAGCGGCAGCCCCTCTCTGCTCAGCCCAAGAGGACACTGGGTAATCGGCAAACCAAGGACGTTGAAAATGCCTGCAGCAGAGAGGTGGTGGAAAAGGAGACATTTTAAGGTCCGTATTTAAAGTGGACGTGAAACAATGTCCTTTTTATGGGTTTGGTACAAAGTAAAATTCATTGGAATTTATTTTGAGGAAAAGAAAATAACGTAAGGTAACTGCTGATCATTTAAACAGGCATTATGTACAACAGTAAAGCAGGCTTTTATTTTGACTCGCCATATTGCTTTTACGTCAGCCATGACATCACTGGGTTGGTTAGTTGACCGCTCGTCGACAGTCGACGCAGAAAGTGCACGTAAAGAGACATTTTGGAATTTGAATTTGAGAGGAAACAGCGCCTTACACAGTGGTAAATATGGCAGAAGACGAGGAGGAAAGGTCTTTCGAGGTTACCAGGAACCCTATGGCCTACGCTTTTGAAGGAGAGGAGAGAAAGACAAGCGCAGATTAACGGATTATCAGATGCTGTGCTGTGAGCGTAGGGTGGCCTTTCGTCCGGACAGTTCAGTTTTTGAGCTCACTGTCCGGACAGAGAGAGTGTGTCCTCCTTTTTGGACAATTGACCAGATTTTTGTCATGAGTGGCCATCATGAGCACATAGGCTACGCCTCATTTCAAGGCCTCTGTAAACTACTCATCTCTGTTACGTGTCATCATTTCTGACACCCCGCCACCACCGTTGCACGGGACATCACAAAACTCCACCGATTTCCTTTTCGCGAAGCAGTCAATGCGACAACTCCCCTCGTGATTGAATGAATGAACACCATTGCTGAGCCTTAAAGCTGCAGTTGGCAAGATTTGTTTGATCATATTCACTGAAACCGACACTATGCTCCGACAGAACAACATGAATCAGCTGGTTTTAGAAACAAACCACTTCTACCCCCACCTAGAGCCTGTTGTTTTTAAAAAATCCACAGTTCCCGGTTCTTCTGGTCCAATCAGAGCAGGGCTGAGTGAGATCTGACTGTCAATCACAGTCTGGTGCGCACTGACAAGCACAAACTCGATGAGCGGGTGCTCCACAGATACACATAATAAAGGCTAGATGTCTTATGGCGGAGTCTCTAACGGCATCACAGGCGGCCATCTTGTCACAGGCAAGCTATCTGGTGGGCTCTGTGGTACCTGATCGTGAGTGATCTGCACGAACACAAATACTCTTATCTCGCTCAAATCTTGACGGACTTACAAACGGTTTGGTTTCTTACAAACGTTATTAACGTAGCTATAATCTGGATGCTTGAACATTTTTAAGTTAAACATTTTCATAAGTATGCAGTGTCATAACTACATCTCTGACGTTTATAACGTTTGTAAATTTGAGCATGTTAATGGTTATTTGAAACACAATATTATGAGTTACCGAGCTGACTGTGGCAAGATGGCCGCAAGGTGCGGACGTCGACCTCCGACATCTAGCCTTTATTATATATATCTATGGGGTGCTCGGTGGTAGTGGGGGAGGGGTATGAGAGTTGTAAACATTTAAAAATTTGGCTAAGTCCCCTCAATCTGTCAGACTTGCCCACTGCAGCTTTAAGTTGCATATGGCGAAACGAAAGACGTCTTTCAACTCTGCGTGGTATTCTGAACACCACTTTGCTGACAGACAGGACAAATGCATTTTTTAAACTGTGAAACAGATATTGAGCTCCAGGGGTAAGAGTGCCATAGAGAGGCATGCTCTCACAGGCAGGCACAAAGAGAAAGCCAGATCTGCTGGGAAATCCTCTGTGGCATCGTTTTTGCTCCAGCAACAACCACAGCTGCAGAGCTCACTAAGTTATTAAGTCACTAAAAAGTTATTGGGTTAAAAAGGTGGGTTTGTTGACTAATGTGGAAAAAAACACACACACACAAAAAAAACCTAATGTTACTATGTTATTATAATAAGTATGGGAATGTTGGAAATAGCTGACTAATGTGAAAAAATATATATATATTATGTTATAATAAATAGGTGCCTTATATAGAAATGGTTTATTTCCCCATATGTTACTCCGATTCCATATGTGACCTCACTTTTGGACACAAGTGTCCTCATTTTCAATGTCATGGCGGTGGTCACCCTATGTGAGGGGGACGTCTTGGGAGTGTCTATGCTCTACGTGAAGTTTGTGCTGAAACCTTGGACCAGCCCATCAACAGCAGGTAAGTTCGCTGTAGCTAACGTTCTTTTAACACAAGCTGCCGGTTATGTTTCTCATTGTACAAAATATGATGAATGTTTAAAACATAGATATAAATGAAAAAGTTTGCTTTTACCTACGTATTGATTGACTACTCGCTACATGTGTATCTGTCACTTGAGTAGCATTCGGGAGGCTAGCCTTAGCCTGTAACTTAACCTGAGCTAGGTTAGCCATCCCCAGCTGGCTAACTAACGCTAACGTTAGTTGCCATAGGCCGATGATGACTGCGATGGTGTTAGTACAGAAGGTTATTTGGGTAAGAATGAACGTGTTAATTTCAGATTTAATTAGGGAAAGATTGTTTAGACAATATGCCTTTTCTCAGTCTGTTCAGTACTGCCTACAGACAGTTCTCTCCTGATCCCTCCTCCATTGAACTGCCCCCCTCAAACCCATCCCATTCATCAGCACTCAAACTACAGGCTGTGGCGGTGGTGGCGGCGAAGGTCTGAATTCCAGAACTGGTTTACTGTAAGGATGGTCATGGGTAAGGATTTGAAAAAATTCAATGTCATCAGTCATTGTGGCTTTGTTGTTGTACTGCTGCACTTCCTGATCTGTCTGGGTGCCCACACTGACATGTTTTATTGTTTGCTGCTGTTCCTCAACAATGTCACACTCGGCAATACTGTTGCTGTCTAACTGATGCATCAGATACACATGTGTCTGCCTGAACTATGGAAATAAAGAATATGTTTGTAGTACAAAGGATTTTTTGCATTTGTGTATTTAAATATTTTGCATACATGTATGTAAATGGAAACTAAGGATTATACAATGAATAAACCAGAGTCACTGACATTATTCAACCCATTCGGATTGATAGTGATTATCAATATTTCAAACTAAGAAAACTTAATCTTGTGTTTCATGTCCTCTTTAAAAAATATAAAAGGTGGTAACACTTTATAATAACTACACACAATTCATCATTTGTTAAGCATTTGTAAACTATTAGTAAATGGCTTGTTTATCATTTGTTAGGTATTATTCCTCATCAGTAAAGCATTTGTACACACAGTTATGAATGGTTTGTTCATAGTAAATAGGCCTATATCTAAAATATGGGTAATAGTATATCAGATATCAGACAATATACAATAAAAGTATGGGACAAAGTGTCAGTTACCTGTGTAGGCAAGGTTGAAGGGTCTGAAGAGTTGGTGGTGGTGTTTGGGGGCCACCCAGGGATTAGGGGGGTACAGTAGCACCCCATCAGAGCCCAGCAGCTCCTCCAGACGCCTCTCAAGCGCCTCCTTCTGCTGCAAAAGGAACGGTGATGGCTTGCCAAAGTCAGCAAACTGTTTGAGAGCCACGCCTTGGACAAACAAAAGCATGCACATGCATGCACGCTATTACAAACAATGGTGTCTGCTTTAGAATGTGTGTATGTTGGTCATGCCTAACATGCACATATGATACAATTTAGACACCAAAATGTGTTTTCTTGACATGAACAGGGCTTAAAGCAATACAAATGTCTGTGCCTGAAGTTATCAGACATTTATGAGGACGTCATATAGTAAGTAAGTAAAATGTATTTATGGCACATTTAAAATCCAGTGTACACTGACCAAAGTGCAATGAAAAGAAAGTAGACCTTCAACTCCTACTCAAGCGAGTAGGACGCATTTCACACTGCTCCTGCTTCACCTATCCTTTTAGCAATTTCCACTCTTTTTCATTCTTTTATTTCATTTACAAGCTAGTTTAGCAAAGACAGTGAAACCAGTACATTTAAATCTGAAACTTTAGTGGTTAGTTTTTTACTTTAAATGAGCCAGCCAAGTCAACGAGCAAAAACTGAACGGCAATTCACCTTGAAGTTGGATTAAAACAAAATGCGCTCCTCCGGCCAGAGACCCAGGAGATCATGCCGAAAATGTACTGAGCTAGAACAGAGGATTTCTACTTTGGAATCAAAGATGCATGCCCTTCCATCAACGACAGATGAACTACGAGAGGCATCTCATGAAGTGAGTACAGCAACTACTGGAAATGCAGAGAATGTAACCCAGCAGTCTAATATCACTGCTAATAGAGCAGATGAATGCATCGACCTCACAAAGGGAAATGTGAGTACAGAGCCTTGGCACAGGCAAGGTGCCAGACCAAAAAACAAAAAACTTAATACAAGAACTGTAATTACCTCAACACCAGTAAATTCAGATGTTAACTTCAGGCCTCGTATCAGAAATACAGACAGATCAGCAAGCTACTACAGGGCTTGTGGTCCTAAGGGAAGCCCACAGCCCCTAACACTATGGAACAGATTTGAATGCCTCCGGGACGTGAGAGAGGAATTTTCCAGGGAACAGACCCAAAGCAGGCAGCGATCAAACCACAACAAAAGAAAGATGGGCACAGACAAGAAGCAGCACTCGACCCCTATTCATCCCACAACCCTCGTTCTAGGCGACTTTGCTGTGAGACATATAAATGGGGAAAGGATGATTGTATGTTGTTTCCCAAATGCTTCAGTGTCTGACACAAAAAACAAGCTTGCAGAACTGGTGTCAAAATATGCAACTATCAAGCGCATCATTGTGCATGTTGGAGCAAATGACATCTACAGAGAACAGCTGTATGTCAAAGAAGATTTCAAGGAACTTTTCTCTGCCCTATATGAGCTTGGAATACAAATTTTCATCAGTGGCCCACTCCCAGCAGAGGGAAGCTTTGTATTTTCCAGACTATTCAGTTTAAACACCTGGCTCGCAAAACATGCTTTTCAGTTGGGATGAATTTTATTGACAATTTTAACCTTTTTTGGAATCGCAGGGAATACTTCAGACCAAATAGCACAGAGCTGAGTTGGACTGGGGCCAAGATCTTAACCGAATACTATCACCTCTCTCTCCTGCACCCAACATTTTTTCTGCCAACCTTGAGCCGAGCCTCTGATAAGCGCTCAGTGGCCATACAGACAGAACAAGCGGATGACATCAACAACTCAGCTAAACCAAAACACTCTGCACAGGCTGAAACAGAGATATGCCCAACCTCCCCTGCTGTGGGGCCCTCTGATAACCACCCGCTAGCCTCCACTGAAATGCAGACCTTGGAGAAACATAAACAACCAGCTCAACAATGCCAAGCCATGTCCACTGGACAAGATAAGATGGGTGCTGCTAAAATGACTCAAAGTCAATCACTGGCGTCAAACTCTCTGGAATCTCAGCAAACAAATGGATGTGATGAGCATGAGGAGATAGCACCTATCAAAGCTGCTGAGAGGATATCAGAAAGGAAGGGTCATGTTGTAACACCAGTACCGATACCCCTCCCTACCTCCGTCGTCTCCTTGTCACCACAAAGACACAACAACATGGAATACACTACTGGAATACATGCTGAAAGCGGAGCATCTGCAACAAACTTCCCAGAACCTCAGCAGGCAGATGGAGACTCTGGATCAATTTTCAACCCCAACCTCCTTGATTTCCCATCACCACCCACACCCAATCACGTCCCCACCCAATCAAACTCCCCAGGCCACACAAACCCCCCTAATCTCCCATCCCCATCCCCACCCCTTCATCCCACCACCCACTCAAACTCCACAGGATCCCCTGAATACCCATCACCATCCCCACCCAAGCACATGATGTTCCCTGCAAGAATGGAGAGACTGCTACCAGTAGCCATGCAGAGTTTTACTAGCCCAAGATCATTAGCACCAAAGAAGCGAAGGGCACCTCCACCCCCTCGCCCTCCCCCTCCCCGTTTAGAAGGATCTCTTAAGCAGCAGCAACCTCTTAGTTCATTTTCTCAGCCGGCATATAGCATGGAATGTGCAGTGGAAAATACAGATGGCAGCAGCAGGGGACAATTATATGATGACTGTATTGCATGATATTCTCAGGGTCCCTGCAATATAAATGGTACTGACAGTAGTTTTGAGAACATGCCGGGACCCAGTAAGCCCATGACATTCTCTATTCCTGTATTGACAAGAAATAGAACACAAATGCATCGAGCTTATAGGGTAAACTAGTCCAATCTCCTACCCGTACCACATCAACCTCAGATTTCCCCCATGGATCATATTTCCCCAACACTTAAACTAACAAAACTAGCACTCCTAAATATCAGATCTCTTTCAAACAAATCATTCTTAATTCATGATCTAATTTGTACACACAACCTTGATTTTTTACTTTTAACTGAGACATGGTTAGATCAAGCAAACAGTGCTGCTACTCTCATCGAATCAGCTCCCCCAAACTTCAGTTTTTTGAGTGCTACCAGAGCAAATAAAAGAGGTGGGGGGATAGCCACAATTTTCAAGACGTCTTTTCAGTGCAATCAGTCGTCATTCGGTGACTTTACTTCATTTGAATATCTGTGTGCATGCATTAAGTCTTCTCCTCAGATTTTATTACTGACAATTTACAGGCCTCCAAAACATTCAGCTAAAGTTTTTCTTGAAGAGCTAGGTGAACTGCTATCAGTTGTTTGCATAGAGTATGACTGTCTTATTATATCAGGGGATCTAAACTTGCATGTGGATAATCCTGAAAACAATTATGCCAAGGAATTCATTGCACTAATCGATACTTTCTCCCTAACACAGCATGTACAGGGGCCAACACACTCTCTCGGCCATACCCTCGACCTTGTTATCACAAAGGGTCTCGATGTCTCTACAGCTGTTAAAGACCTGGCCTTATCTGATCATTTTTGCGTGTTCTTTGATGTGTCTATGTCCCCACACACTCAAAACACAGCTATGATGGTAAAAAGGAGAATCATAAATGATCAGACAAGTGCTCTCTTTGAGCAAGCACTTTCACTAAAGTCAAGTCAACTGTCAGACTCTGAAGACTTATTTGATCACTTTAATGCAAAAATGGCAAACATTATGGATGACATTGCTCCATTACAATTCAAGAAAGTTAAGGACAAACAGAAAGCACCATGGAGGCAAAATCCAGCAGTTAAACTTCTAAAAAGAGAGTGTAGGAAGACTGAAAGAAAATGGCGTAAATACAAACTTCAGATCCACTATGAAATCCATAAAGAGATGCTCCGCACATATAACTCTGAAATATGCAAAGCAAGACAGTCTTTCTTTTCTAACATTATCAATAGAAGTTCAAATAACACTCGTATTCTATTTTCAACTGTTGATAAGTTAACAAATCCCCCCTCACAATTAGCGCCTGAACTTCTCTCAACTAATAAATGCAATGAGTTTTCATCTTTTTTTTAAAGGTAAAATTGACAAAATCAGACTCAACATATCTGCTCAATTACAAATTCAACAACCTGAACTTCCAGCAACAAACAGAGGGAAACTAAACTTGATGTCAGAGTTCAGCTTGATAGACTACGAAACACTTGAAAAAACGGTACAGAATCTCAGCCCTTCCACATGTGTCTTAGACACTCTGCCTACCAATTTCTTCAAAACTGTTTTTCACCTCATAGCGGCGGATGTCCTTCAAATTGTAAATGTATCATTGCTGTCTGGCACTTTTCCTAAGTCACTGAAAACAGCTGTTGTAAAGCCACTTCTCAAGAAGAATAACCTGGATGCCTCCATGCTAAACAATTACAGGCCCATATCCAATCTACCTTTTATTGGCAAAATTATTGAAAAAGTAGTCTTTAATCAATTAACCACCTTCCTAACATCAAATGGGTATTTTGATTACTTTCAGTCTGGTTTTCGGGCAAATCACAGCACTGAAACAGCTCTCATTAAAGTTTCCAATGACATACGCCTCAACACAGATTCAGGTAAAACATCAGTCCTAGTGCTACTGGACCTTAGTGCAGCATTTGACACTGTTGATCACAATATTTTACTACACAGACTAGAACACTGGGTTGGATTTACAGGCATAGTTATCAGCTGGCTAAAATCATATCTACAAGAAAGGAGCTTCTTTGTTGCCATCGGAAACTGTACCTCAACACCAACGTCCTTGACCTGTGGTGTTCCCCAGGGGTCGATCTTGGGGCCACTATTATTCAACCTCTATATGCTCCCACTTGGACAAATCATTCAAAATAATTTGATTTCATATCATAGCTATGCAGATGACACACAAATTTACTTAGCTCTATCACCAAACAACTATGGTCCTCTTGAATCTATGTGTCAGTGTATAGAACAAATCAACACCTGGATGTCTCAAAATTTTCTTCAGCTGAACAAAGAAAAAACTGAAGTAATTATATTTGGTAAAAATGAGGAAAGACTTAGGGTTGCCACTCTCCTTGACACAAAAGGGTTGAAGGCAAAGGATACTGTTAAAAACCTTGGTGTATTAATTGACAGTGATCTAAATTTCAACAGCCACATGAAAGCGATAACTAAATCAGCTTTTTACCACCTCAAAAATATTGTCAAACTCAGAGGGCTGATGTCAAAACATGACTTAGAAAAACTCATTCATGCATTTATCTCCAGCAGGGTTGATTACTGCAATGGACTGTTCACAGGCCTTCCTAAAAAGACTATTAAACAGCTTCAGGTGATACAAAATGCAGCAGCTAGGACTCTAACAAAAACTAAAAGAACTGACCACATTACTCCAATTCTTAAGTCCTTGCACTGGCTTCCAGTAAGTCACAGAATTGACTTTAAAGCACTATTGCTTGTTTATAAATCAGTAAATGGAGCAGGACCTAAATACTTGTCAGACATGCTTCAGCAGTACACACCTTCTCGTCCTCTCAGGTCCCAGGTGAAAAACCTGCTAGTAAAACCTACAGTTAGAACTAAACATGGTGAAGCAGCTTTTAGCTGCTATGCGGCTCAGCTGTGGAACCAACTTTCGGATGACATTAAAAAGGCCCCAACTGTAGCCAGTTTTAAATCTAGACTTAAGACCAAACTGTTCTCAGACGCTTTCTGCTAACTGTGCCGAGTTACAAATTCTGAATCTGCCTCGATAATTATTCTACTTTGTCTTTTACTTTTTTTACTACTTTTGCCTTTGTTTTTGCTTACTAATTATTCTTTATTTTTAAATGATTTTACCTTGTGTTTTATGTTTTCCTTTTATTATGATCTTTACCTTTTAACTATTCTTTGACTATATCGCCCTTCTATGCTTTTATTTGTTATTATCGTTTGGTTTTGTTTATGTAAAGCACATTGAATGACCTCTGTGTATGAAATGTGCTATATAAATAAACTTGACTTGACTTGACTTGACTAGTACATAACACAAACACATACACATAAAAGTACATAAATACAGTGTAAGCCCCGTATTTATGCCAACCTTTTGCGTTCTTGAAACAGAAAAGACAATTTCATATTGTCTTAGCCGGCCATGGCTAGGATTCCCAACATCCTCGCTAATGCATACAGTGGCCATTTGGTCTTTTGTTCTGGTCCCTCTGCTGAGAGCTTCTCAGTCCTGGGCCACAGGAAAATATCTTAACTCTAAATTTGTGTCAATGGAGAAATTATAATCTGCTCGTGTTTGGTATCAATTTTAAGGTCTACATGTGAGAAATACAGTATTGTCGATTGTGGAACAGTAAAGTTAACGTGTATGATGTTTCTGTAACCTGGGTTACTTAATGTCTTATGATGAGATGCTCCACACCCCTCTATCAAAGGACATTCACACTACCCAGGGGACCAGGCAGACCTCATTATCATATAATATTGGTCTATAAAAGTATGTTGTGAATAATACATTCATGTTTGGTCTTCAATTAATACTTGAAATGTGGACAACAGTCTGATCATGGTTTCGTTACAATTTAATGTATCTGTGCATAGTTGTAGACTAAGAACTACACTATAGTCTAAAGGTATGATATCCACCTGGGCCACACCCATCCCCCTCAGATAACAAAGGTCCTGCTGAGTCGGGGTGGCCCTGGCTCTGACCTCTCAGCCTCTCTCTCCCCCTCTCTCTATCTCCCTTTGTCTTTCTCTCTATCCCTCTCATTCCCTCTCTCTTTCTTGCATCCTCACATCAGCAGCCTTTTAACTGTGTTGCAAGGGTTCCCTCACGAACGTGACAGGCACTCAATTAGACCTATACACTACCAAGACTATCTTAATCCCCCCCGCCACAAATTGAATCCAATTCTGTGGGAAACACTGAACCAGCAATAAAATCTTAACATTTATCCTGTGCTGGATGGGCAACCAGTGGAGAGAGGCTAGGATGGGGGTAATACAGTGGGCATCGCTTTCAAATGGCCACTTCAGTAGCGCATTACGAGGCGTGAAGCTGCGTGAAGCTTTAGTACCACTTTCAGCCACTGTGCGTCGCTCTGCCACTGTACATCGCTCTGTCAGTAGCCTGACTGCCGCCCCTTCTGAAAAAGCAGGGGGCTAGGCTACCTTTAAACGTAATTGTTACCGAGAGGAATCCCAGCCTACAAATTCAATAACAAAATAAATCTTAATTAAACATTACCTCGATTAAGGCTGCTTGGGTATGGCTTAAGGCTTGACTACACGGTGGTAGCGAAAATCGAAATCTGCTTTTGATAGCCTACCGGTGCCGCTCCACAAAACAAAAAAATATCTTAATTTGCTGTCTATGTTATTGTCAGTGTTGGGGGTAACGCAACTACGCAAATCAAAACAGTGTCTTAATTTGCCCTACTTCTTGACTGCAATGTAGTCAATTGACTGCTTGACATGTCATTTTTATTTTTCTGTACAATAAACAAATACATCTGCTTTATGCCGCAGAATTACATTCATATTTGGCTGACTGCAGACGCGCCACTTCCCTCCCCATATTCCAAGATTAAGATAGTATGAAGTGCTTTTTGTATAGGCTACTATCATAAAACAAATCGTTAAAACGAATAGCTATTTGCAATTTGACAAAACACTGGTCCTCATTTTGCGAATGCGAGGACGATATGAGCCTGTTGCATTTAGTTAGATGTCCGAGTCACGCATAGGCTAATGTTTGAAAACCACTGGCTCGTAATCACAATAATTTAACACAGACAGTTGGATAGCCTACTTCATCATGTCCCCATGCCTACATTTTTGTGAGTAGCATAGAGATCGTTAAAAACAATAAAGTATGGCTCTCCGTTTGGGACATTGAAAACTTATATTTTTAATAGACTACCGTCGAAGATGCTGACTTCAAAAGCCTCGGGATAACACGTTATCTCCACTATCATCAGTCATGCCCCTTGATCAAAGTGGGGAATTAAATAAAAGTTTGAGAACCACTGTCTTAACAAGTTACCTGCAGTCCAGAACACAGAATCTGTTGCAATATTCTGATGATCGGCGATGATATCGGCAAATGTTTGTTTTCCAAAGTAAGAATGTCACTTCACCATGCACCTTCGACAATGAATAGCTCATTACACTTGTTACTGTTAAACGTAGGCCTACCTGGTATCATTACAAACATTATTCTGTGTCCTAAAACTGGCATATTTTATGGCATTGTGTCATGTAAGTTCGTTGCAAAATCTAGAGAAATGTGTGAGGTGGTCAGCGGGGGACAATTGAGACACACATTGGATTGTGTTATTACTTGCACATTCCACACTATCCACAGCTGTGGTAGGCCTATCAGGGGCAGGAGGATTACTGTTAGCGCAGGCTTTATATAAAATTCTTCAACAGAAGGCCTCGAATGTTGTCTTGTTTGTGGAGCGCTTTGCTTCGCTTCTGTAATCTCGGCTTCATTGAAAATGAGGGCTTCCCTCAATGACCCTCCGAGAATAAATAAAGGTTGAATGAATGAATGAATGAATGCCCAAAATAAAGGCCTGTGGTTTGCGCAGCCTACAGTAAATAACAGACCCGCCATAATGTGCGTTATGATGCTTTTTCACGAGCAAGATGTTTTTGGTACCCTCCGCACACATCATGTTCTTAAATAACAATGATCATCAGTAATATTCGACCATTCATTTGGGTAAATGGGCAAGCGTGACCACCTTGATTGGCTGATGATTGTAACGCGGGCATGATTCCAAACACCTCCCTTACGATGATGAGTGACAGGTGACAGGTCTCAGAATGCGTGCGCTACACAAGGACGGAAGATGATGAATAACTGGGGTCGTAGGCTATTCACAAAGGCTTTTATCTTACTACTAGGAGTAGGCTACTCCTAAATCGCACTTAAAGATTTTAGCTTGGAGTTTTCTCTTAAAAGTTATTCACAAAGCCTTTCAGACAACTCCTAAACTAGGAGTGAGTCTTCGTGGCTATGGATGACGTCATTACTAGTGATGTAGTACTCGAGTCCGGTCTCGAGACCAATTTCTGCTTTCTCGGTCTCGTCTCGGACTCGTTCCTTCAAAGACTCGGTCTTGACTCGGTCTCGGACCACAGTGGGAGGAGAAGGACTCGTAATTTCAGACCGAGTCCTCGAGACCAACGCATTTTTTATGTTCATATAAAAAAACAGACAACACATAACAACAATAATAATAAAATGCAATGTTGACCGGCATTATTTGAAAATGACATCCCATGGTGCAATGCAAAGATACTGCCGTCAGAGTCGTTTATTTATCTCTATGGCTCTGCTGCCGGTGAGTGTCTGTAGGTCAGCATAGTCCATATTAAGACGTTAAGACTGCTCCTCTAAACAATTCCCAATCTAGCTTAGTCTGTAGGCCTAACTGTTGATTATTAACTGGGGTGATATTAAATTCTGAATATTAAAACTGAATTTTTTTTATGGTCTTGGTCTCGACTCGGTCTCGACTCCTAAAGGACTCGGTCTCGACTCGGACTTGCTTCTTCAAAGACTCGGTCTTGACTCGGACTCGACTGTATTTGAAAACCAACAGACTCGGTCTCGACTCGGTCTCGACCCTTCAAAGACTCGGTCTTGACTCGGACTCGGCATAGGCGGTCTCGTCCCCATCACTAGTCATTACTCATGCACGAGCTTGACTGAAGTGACCACCTTGATTGGCTGACGATTGTAACACGGGAATTCCAAACACCTCTCTTCCGATGATAGGTGACAGGTCGGAGAATGCGTGCGCTACACAAGTAGTGCGAAGGACGGAAGATGATTAATAACTGAATAAAAAGGCCTAGCCTAAATGAATAAAGAGTAAGGCAAAACAAATAGCCTAGTAGCCTAATGAAACATAGGCCTATGGATTGATGCAGTAGCCTACCTTTGCAACATTATTAAATTAATCTGTCACCATATGCCTAGGCTACGTTTGCAAAGAGGAGAACATTTTAATTTGATTCACAATGAAACGTTACATTTCATTTACATGTTAACAATGAGTAGTTTTGGTTGTTGTTGGTGGCGTTATTGCATCCCTTTTATGAATGCAAAATTGTTCCCTCGCGATTGGAAGCTCCTGTTGCGCATAGGCTACGCATTTCAAAACATCGCAACGTAAAATGCCACAAAAAAGCTGTTTATGAATAGGTCTTAGTGAGTTAGGAGTCCTCTCGACTTAAGCTGTCCCAGACTTAGGTGCTACTTTTAGGTTAAAAGTTAGGAGTTGCTCCTAAATTCGCCAGTTAGGAGCTACTTTTAGCCTTAAAATTCTTTGTGAATACGGCCCTGAATAAAAAGGCCTAGCCTAAATGAATTAAGGCAAAACAGCCTAGTAGCCTAATGAAACATACGGATTGATGTATCTTTGTAACATTATTAAATTATTCTGTTACTATGCCTACGTTTGCAAAAGAGAACGTTTTAATTTGATTCACAATAATGTTACATTTAATTTACATGTTGACAATGATTAGCCTAGTTTTTGTTGTTGTTGGCGGCGTTATTGCATGTTAGTTATGCCTACAATGCAAAATTGCTTCCTCACGATTGGAAGCTCCTGTAGCTGCATAGGATTTCAAAACACGGCAAAATGCCGCAGGTTTGTGAATAGGTCTGTGAGTAAGGAGTCCTCTTGACTTCTTTTAAGCTGTCAGAGGTGGGAAGGTGTGATTTGTTGGGGGCAGGGCCGGTTTAACTGGGCACAAATATCTGATGGCCCCCCTTCCCCCCAGCCAACGTGAATCGGGTGGTTAGTTAATAGGCCTATCGTGAAGATTTTTCCTGCCATCTAAGGCACGAGCGCATCTGTGAGGCCAAGCCTCACCAAGTAGCTTGTTTGTTTACAACTAACATTCCATTTAATTAAACTGCTTCATAGGCTATGCCGAAATAGTCTTCAACATTTTGAATATTAGTGTCGGGTGAATTGAAATGTTCTCAAAGTAGCCTTATGGCTGAAAGCTGCTTGGGATCTCCGCTTCCTGCACTCATTGTTTCAAAAGGAGTAATTTGCAGAGTAATTGTCAGAACTGAAGAGCTGTGGACGGCATGGCAAGGTATGCCCAATGAAAATAAATTAACGCAACACAACACAGACCCCGCTTCTCTCGCGTCAATCACTGACAGTAACCTAGAATAAATGCATGGGGAAAAACACTTCCCCATGACAAAGACATCGTAAAACACTGAAAGTTAATATTTTGTCACTAGCAACATACATCTGTCCTTTGTTAAATGTATTATGTTCCAAGTAGCCTATGCGTAATTCTGCTTCATAAAGTTGAACAAATACATTTGCTTATTTCACAGAAAAATATAAATAGCCAGTTAGGGTCTACAGTGCAGAGTTGGTAAGTTATGGTAGGCCAACTTGCAGTAAACATACAAACAGGGGAAATTCTTTCTCTTGTAGCTGAGTAGCCTCAGGTGCGCACGTAGACATAAGGCCGAACATGCAAGCGCCAATGAATCGTGCTCTCACGACAATCACGCCGTTAAACTTAAATAGGTTAACATCACTCTAAGTTCGCCTTCAAGCAAGGAAAACGATGATTTGAAGACATCTGTTTCGTTGGAAGGGCAAGGGGTAGCAACAGGGCAACACAGAGACAGGCCCGATGGCAGGGCTGTTATGAGAGTATTAAAATATGGGATATTCTACGGGAAAACATTAAAACGGCAAGACAGCGGGGGAAAGTTAAAATATGTGATAAACACGGAAAAAGTTGGCATGCATTGTTTCGGTCCCCGTGCACAGGGATTATTTGTCATATTATTAATCACATATGATTATTTGTGAAATTGTGCAAACAGGCGCAACACATTTGAAAAAGAAGGACTGGTAGCATGCAAGCTCACGGGAAAGATTGATTTAAGAACGTCATCACAGTGTGTGGCTGTGGCGCAGGCGGAAGACATGTAGCGACAATTGGCAAAGGGGGGTCATGTCTTTTTTAACAATTCTGTCGGAGGGTCATTGAACAATTTCTAGCAGGCAAGAGAGGGTCATGCAACTTGCAACTGAAGCAATCAAAATTCCTCCGGTGGCCCCTTCAATAAATTACGAACAGTCCCTATAGATTGCTGCTGGGCTATATGTCTTGGTTCATGTCTGTTAACAACTCATTGCCATCAAACGCATAGCCTATCTCGCGGTTGCATCCATTACAAACAAACATGCAATGTGAACGTCTGGGATTGGGGAGAGCACTAAATGCTCTACTGAATAAGCACAAAGTCAAACCTTTAAATGAAAAACACTCTTTAATAATAATAAAAATGAAGTAAACTTGTGACCATCAAAAATCGTTTATCGCTTGTAACTCCGTGATAACAGGACGTAACAGGAAGGCATTTGGCTGAGCAACGGAGGTTAATATGCTCTATATTTTGTCCAAATGATGTCTGTCTATCATCGTTGCACGTTACATTCTGGAGAAAACCAGAATGTTTAATTTGTCCTGCGTTTTTTCTACGGCTGCAAACGGGATTCACTCGCAGTTAACCAAATATTTCTTTATTAGGGCAGGGCAGGCATATTTCTGGCTATTAAATTATTTCTAATTCTTTACCACCACAGCTATTTGCTTATTAAAGCAAAACTCAGAGTCGAAAATGACACCTAGGTTTCTAGAAGTGGTGTGATATATTTGTATGTATGTATGTAATGTGTGCTGAGTGAATGTACCGAAGATCACAGTATCCACTCGAAGGCAGAGGACAAAAGTGTGTAGAGCAAAATGTTAGAAATTTCCAATTTCATCGTCCCCGCGAGAGTTTAACAGGTGTGATGACTCTAAATCCCCATGTTAATGGGTCCTACTCCATCCCCTATTCTTGCAACTTTTGTCTATGTAAATGAGTGTGTGTCTTTGTTTTAGAGTATTTGTTTGCTTCTCTGTGTGTGTTCGCTTGTGAGTGTGTGGATAATGGGGTGTGTGTATGTATGTGCCTGCTTGCCTGCATGTGTGTTTTTATGTGTGTGTTTATGTTTGGTGTGTGTGTGCGTGCATGTATACCTGTGGTGCCTGTGTGTGTGCGCGTGTGTCTTTATGTGTGTTTGTGTGTGTGCGTGCGCCCACAAATTCTTTGCAACAAACGCCTAAAAACACTGCAACTTCCATCGCATACCAATAACCGGGATCATTGTGGTCACTTTAATCGTCATGTTAAATTGTCATACCGTTACATGTCTATCCTACACTTCTGTGCAGTTTTGAACAATTCTGTGCAGTTTTGAACCTGTCAGCCAAAAAACAATAGTTCCATGTCATCCTTGTGGAGCTACATGCCCACCAAGTTTCGTGCAGCCCGGTCTTTCAATGTCCCGGGAATCGTTGACACAAATGTATAAAAATAAAATAAATAAATAAAAAATCTGGAAGAAAAAAACTCTGACTATACCGATATGACCGCCACTTTGCACGGTGCAATGCATGCTGCTTGCACGATGGTCATAATAACAGGATTTGTTGGGATGTGGCATCCCAACAAATGTGGCAATAAACTGAGCAAAAGTATATGTGTGCGTGGGTGCGTATGTGTGTAATCTGCGATGTGTTGAACCTGCGCGATTCAGCTCTGCACACCCGTGAACAGCAGTTGAGCTAAAAGCCCAGGCTACTAGCTTGCATGCCAGCAGCACTCTTGAGGCGTCGGGGAGTGAGGCTTACCATCGTTCCACACACACAGCTAAGCTAGCTGGCATCCGTTACATGTGCATGACTGTGCATTATTACCTATTGCTGCCATAGTGTGTGAAGATCTTCCCAGCATCCACTTGACAAGCTCCAATGGAGGACAAATAGGTGACCCCTCCTCCCCCATATGCTCGGACATGGACTTTGGGGCCTGAAGATAACACTCAGTCAACACCAAAATCACACTCACTTTGGGTTATTGCTGTTGTGCATATGAAAAAAAACTCACTACATCAACAAGTAATGACCTTACACTATCACCTACCTTTCCATCTTTGTCAGGTAGGCCCATGAGGGTCAAATAGATGCCAGCGGCATACTTGAGCTCTGGCAGACGCAACTCCTGAACTTTGACCCCAAGGTCTGCCTCCAGGTGCTCGACAACCTATAATAACACACAGACACACACACACTGTTTGGGGTCAGGGTTTAAAGGGTTAGCTTCCTCAAAAAATTGGCACTCAACATGTGCTCACTTCTGCCCCCATTTTCAAACAAGACAATGGTGTAACTTTCAAAAAACAGTCTCTGGCAAGTGACGTCACCAAAGTCCTTTTAGGCAAGTCCCTCCACTTGGTAGCCATATTGCAACGCATTTTGGGCACTACTCGGGCATCTATTTCGGGCAGAACTGCGCGTGTGCAAGGCTTCATGACACCAATTTTCCTCCAGCTGTGAGATTGGCACAATGTATTCACAACATACCACAAGATTGGCACGATGTATTCACATGTCAACTTTTGACGGAGGAAGAGGCGGAATATAGACGACTGCCATGCTTGCGTTATGAACTAACTCCATACATTTCTATTGGAGATTCTTTGAGTGCTGTGTCTCATTAGAAAGTCTCTGACGTTCTGCGTCTGTCTTCTTTGGAGCATTTAACACAATAATAGGCGAAAATAACAAAACAACGGTTGTTAATGTATTTGAGTGCATATGTACAGTTGTGTTCAGAATAATAGCAGTGTGTTTTTAAAAAAGTGAATAAAGCTCAAAATCCTTAGAATAGCTGTTTGTAAAGAAAAATGCAAACACTGCTATTTTTTTGAACAGCCTAATATTCCTTTTTGTTCACTTTCTGTAAAGGTCTAACACAAACTTTATCAATTTTGGTCATGTTTTGATTTGAAATTGAATGTGCAGTGTTCCCAATGCATTGATATTATGGAATTAACAGCTATTCTAATGATTTTGAGCTTTATTCACTTTTTTAAAACACACTGCTATTATTCTGAACACAACTGTATGTGTGTTTATGTTTGTGCGTGTGTGTGTGTGTGTGTGTGTGTGCGCGCGCACACGTGTGATTTTGTGTGAGTGTACATGTGTGTATGTTTTTGACCTGTCTCTGAGCTTGTATGAGCTGTTTGTCCACAGGAGAAGTGTATGGGGATCCACCATCATGAGGAACAGAAAAGAAACGCAGCTTCTTCAAGTCCACAGGTTCAGATAAGGAAAGCCTGAGAACACAGCAACGTACATGAACACACACACACGTTAAGTTCTGAAGGTAAGAGGGTAAATCATTTCTGTTGAGTGTTCTAAACATTTGTGTGTGTGCAGGGCCAGGTTAAGGTCATCTGGGGCCTCCCCAGAGCCCCCCCCCCCTATTTTTCCCCCCCAATATATACATTACCTTCAAGTCTCAAGCAAGTCCAAGTCATTTTTTGTGACAGTCAAGCAAGTCAAGTCAAGTCATAGCTTGGGTCAAGCAAGTCAAGTCAAGTCATGTCATAGCCAAATCATACAAATTAATGATGATTTACCCATGTTACCCATGTAAAATAAGCTACAATAGGCTAGTTATGAACTGCTGGAGTTTTATTTGTAACAAACAAATAGACATTACATTCATTCAAGCCACATAGCCTACATCTGAACGGTTTATAGAATAACATGAAATGTATATGAATAAAAAAATTTTTTATTTCAAGTAGACCTATTATAAAATAGCCTATTATTGTTTCAATATGCTTCAAATATTAGGTAAGCTACATCAAATCATGAAAATATATTCAAACAGTTCAAGTTACACCTGTCCTGACCTGTCACATCTCCAGGGACCCAATAATGTTGAAAAAGTGAACTAATCCATCAATCAAACGCTGCCACCGCCGTCACTGCCAAACTTTGACAAGCGCGACAGCGCAATGGGTTTTAGGAGGGTTTAGGACCGTCAATGCTATATCATATTATACATAAGCCTAACATGTGAAGTAAGCTACTTCTCTATGCTGATTGCTGGCAGTTAGCTAGGCCTACTTACTGTTGTTAGCCTACTACTAGGCTGTAACGTATGGAACAGGGACGTGTTTAAGAGGGAGGGAGAAAAAGAGGCGCTTACTTTAGGTTACATTGGCAACATTTTATATCAAGATTAAACTTGGACAAGAAAATGTTTCACTTTGCCATTTCACACATTTTAACCTAATAGATTCAAAGCCAACTCTTAAATTTGACGTTAGGTTTCTAACACGACTAACTTCTGATGGATGAAAATCAACGTGGTGGTGGTTATGTCGCTAATTTGCGCACTTGCAGACTGCTGTTCATTTCTCATTTGAGGAGTTGTCAGATACACATCCTCTGTGAAGCCAAAAATTATGTTTTGGTATAAACGTAGAGCCTTCCATATTTGCAAGTTAGCCTACCTCAGTCTGTCTCATTTGATCTGGCACTTGCTGTTGGTCTGTCGCGTCACTTGGTAACAATGACAGGTTTGCTCGCGTGACGCATGCAACAGCACCTAAGCAGATTTTCTAAAATCATAAAGTTAACTCCTTACTGTAATATCTATGAAAAAAAAAAAAAAAGTCAAGTCATTTGTCTCAAGTCTAAGTCAAGTCTCAAATCATGAATAGCAAGTCAAAGTCGAGTCTTTTATACATGTTGATCAAGCAAGTCTCAAGTCCTATAAAATGTGACTCGAGTCAAGTCATGTGAAACACGCAGTGTAGCGTGCACACACACAGACCAAATAAGGGGAGTGTCGGAACTGATAACGGTAACGTTGTCAGGGACAGGATATGCCTAGACGTAGACTTATTACTATTTTGATCCTCGTCAGGGCAATCAAAGTTCAGGGCTTCATCCTCAGCCAATGACAAAGTGCCTTTTAGTCACGTTTCACTGGTGGAGTGAGTACGGTAGTTCGAAAGCCTTCAAGGCTGCAGCATCGTCGAACTGCGACAGGAAATAAACAAAATCGTTCTTGATTAAAACCCAGGTAGCCTACTAGCAGTGTTGGGGGTAATGAATTACAAAGTTACACGCTTCTGTAATTTAGTTACATTATTGGGTGAAGTAAAGTAATGCATTACAATTCAAATTTCAGTAATTAGTTACAGTTAGGCTGAATAACTCGTCCATTTCTGCGTTACTCACAATATCTCTAATATATTGACTTACTTTTTCCATAGCAGCACGCAGTGATTGCTTATTTAAAATATAAATTAGATGCATTCTTTCATTGTAGAGATAGAGCAAGCATTCTCTCCCTGCACTGCCCTCCCTACTACTGCCCTGGCTTCAGCCCGTACCGCTTGTGCAAGGACTTGTCATGCAGATTACAACTGTCGCGGTGTAGCCTAGATTTTCAAAATTGATGCATTCAAGTTAAAGGAGAATTCCGGTGTGATATTGACCTAAAGTGTATTGAAACATGATACCGAGTGTGAACGTATGTCTAATAGCCCATCTCGGCTTGTCCCCTGCACTCCAAAATCTGGTGCTAGTTAGCCGAGGCTACCAACAGCTTTTTCAGATAGAGCCTGTATCAGGACCATATTTAGTTCAATGTGTTATATGTACTATTTTTGGTAGCCTACTGTACTTAAATGGCCAGTATTTTCTTTATTCATTGAAGCCTCTATATTTACAGTACAGGCTTGTGGCAATGCAGAGTGTGCTATAGGTGCCAAAATCTGTGTTTGGTACTGCCACATTATGTGTTATGTACTGTCTTTTTCATTGCACTTTGTACAGCACTTTGGTCAGTGTACACTGTATTTTATGTGCCTTATAAATACATTTTACTTACTTTCTTACTAGTTTTGTTCTAGCAAAGGCTGGCGTTAAACAGTGGTAATAGCCTAACGTTTTGACAAGCACACCAATCTTGCCTACCTTGTTCTTGCGACTTGCCCATTTGAAATAACTCTTCTAGCTTTGCTGTCTTCATCCTTTCTGTTTTCGTTGTTTAAAAAAAAATGTGTTATGGCCCCAGCAGTGGCGCGACTGGCTGGGGCACCTGCACCGTACACCGGCGACCCGGGTTCAATTCCCGCCCCGTGGTCCTTTTCGGATCCCACCCCGACTCTCTCTCCCACTCACTTCCTGTCAATCTCCACTATCCTATCTAATTAAAGGCATAAAAAGCCCAAATAAATATACTTAAAAAAAAAAAAAAACATGTTATATTTTCACGATGAGTCTCGAGTTAGTGAATTAGCTTATAACATTGTGTGCTTAGTACACCTGCAGGCGCGCCTTACTAAAAACATTCTCTCTTTTTTCGAGCTCCGCTTTCATGTTTCCTAATCGTCATTTAGCATTACATTGTTGTCTGTAATAGCATGCATTGATACGGGCAACAATACGTGACGATAAGACAACGTAGGCTTCACTACGTGGTGGAGAAATGCATCAAAAATATCAAAATATGATCATATTATTTTTTTCTTTTTTAAATGTCCCAAGCCGGGGCCCCCTGGTGGCCGGGGCCCGGGGCAGCAGCCCCTTTACCCAATGCCCAAACACGGCCCTGTGTGTGTGTGTGTGTGTGTACTTGTGAGCATTGGGTCCTGCCATGATCTTCAGCATGGGCAGCAGGTCTTCAGCGTAGCGGCACATGGGTCCAGTGCTCACATAGTCCTCCTGCCGACCAGAGAAAAGGGGATGCTGGCCGTCATTATTCACAATGTCTGTGTGGGAAAACACACACAAACACACAATATTCAAACACTGTATTGAATATTGATGCCTGGAGTTACAATGCCACACTTCCATACATTCACACACACACACACAACTTATCATGGCTGTAGAATTGTATATATATATATGTATATATATATATAGCATTAAGACATAACAAAAGTCCCTTCTGTGTCACAGGCACAAACCTATTATACCTACCTACATTATAATTACTGTACTGTATAACACAGTGCCTCATATCCACATACAGAAGTATGTAAAATTGGATTGTGACTAATGATTACATTCCAACAGTATACATTATTGCACTGTAGTCTTTAATACATGACTATTTTGCACACAGCATATGTTATAGAACGATTAAGAACATATAAATACTCACGTGGGGTGCCCTTGTGGCCAAAGATGCCGTTGAAGTAGCAGGGCAGACGGATGCTGCCGCCGATGTCTGAGCCCACCCCAAACACAGAGGCCCCTCCGCCCAGCAGACTACCCTCCCCTCCTGAGAGAGAGAGAGAATAGTCAGTTTCATTGATTTTGTAGTCAAAATTAATTGTTGCAGCATACGCTCGGCGAATGGAATGCTTCAGTTACGTGCCTTGTGCAGCCTCTCTGTCTCGCTCCATCATAGTAATTGCCTCAATTACCCTAGCAACCACTTTGCATGGTAATTCCTTCAGGAAATACAGGGTTCGTACACCTATTCCAAGATCAAATTCAAGCACTTTTCAAGCACTTTCAAGGTCAATTTTCAAGCTTTTCCAGCACTTTACAGCGGTGGCAAATGACATTATACGAATATACTAACTCAAAATGATTTTCACTTTTTTATCATTTAAAGATGGTTTTAACAGACAAAATTGTGTTTCTTAATAGCAGGAAAAGAAATTAAAGGAAAACTTAAAAATGTGTCACCTGTCTGGAAGTAGACTTTGCTTGCTATCTAACTGGCTGAGTCAATATACCAAAAAAATAAAAAAAAATAAAAAAAAACATTAAAAAAATAAATAAAATAAGAAAAGAAAATAATCACCCAACAAATAACTATTCTTTGCTGAATATGTGAACTCAAACTAATGTTAAGGCTGCTCTTTCATGACAGTCAAGACTGATTATGTCTCTTTCTTGCCTACAACGGCATGCAGACAGGCCTACATTTGTTATCATGAGCTACCAACCAGTAGGCTAGCAATGCGGAGATGTGACGTTGGGTGACGTAAAGATGACTGAGTTGTCATATAATTTGATAAATTTAACTTCTTGCCAAAAGGCACGATATGCACATATGCATGGTGTTTTAATGTCTTTCCACTTGTAGGTCCTATAAGCATTAAACCACAAAACTGAGCTGAAGTTTGACATGACCAAGCCAGGATTCAAATACCGAGGTCATGGGTGTTGATAGAAATGTTGCCCCCCGCGAAATACTATGGGGGTCCGGGGGCATGCCCCCAAGGAAGAATAAATTTAAAAATAACCCCTTAAATGATGACTTATGGTGAATATTGCGGAAACTAATAGATACATTTACATAAATATAATTTATACATTAAAGCATAAATCACACTTAGAAATACAGCCTATTAGGCATATGGTACATTTATAAAAGAACAAAGTAGCCTATATATGCCTATGAAAGACTTAACCATAGAGGGCTGTAATGTAAAGGCTATCATGATCATTTTGCCGTATGACTTAGAAACATTTGTTCAGTTTATAACATGTTTTGTTTATAACTTAAACCAACACACTTTTCCACAATATTCTACTTTTTTAGATGCACCTGTATATTTCAAGAGCATTTTCTCCAATTGGTTTTGAGGATATTTATACTGATCTCTGCTCCATCTTTATTTAAGAATGCTCTGCTTCTCCTCATCAGAGTAGTGAATGTTACATTTATAAATTGCAGGGTCATAGGCTGCGGAGCTTGTACCTTCTGACACAGTGAGTGTCACATCTTGTCTCTCACTCACTTGTGAGGGCCCTTTGCCTATTATTTCCCTCCCTTCTCCTAACTCTCTCCTCATTTCCACCTTTCTGCCCGATTTCCCTTCTCCCGTCTCCTGTGTAAATAACTGGCCGATAATCAATATCATGCTTAGATAATATCCATATAAATATCTACTATTATCTACTATCTAGGCTACTATCAGTGCAGGTTAGCTAGCTGCAACTCCACTGAATTTCAGCATAACATTTTGAGTAGGCCTTGAAGTCAGCCTTTGTTCAGGTCTGACGATTATTTATTTTGGACAATGGATTTGTGGGTATTGAAGTTTATTTGAGCTGCGTGAGACACTGTGTTGCGTCGTTAGTTAAGACATAGCTCCGCGATAGCAGTCAACTGTACTTTCGTTTTCACATGTCAGGGGTATATCTACAACTACGTGTTGCGTGACGCTGCGTTGATGCAAGGATAATTGTCTTGTTATTTTTAGTTAATGAATAAAACGAAATTTGAAGAAAGAAAGGTGACCTCTATGGTAGATACGGCCATAGACATGACTGGTGCGGTTTTGCATTCACATGCCATAAAGTTTCGTCTCCCTCTTCAACCTAACTTTTTCCTTGTCTTCCAATGATTGGAGCTAAGTAGCCTATTCAATAATATGTTAGCTTTAATGGCGACCTAGCTAGCAATGCATCTGTAAGACCCTAGGCCTACATGATTTCTGTTCAGCAGTCCGAAATAGCTGTTTTCTAACCAACGCTCATTGAAACGGCAACCTCACTTCATGTTGATGGTCATCTCCGACTGTGTGCAGGGGGGCGTTGTCACGCATGAAAACAGACTGGCAGATCAGTCACATAGCCTACGCAGATCGGTGCGCAACCGAGGACCATGGCGGAGAAGTTTTAATTTTAAACTCTCCGACGTTCTGCATCTAATAAGCTAACTATTCCGTCAGATAGCTATTTGTGTCAAAAGAAATACACTTACAATTTTAAGCATTTTCAAGCACTTTATCCGAAATGCAAGCACTTTTCAAACCTTGAAAACGCAACATTAAAATTCAAGCATTTTCAAGGATTTCAAGCACCCGTACGAACCCTGGAAATATTTCTCTTGTTAAGATATTGCTGTAGAGTACTGTAGACAAAATACAGTGTATAGCACACCCCTATTACCATGCTTTTTTTTTTAATACTGAGAGTTCCATATTTTTTCCATAGTTCCATAGAGTTCCATATTTTTTACCTTTCTCCCTCCAGTCTCACTTTTTTCTTTATAGTGCAGTCCAGACAAATGCGTTTGTTCAATTTTCTTGGGGATTAGTAAAACTATAATTTGGAAACTTAACATGACAAATAAAAAAATACTTGATTACATTTTTTCAGAAGTCATTACTGCAGTCATTTTGGATCTGGAAAATTGTATTATTGGATAATTTGGGGATTTCTTGCCTTGCCTAAAATTAAAATAAATCTGATAAAAATACAATTTATTCCTCAAACTGCCATGATGTCATTTGGACCTGTATAACTCCAAAATAATTGGACTGCGTTATACATCTGCATACTATATAGTCAGTAAGACAGAAAGCCAACAGCACCTAAGCTTCACATTTCCCCACTCTCCTCTATTTATCGAATACCATTTTGGTTGGCTAACAACATCTATTATTATATAAAACTGAGAATAGCGGAGCACAAAACGGCTATACGCACTAAGAATACCACCTACGCTATTGCAAGACACTACATGGAAGCCAATCACTTCCTGATGAAATAATGTGCTGTGTATGTAGGGAGGGGGGGGGGGGGGGCAGGGACTTACTATTGCAAGCAGAGTACTGTATGTAATGTATGTGAGTGATGACAGTGAAGATGTGTGTGTGGGCGGGAGGGGAGTGGAGCAGTGACTGTGTGTGTGTGTGTGTGTGTAGTGTGTAGGTGGGTAGGTGGGGGCAGTGTGCTGTAAGTATGTAGAGGATGTGTGTTGGAGAAGATCCTGAAGACAATGTGCTGTGTATGTGGGGGGGGGGGCAGTGTGCAGCAAGTATGTAGAGGAGGCTTACTGTAGCAAGCAGTGTGCTGTATGTATGTGAAGTGATGACAGTGATGATGTAAGTGTGTGTGTTGGGGGGGGGGGGGGGTCAGGGACTTACTATTGCAAGCAGAGTACTGTATGTAATGTATGTGAGTGATGACAGTGAAGATGTGTGTGTGGGCGGGAGTGGAGCAGTGACTGTGTGTGTAGTGTGTGTGTAGTGTGCTGTAAGTATGTAGAGGATGTGTGTTGGAGAAGATCCTGAAGACAATGTGCTGTGTATGTGGGGGGGGGGGGGGGGGGCAGTGTGCAGCAAGTATGTAGAGGAGTGCTGTATGTATGTGAAGTGATGACAGTGATGATGTAAGTGTGTGTGTTGGGGATGGGGGTGGGGTGGGGTGGGGGGTGGGGGGGAAGAAAGGCTAGGCAATCAAGGACATGGGTAGATGGAGGAGAAATCAAAAATAATAAATAAAAAGTGTGCAAAAGTTGGAGAAAGTCAGATATGTGTGTGTGTGTGTGTGTGTGTGTGTGTGTGTGTGTGTGTTTTGACGTGTGATGAAATAAGAAAATAAATAAAAGGTCTGTAGCATAGGGAGAGGGATGTAAAAGTGTAAAAGTGCTAAAAGTCTTGTAGGTGTGTGTGGGTGTGTGTGTGTGTGGGGGGGGGGTCATGAGTGCTGAGGAGTGAATGAGTGCAAAGTCAGTATAGTGTGAGTTCAGAGTTGGGAAATGTTTGAGAGTGCTGAGGAGTGAATGTGTGCAAAGTCAGTATAGTGTGAGTTCAGAGTTCGGATGGCCTGGGGATAAAAACTTCTCCTGAGTCTCTCAGTTCTGGCTTTGTGACTACATAGGCGTCTTCTTGATTTCAGCGGTAGGAATAATCCATTGTTAGGATGAGAAGAGTCCTTCAGAATCTTTTGGGCTCTTAGGAGTACTCTTCTGGAATAGATATCTTGTAGAGCAGGGAGTTGAGTTCTTATAGTACGTTCAGCTGAGCGCACTACTCTCTGCAGAGTACTACAATCTCTAACTGTGGAGTTCCCATACCAGGTGATGATGCTACCAGTTAGAACACTCTCAACCGCTGAAGTGTAAAAGGCCTTCAGGCGGCAATGTTATTAAGAAGCTTCTATGCAGGGAGGCCTATTGGATCTACACACTGGACACACCTGAGCCTTCTGGTCTCAATGAAGAATTGAGCCCGTCATGTTTCCTGTAATACTAGGTTAATATATGACTTTTAGCCATCGACTCTTAAAATAAAAAAATAAATAAAAATAAAATTGATTGAAAAGTAGTTTTTTTTTTTATTACTGGTGAGTTTTCTCATCTCCATGAAATGTCTAGCAATTAGCGTCTTCTCTTTCTTTTTCTTTTCTTTCTCTTGTTGGTTCATTTAGTTATTGTTTCATTGTAGAGATAGATAGATAGATAGATAGATAGATAGATACTTTATTGATCCCCAGGGGAAGCTTATGTGTAAAAAAAGTTTTACTTGTATTTTTCTTTTGGCTAACATACTTATTGAGTGCAGCCCTTGGAGGGAGGCCCAAGATCTGCCACGCCTTCTACACCTGATTGTGATTCTTTTTTCACATAATGGGCGCTCCTGTCCATGCTATGCAAGGACTCTGAGGAAGATACATGAAGCATCGAAACGTTAGTCCCTTTTGTGCACCTTAATTGAAGTTTATAGCTAATACTACATCTGTGCTGCTCCGAATTTTTACTTTTAGTATATCTACACGGTCCGCTCTTCCTGTGATGCACCAGATGTAATGCTGCAGAAGCGCGGTGGATCCACTCTTTTGTGAAAACATCTATTATTTTTTGAATTCTCTCTCTCTCTCTCAAATTCAAAAAGAGCTTTATTGGCATGCCATGTGGTGTTAAAACAACACCAACTAAGAAAAGTAAACTTATGACTGCTAAACTTCAACAATAAGACATTTTTTTCACAGAGGAAGGAAATATTTTTTTTTAATTAATAAATAAATTCATACATAAAAGGAAACTAGTAACTAAGATTCACCATATTTTTGGTAATATCAAAATGAAAAGGAAATATAAATTTGTATGTCAAAATTGAGCTATGATAAAAAAAAAGGAAACTTATTAATGCACCTAAATAAAACGGAAACCTATAAATAAATTAACCTACATAAAAAGGAAACTTATAAAATAATTATATTACATGCAGAAAGGAAACTTATAATAAAATATACTACACATTTAAAAGGGATGCTTATAACTAACCTAATCTACAGAAATAAAAGAAAACTTATGACCTTAAACGTATTTCTATAAACTAAAAGAAAGTTAACCATAGGAAAAAAGGAAACCTCTAACCTTATACTTGAAATATTGATTTTATCGAAATGCATAATATGTATGCATATATAATATGTATATTATACACTAGTAAAACACTAACATGAGGGTAAGATTTTGAAATGTTAACATGTCACTCTGGTTTTGTGGCAGGTCATTATGTAATCTGCAGCTATATTTGAGCAATTTTTGTTCTCACCCAGTAGTATACATATTTTGGACTGGCGTGGTAGATTTTCAAAATCATGTATATGTTTTGTTAATTCTGCAAAAAAAAATCTGTTATAGACGTATATTTACAACAATAAAGTAGGAAGTGTTCTTCATTTTCAACCTCATTTATACAGAAACCACAGCTTCTCATTTCTCGAGGCAGCCATGTTTGTTTATGTCTGCCTGTTTCAATATGTAGATTGTGGTCACTGATTCTACATTGTCATTAGGCTTCTTTTTTTCCTGTCTTTGATGTTATTGAAGTAGGGAGCTTATTATTATTATTATTATTACAGTGCATGAAAATGCACTGTTCTGTTATCCGAAACGTTAGTTAAGTTAGCTAAGTAGCATGGTTAACATAGTTAACATTGCTAACATAGTTAGCATGTTTATCAAAACTGCTAGAAAACGTTAGCTAAGTAGCATGGTTAGCATGGCTAGCACTGCTATAAATCATTAGCTAAGTAGCATGGTTAGCATAGTAAAAAGTCTTAACTGCAGCATAACTGCAAGCAAACATTAGAGCCATTCCAACTTTCAGTTATCGTCAAATATCTACCTATACACAGCCATTAAACTATTTGAATATCAACATTCATTAAACTTCCAGTCTGTCAACAACTTTTAAACTATTTACCTTCAACTTTTAAACTATCATTAAACTATCTATTAAACTAGCTGTCTATCAACAACTTTTAAACTATCTACTGTCTATCAACAACTTTTAAACTATCTACATTCAGCTTTTAAACAGTCTACTTTTAAACTATCAACTTTTAAACTATCAACTTTTATTAAGCTATGCAACCACCATGTCTATCCTAGCATCACCGTAGTAACCACCTCTGTATTATCTGTTTTAACTATACATGATATTTTACATCACAACTTTAGCATTTTCATTTCTCTTGAACAGTTTAACTTAGAAACTTTGTTCAAACTTTGTAACGTAGGTCTTCAAACGTACCAGGTTGCTATGTCTTTTCAACTTTGAAACTTTTATACTTTTTCAACTATTAAAGAAAAACTTTTTAAAAATCCCCATAGACTTAACATTGCCGATTGTGACATTATAATACGGCCATTAAGCAATTAGAATCCTATGCCAGGTGTTCAGGCCACCTGCAGCCTCAGGCTTTAAGCATACAATCTGGGTCAATTAAGACTACACATCCTATTCAACTGTTTCCTCTGCCCAAAACTGTTTCAAAATAAAAGTCCTCACTACAATAATCCACTGTTAAACAATGTAACCCATTAAACTACTGAACTTTTTACATTCAACTTTTAAACGGTCTACTTTTAAACTATCATTAAACTATCTATTAAACTAGCTGTCTATCAACAACTTTTAAACTATCTACATTCAACTTTTAAACTTTTAAACTATATACATTCAACTTGTAAACAGTACACTTTTAAAAATGATCATTAAACTATCTATCTATTAAAGGGGTGATAGAATGATGATATAGGGTGGTTTGTGCTGGTCTCTGAATAGGGTGTGTAACATTGGTTGGGCTGAAAATGACATATGTGCTGTTCTATGCGCCCTAATAGCCTGGGTGTTCCCATGCTGCCTTGCGCGCGATTTGATTCACGCTGCTAAGGCAGCCTGGAGACCATGGAGCATTTACATAGTAGGCTACAATGGAGTAGAGTACAATAATCAAAAATCCTTTAAATATCACTGTTTAAAATACAGTAGGTACAGTCAGTGTAATGTAATCTTGTAACTATCCTGCTGACATCTGATTGAGATTATTACCTTCTTTCCATGTAGTAGCCTAATATGTGATCTTACAACTCTGGTACTTTGCTACTTTGTGCTACCTGCTCATTCAAAATTACGAAATAACAGCAGGGAAATTATGTTTGTTTTTACAGGTTATTAAAAGAATGACTCAGGTTCCTGAGGAGCTGACCTGAATGACCATTATGGCCTCAATCCGTTGTGCCTCTATATTCTTTGCAAAATGCAATGAATATTTACAGAGCTGACCATGGCCGTTTGAGAATCAGAGGAATGGAAAGGTGAGGACAATCTGATAGAAGTGTTAGCAGTTACAGTATAGAAAATAAAATATTTTTAACCAATACACATTCATTATTGGTTCAGCATATTGCAAAAACACAGTTTGATCAACACCACAAAATGATAAACTTTATTTATTTTTTTCAACAATCGTCCAGTGATACTCTGATGTAAAATATTAAAAAATAAATAGTAAAAAAAAATTGCTTTTCCACCCTGTTCTCGTTGCAGGCAATGAAGTGACTTGGACAGGTCTTTTGTGAGCAGGAGCTGGGGTTTCCTTAGAAGAAGCGTCCGTGTCATGATCCCCTTGTGTGTGGTGCTACGCATATGGAGGGAGCTTCCGGATACTTCAGGCCAGTACGTTGGATTCAGACCCCTTTTCGACTGAACCGTGACATGTTCAGCAACAGCATCCTCCATGGAAGGTCTGTCAAGCTGAGCACACAAGTCCTGGGGCACAGGAATCCGCTGGACGGCATCCCAATAAGGAAGAGGGTCTTTGATGATCTCGAAGAGGACAAGAAAGAGGACTTATATTGGATACTGTAATACAGTGCATTGTAGGCTGTATACTGTACAATAAACAAATTGTATGGCCCTGAACATTGTGCTTTGTTTACAGTACTGATGATGATTTTGACACCAGTAGCATCAGGTCTAAGACAGCCTGTTGTGTGTGAATTGATAAGTTCTTTTTAGTGCCTATACTGTTGCACATTTTGATTTGTTGTTTGTAATAAAAACATATTTTATTAAACTTACAAATTGTTTGGCAAGTCTGTACATAGTTTCTCCTTGGCTGTCTTCTGTTGTGGGGACTCAGCATTCTCATTGAAGTGCATGGCTGCTAGATAAAGCCTAAACCAAACAACAGAAATGTTGTAACATAAGTGAAAGTCACTTTTGCATGCACACACCAAGCTGTTAACTCACAGCAAAAGCATTTGCTAATATTCTAAGACCCGCAAGATTCCACACTTGGGGCATCTGTTTGGCATGCTGCCGTTCTTGTAATGTTCTAAAATAAGAACGTGCAAATAAATCCATTGTATCTAGACAACACGGTTTTCAACATATCGACTAGATATCATTTGAATTGATAACGTGAAGTTGTTTCCACTTCTGACGTCAAAAACGTATGTGTTGTATGGGTATGGGTTATATTACAGCTTAGCAACCAAACTATCGTGTTACTCAGCTTCAGTTAGTTAGTTTTATCCGAATGACACACATTAAAATTAAATAGCCTTGCAAACGAACTAAATCACACATTCTACTTGCTAGATACACGTTAGCATGGTTAATAACTGCTTAGCGACAAAATAATACTTACAGCATGCGGTTGTGATGACCTTACGGTCGGAACAGCCCCTCGTTTAAGTAACAGCAGCTTAGCAAATCCTGCTTAACTGTACAAGGTTTTGAAAACTGCCTTCGGTGAAATGTTTTGCAAATTAATAACGGAGTGTCAAACTTTGCAGGGATCTTCTGGTAGAAAAACATTATCCATGCCCCTCGAACTTTTGAATCCTTGGGAAGACTATGGAAAGTCTCAGCTTTATTTGTAGCCTAAGTTTCAGCCTGGAACACTGCATTTACGTCCGTGGCTCATTTTCGATATCCTTGAAGAACTGTCTGCTTTATAATTCCTGTGGAAGTAAACGAGCAGGCAGCTAAACTAGTGTTTGTCTCATCTTCGCTCTCCATTCACGTTCCTGGGCTCAGAGCACCAGTGGGCTGGTCTGTATGTAAATTTTGAGGCGTGACAAATGTACAGGCCAGAGCCAAATAAGGTACCACCTGCGAGTTTGCGTGAACTCGCAGCTTCGTTTGGATTCGCCCGTTTTATGGCGGGAGTTTCGAATTGTGAGATTTGCATAGGAAGGAGGTGTCGGTGGGGTTTTGAAGTTCTCTGTATGTCCATTTCACCCACTGAACGATCACTATTCATCTATGACAAAGTAAACTCGGTTTTGCATTCTATGACCCCTTTAAACTAGCTGTCTATCAACAACTTTTAACTTGTCATCAACTATGACTCCTACCCACTGTAGCTAGTTAGCATTGTTAGCATAGTTAGAATTGTAAAATTTTTAGCAAAACTGCTCGAAAACAGTTAGCTAAGTAGCATAGTTAGCATTGCTAGCATAGTTAGCATGTTTAACAAAACTGCTAGAAAATGTTAGCTAAGTAACATGGTTAGCTTGTTAGCATTGCTAACATAATTAACATGTTTAACAAAACTGCTAGAAAACGTTAGCTAAGTAAGATGGTTAGCATAGTTAACATGTTTAACATTGCTAGCATTTTTAGCAAAACATTAGCTAGGTAGCATGGTTACCATTGCTAACATAGTTAGCATTTTTAGCAAAACTGCTAGAAAACATTAGCTAGGTAGCATGGTTACCATTGCTAACATAGTTAGCATTTTTAGCAAAACTGCTAGAAAACATTAGCTAAGTTAGCTAAGTAGCATGGTTAATATAGTTAACATTGCTAACATAGTTAGCATGTTTAACAAAACTGCTAGAAAACATTAGCTAAGTAGTATGGTTAGCATAGTTAAAAATGTTAGCATAACTGCTAGCAAACATTAGAGCCATTCCAACTTTTAGTTATCGTCAAATATCTACCTATACACAGCTATTAAACTATTTGAATATCAACATTTATTAAATTTTCAGTCTATCAACAACTTTTAAACTATCTACATTCAGCTAATTAAAAAGTCTACTTTTAAACTATCAACTTTTATTAAGCTATGAAACCACCATGTCTGTTCTAGGATCACCGCAGTAACCAGCTCTGTATTATCTATTTTAACTATACATGATATTTTACATCACAACTTTTGCATTTTCATGCACTGGTAATTCCTTGGGAATTGCATTTCTAGTCTTCTTATTATTCTTCCCACCAAATTTCTGCGTCTAATTCAGCTTCAACCGTTTAACGTAGAAACTTTGTTCAAACTTTGTAACGTAGGTCTTGAAAAGGACACGTGGGGAATGTATTTTTCACTTTTGTAAACTTTATACTTTTTGAGATATTAATAAAAAAACAAGCTTATTTCCCCCCATAGACTTAACATGGGCTGATGACATCACAATGGGCTAATTAACTTGATTTGCACCTGTATCAACTTCCAGCTGCTCACTACTAGGACCCATCAAAGGGCCAGTTAAACTGATTGCACCTGTATCAACTGCTTTCTGCTTAACTAGGCCAACTCTCTCTGTGTCTCTCCATTCTACAAGGATATAAGGCACAATCCATCCAACTTTCTATCCATTCTCTTTAAACCATTCACTCATCCACCCATTAAACTATCCACCAACATCTATTAAGCAATCTGCCTATCAACATCCATTACACTATCTAAATTCAACTTTTAAACTATATACTAATTCACTATTAAATAATTTAACTATTTAAACTACTCAACTATTTAACTATTTAACATTCAACTGTCAGTTGTTATCAACTATGACTCCTGCCAACTGTTTCCAAATAAAAGTTTGTTTTGCATTTTATGTTAATATACAGTATATTTATATTTTCATGCACTGGTAATTTCCTCGAAATTACATTTTCTAGTTAATATTATTTTTGTTTGCAAGATTGAATAGAGGGTCACCATGATGGGTAAAGGACTTGTTCTTGAAAACTTTATGATGGAAGGTCTCAGTGTTGCTTTTTGCCAGATGGAACCAAAATGTAGATGCCCTTTTGTCGATGTCAAGGAGTAAAGGGAACCTCCCCAACTCTGTACGAATTGCTAGGTTGGAGGTTGTTCTATGAACACCCAAGATATTTTTACAGATTTGTAGGTGGAGTACTTCTGTTGGACTTTAGTCCCACTGTTTGTAGTTCAGTCCATACAGTGGCCCCAAACAGTGTTGCCAACTTAGCGACTTTGTCGCCATATTTAGCGAGATTTCAGACCCCCCCAAGCGACTTTTTTTGTGAAAAGCGACTAGCGACAAATCTAGCTACTTTTTCGGGCGTTCTTGGAGACTTTTTGAGACTCTGATGTGATGGCATGTAACTTCCCTTTTTACTCTTCTGAGTGAGCAGTGAGTTCGGCTGTGCTGTGTAAGGGTCTCAGCGCTGTTTCGTTTGTGAATTAGGCCTACCCTACATCGAGTTCGCCCAAAGCGTTGCCCCGTGATTGGCCTATGTAGTATCAGCCCATGTTATCCACGGAAGTAGATGTTCTATAGATCTAACAGCTCAGACAACGTTATTGGAAGGTGCAGCAACTTCGGGTGAGATTACAACCAGAGTCAACGAGACGAGAGCAATGATGACAGGGAAACAGGGAGACGCTTTCCAGCACCGTTCAACAAAGGAAAGTAGGCTTCAGACTTCAAGATGTGCAAAGCAAATGCAGCAGTTGGGAATAGGTTGAAAATTACTGATTTTCAGCCACTTAATGCTCATTCTGGTGTAGCCATACAAGATATACAGAAGTGTAAAGTGTATCAATTACCCTAATATACAAGCAACATCATTCACAAGCAGATAGTTAAAAATCGAGCATACAAGTTAGAAAAACCTAAAGCATTCGTTTAGGCTATGTAGCCTCAATGTTGTCAATGCAGGACAGACTGTCGGCTGAGGGAAAAATAATTATTTCGGTCTGTCCGAGTGACATTAACTAAATAAATCCAAAATATAGCCATTGTCGTAAGGTTAAATTGTGTGTAGCCTATAGTGAAGTTATAATCAGACTTCAAGCTGTGCAAAGCAAATGCAGCAGTTGGGAATAGGTTGGAAATTACTGATTTTCAGCCACTTAATGCTCATTCTGGTGTAGTCATACAAGATGTACAGAAGTGTAAAGTGTATCAATTACCCTAATATATATTAAAGGAGAATTCCGGTGTGATATTGACCTAAAGTGTATTGAAACATGATACCGAGTGTGAACGTATGTCTCATAGCCCATCTCGGCCTGTCCCCTGCACTCCAAAATCTGGCGCTAGTTAGCCGATGCTACCAACAGCTTTTTCAATAGTGGTGCTTTCGGCATCGGGCTAAAAATAATTCAGTGGAAATGCATGGATTCCAGTTTCTTCCAGTAGCAGCAACTGGAATCCATGCATTTCCACTGAATTATTTTTGGAATCTGATCCCTTATCATACCTGTTCATTCTTACTCGTTGCTCGACTTATCGTGACTAAATTCAAGATGGCTGCAAACGCTAAACTTCATGAAGATACTGTCTGTATAAATCGTCTTGTAAGTAAACTACCAGTGCTTTTTCAAAGTTCTCAATGTCTCGTTTTAAATGTCAGGGCCCTCGGAAGTCTATCAATGAAGTGTGGAGATACATTGAGCCTCGTAAATGGGTGTAAAACAGTGATTTATTTGCATGGCTAGCCCGATGCCGAAGCACCACTACTGAAAAAGCTGTTGGTAGCATCGGCTAACTAGCGCCAGATTTTAGAGTGCAGGGGACAAGCCGAGATGGGCTATGAGACATACGTTCACACTCGGTATCATGTTTCAATACACTTTAGGTCAATATCACACCGGAATTCTCCTTTAAATTAAATATATTTAAATTAGGATCTTAAAGTTGCCTATTTGAGTAGGCCTAGGAGAAAAGCAAACAGGTGTAAAGGGAAATTAAAGGGCCATCACCGTTTTGTTTTGTTTTTTGGACGTAATTGATATGCAAATTAGTGGCCCCAAATTTCACTGCCATAGAGGGCAATTGGCTTGGAGTCAATTATCTTAAGCCAAAATTTAGTGGGTGGATTGAGCTTTTGAAGCTGCTTCTTGAAGCTGTCCTAGATAATTATAATTAGTTGTTTCCTTAATGACAGTTTCTTCAATTTTGAAATTGTCTTTTTTAGATGTTTTTGGTTTCTTCTGGGAAATCATTATTTTTGTTTTGTCAGTATTAATTGGCAATGCCCAGTTTGTACTGAAAGTGTGTAGGATGTTGAGACTCTCTTGCAGGCTTTCTTTTGATGGCGATAGAAGCACAATATCATCTGCAAAAAGAAGACACTTTATATTTGTGCTGTCAAGTACAAGTCCAGAACCTGTTGAACCGTCTATTTCTTTAGCCAGTTCATTAATGAATATGTTGAACAGTATCGGGCTTAGGCTGCATCCTTGTCTGACTCCTCTGCTTTGTTTAAAAAACTCTGTTCTCGACTTGTTGATTTTTATAGAACATTTATTTTGCTTGTATATGTCTTTTATAATGGAGTAGATATTGCCTCTTATATCACTCTCTAGGATTTTCAATAACATGCCTTCGTGCCAGACAGTCAAAAGCCTTTTGGAAATCAACAAAACATGCATAAATCTTTCCTTTGTTTGTTTTCTGTACATACTGTTCTATAAGTGTGTTGATAGTGTAGATGTGATCTGTTGTCCTAAATTCTGGAAGGAAGCCTATCTGACTTTTACATAGAATGTTTTTATTCTGTAAAAAGGTAAGTATTCTTGTTTTTAAGATATCACAGAATATGTTACCAAGAATGCTGGTCACACAGATCCCACGATAATTATTTGGGTCCATTTTGTCGCCACTTTTATGCACTGGTGTGATCAATCCTTGGTTCCATATCATGGGAAAGTATCCAGAACTCATAACAAGGTTGAACAGTTTGAGGATTGCTTGTCGTGTTAGAGATGTACTATGTTTTAGCATTTCTGTTGAGATGTTATCAATTCCATAAGCTTTTCCTATTTTTAATGACTTAATTTAATACTTTACATACTTATACTTATTTTAATTCAGCTTAGGTGAGTCAAATATGTTTGATTAAATGCATGTCAGACACCAAACAGGACGAGGACCACAAAAGCGTCACGTTCAAAAGTTTATTTAAGGGTTGGGGGTAAAGGGGGTTCCGGGGGGGGGTACAGGAGTTCCAAGAGTCTGCGTGTGTGTGTTCCCCCAGTAGCCGAACAGCGATGGCAGGAGCTGGATGATCCGGGAAGTCCTGGGGGAAGCACACACACAACAGCAATTGAAACGAAGCAGCAGTACAGTCAAGGACTAGGCTGTATTCGTAGAAGAGGGACGGAAGGCAGGTCAAGATTACCGGGGCTGGAGGACACAGAAGTAGTCGAGCGGGTCTGGGATCACAGGCAAAGAGTCAGAGGCGTTTTCCAAAACAGGCAGGTAACTGGTGCTGGTTGCAGTGCAGCTGGTAGGTTAACGAGGGTGAGGCAGAGCAGAGCAGGAACAGGTGGAGGTCATCAGACTTCAATCAGCACGTGTTACCAGGCAGAGAGAGAGCTCATGACAGAACCCCCCCCCTAAGGGACGGCCCCAGAAGTCCCCAAGAGTGACACCACGTCGGGAGGGCGGAGGGGAGCCGGTGGAGGGCTAGAATTCCTCCGAGCGGTCCGAGTGAACCTCCTCATCCTCGGAGGGAGCTGGAGGGTCGTGGACAGAAGACGGGACAGGTACCGAGACAGGGTCAGGCACAGGACAGGAAGCCGGGCGGGCAGGACGGTTAGGGACCCCTCTGGGGCGGCCCCTACGGATTGCAGGTTGATCAGGATGCAGACGGTGGAAGTCGGCGATGAGTGTCCGGTCCACAATCCGACTGGCTGGCACCCAGGTTCTCTCCTCAGGTCCATAGCCCTCCCAGTCGACGAGATACTGGAGGCCCCTACCTCGCCGTCTGGACCGAAGCAGGCGTCGAACGGTGTACACAAGCCCACCGTCAACGAGGCGAGGAGGAGGAGGAGGAAGCGGCACGGGGACCAGCGGGCTTTCATGCGTCGGCTTGACTTTCGAAACATGGAAAGTAGGGTGCACCCTCATGGAGGTTGGCAACTGGAGCCGGACTGCGGTTGGGCTGATGACCCTCTGGATGGGGAACGGGCCGAGGAATCGAGGTGCCAGTTTACGCGATTCCACCCGCAGTGGGAGATCCTTGGCTGACAGCCACACCTTCTGGCCAACACGGTAGGCGGGTGCCGGCGATCTTCGGCGGTTAGCCCCAGTGGCATAGCTGACAGCTGACTTGAGTAGCGTGGCACGAGCTTGTGACCAGGTACGACGGCAACGGCGGGCATAGGCGAGGGCAGACGGGCAGGACACATCTCCTTCCTGGCTGGGGAACAGGGGGGGCTGGTAGCCATACACACACTGGAAAGGTGACATACCAGTGGCAGAGCAGGTGAGGGAGTTGTGAGCATACTCTATCCACATCAGTTGTTGTGCCCAAGCCTGGGGTTTGCGAGAAACCATGCACCGCAGCGCCTTCTCCAGCTCCTGGTTTGCCCGCTCGGATTGACCATTGGACTGGGGGTGGAACCCAGAGGTGAGACTCACTGTGGCCCCTAGAAGACGGCAGAACTCCTTCCAGAATGTAGAGGTGAATTGCGGGCCTCGGTCAGAGACAACATCCCTGGGCAGCCCGTGTAGACGGAAGACATGATCAAGAACAGCCTGGGCAGTCTCTCTGGCAGATGGCAGTTTAGGGAGGGGAATGAAGTGTGCCATCTTGCTGAACCGGTCAACCACAGTGAGAATGACCGTCATCCCACCTGATGGTGGGAGGCCAGTTACAAAGTCCAAGGAGACGTGGGACCAGGGTCGTGTGGGCACAGGCAAGGGCTGGAGTAAACCAGCGGGGGGCCGAGTGGAGGACTTGTTCTGATTGCAGGTGGGGCAGGCACGGACAAATTCTCGGACATCCCTTCTCAAAGAAGACCACCAGAAGCGCTGGGCAAGGAGATGGCAGGTGCGGGCGGAGCCCGGGTGGCAGGCAAGGCGGGAGTTGTGTCCCCACTGTATGACCCGGGACCTCAAATTCTCTGGGACGAAGAGACGACCGTCTGGGCATGCACTGGGACTGGGATGGTCACGGAGGGCCTCTTGAATTTCCTCCTCGATATCCCAGGTCAGGGCAGCTACGACGCAGGGATCGGGCAGAATTGATGCAGGTTCCTGGGAAGGGGCGTCATCCTTATGAAACTGACGGGAGAGAGCGTCCGGCTTGGTGTTCCGAGAACCTGGGCGGTATGACAGGGTGAAGTTGAATCTGGTGAAAAACAAGGCCCAGCGGGACTGTCTGGGGTTAAGACGTTTGGCATTGCGGATGTATTCGAGGTTTTTGTGATCGGTCCAGACCAGGAACGGAACTGTGGACCCCTCCAGCCAGTGACGCCACTCCTCCAGGGCAAGCTTGACAGCCAACAGCTCACGGTTTCCAACATCATAATTGCGCTCTGCAGGTGAAAGCCGGCGAGAGAAAAATGCACAGGGGTGCAACTTGTTGTCCTCCTCTGCCCGTTGAGAGAGTATGGCCCCGACTCCCACGTCTGAGGCATCCACCTCGACAACGAACTGCCGGTCTGAATCCGGCATCTGGAGGATGGGGGCAGTGGTGAACCGGGCCTTGAGGGTATGAAAGGCTGTGTTGGCCTCTGGGGTCCAGAAAAAGGGGTGTTTGATGCTGGTCAGAGCTGTGAGAGGAGCGGCGACGGAGCTGTAGTTCCGGATGAATTTCCGGTAGAAATTGGCAAAACCAAGGAATTGCTGCAACATCTTCCTATTCCCCGGAACTGGCCAGGAGGTAACTGCCGAGACCTTTGCGGGGTCCATCTGGATATTGCCTTCAGCGACGATGTATCCCAGGAATGACACAGTCTGAGCATGGAACTCGCATTTCTCCGCTTTGACATAGAGCGAGTTCTCCAGGAGCCGCCGAAGAACCAGCTGGACATGACGGGTGTGTTCGGACAGAGTTCTGGAGAAAATTAAGATGTCGTCCAGGTACACGAAGACGAATTTATTCAGCATGTCCCGCAGCACATCATTCACCAGCGCCTGGAATACCGCTGGGGCGTTGGTGAGACCAAATGGCATTACCAGGTACTCATAATGGCCGGTGTGGGTGTTGAATGCAGTCTTCCACTCGTCACCCTCCCTTACTCGCACTAGGTGGTAAGCATTTCTAAGGTCCAGTTTGGTGAAAATAGTGGATCCCTGGAGCAACTCAAAAGCAGAGGTGAGTAAAGGCAGAGGGTACCGGTTCTTCACTGTGACATCATTCAGACCTCGATAATCAATGCAGGGGCGAAGAGAACCATCTTTCTTTCCCACGAAGAAGAACCCGGCACCAGCAGGAGAGGAAGACGGGCGGATGAGTCCAGCTGCCAGGGAGTCCCTGATGTAATCCTCCATAGTTTTTCTTTCAGGAGGGGATAGTGAGTAGAGGTGACCTTTGGGTGGAGCAGTCCCAGGGAGGAGATCAATGGCACAGTCGTACGGACGGTGTGGGGGCAGAGATGTGGCTTTGGTCTTGTTGAACACCTCTCGGAGGCCATGGTAACATTCAGGGACATTAGAAATGTCGGGGGCAGTGCTGGGAGGTACTGAGCCGGGGGGCAGCGCGGCAGCACGCAAACAGGTCAGGTGGCAGGCATTTCCCCACTCTTTCACAGTTCCGGAGGCCCAATCGAGGTGAGGATTGTGGAGACGGAGCCAAGGGTAGCCCAGGATTAGGGGTTGGCCTGGAGAGCTGAGCAGGTGGAAGCGGATGGTCTCTCGGTGGTTTCCTGACACCATCATTGAGATGGGGGCTGTGACGCTGGTAACTGTGCCAATTACGTGACCGTCCAGGGCCCGGGCTGGAACAGGAGTGGACAAGCGATGGCTTTCCAAGCCCAGCTGACGAGCAAGTCCTGTGTCAATAATGTTTGCTTCTGCGCCAGAGTCCACCAGGGCTGCCAGGGTGTGGGTGGAATCAGACAGGTGAAGACAGACTTGGATGAGGGGTTTACGGCTGATGGAGGGCTGAATGTTCATTGAGCTCATCCGGATTCCTCCTACATCTGGTGAGCTCCGGCTTTTGCTGGACAGGTGGCGACTCGATGACCATCACCACCACAGTACAGGCACAAGTTGGAGGTGATGCGTCGCTGGCGCTCTGCAGGGGTTAGGGAGGCGCGGCCGATCTCCATCGGTTCAGACTGGTCCGGCTGGCTAGATGGTGTGGCAGGTGCGGACAGAAGGGCAGTTGGAACACTCCGTGTGCTAGTGGATGGACTCTGGCGCCCTCTCTCACGACGGCGGGCCTGGATCCTGCGGTCGATGTGGACAGCCAGAGCAATGGCTTCATCAAGAGTGGGAGGTTGATCATGGGAAACCAGCTCGTCCTTTATGTAGTCCGCCAGGCTGTGGAGGAAGGCATCCACCAATGCTTCCATGTTCCAGGAGCTCCGACTTGCCACAGTTCGAAAGTCAATGGAGTAATCCGCAACAGTCCTTCTGCCTTGGCGAATACTCATCAGGATCCGAGATGCCTCGGCTGTTGTGGATTCCAAATCGAATACCTTGAGCATCTCCTCTGCGAATAGGTTGAAGGTTGCACATGCTGGGGTCTGGCGCTCGAACTCCGCCGTTCCCCAGAGTCGAGCTCGGCCCGTCAGGTGAGTGATCACGTAACCGACCCTCGCCCCTTCAGTGGCAAAAGTCCTGGGTTGCAGGGTAAACTGGACACGGCAGCTCGTCAGGAACGCCCGTACCTGGGTTGGGTCGCCGCTGAACCGCTCTGGATTGCCGATCCTGGGTTCTGGGGCTCCGGCAGCCACGGCAGCCACGGCAGCAGTGGACTGGGCAGGAGACTCGGGTGCTGGGCCGGTGAGCAGGCTGGCTGGGGCTGGGCCGGTGGGAGCAGGCAGAGGAGAAAGGTTGGTGAGAAGTTGAATGATCATTGCAAGTTGTTGCTGTTGCTGCTGGAACTGCTGACGCTGTTGGTAGCCGGCTTGAAGTAGGGAGGCAATGTCAGCAGTGTTGTGGTTGGCCTCTCTCTCTGTCTCTTCCAGGCGTTGCATGGCGGTGGGTGGTTCTGGTTCGTCGGTTTCCATGCTGGTTCGACCGTGCGCTGGGTCCATGTTTGGTCAGATCGTACTGTCAGACACCAAACAGGACGAGGACCACAAAAGCGTCACGTTCAAAAGTTTATTTAAGGGTTGGGGGTAAAGGGGGTTCCGGGGGGGGGTACAGGAGTTCCAAGAGTCTGCGTGTGTGTGTTCCCCCAGTAGCCGAACAGCGATGGCAGGAGCTGGATGATCCGGGAAGTCCTGGGGGAAGCACACACACAACAGCAATTGAAACGAAGCAGCAGTACAGTCAAGGACTAGGCGGTATTCGTAGAAGAGGGACGGAAGGCAGGTCAAGATTACCGGGGCTGGAGGACACAGAAGTAGTCGAGCGGGTCTGGGATCACAGGCAAAGAGTCAGAGGCGTTTTCCAAAACAGGCAGGTAACTGGTGCTGGTTGCAGTGCAGCTGGTAGGTTAACGAGGGTGAGGCAGAGCAGAGCAGGAACAGGTGGAGGTCATCAGACTTCAATCAGCACGTGTTACCAGGCAGAGAGAGAGCTCATGACAATGCACTTTGGGCAGCCGTGGCCCACTGGTTAGCACTCTGGACTTGTAACCGGAGGGTTGCCGGTTCGAGCCCCGACCCACTGGTTGAAGTGCCCTTGAGCAGGGCACCTAACCCCTCACAGCTCCCCGAGCGCCGCTGTTGTTGCAGGCAGCTCACAGCGCCGGGATTAGTGTGTGCTTCACCTCACTGTGTGCTGTGTTTCACTAATTCACGGATTGGGTTAAATGCAGAGACCAAATTTCCCTCACGGGATCAAAAGAGTTCACTATACTATACATATATAGTTTGTTTTGTTAGTTGGGATCTGTACTGATTTACCCCCTTTTACTGATTACTCCATTTTCTGTTTATTTCCTCTTTGATGCAGCACACATACCAGTAAAGAACAAAAGAACAACTGAATTGAAACATTAAAGTTCACTGGTGTTGCACCGAAACCTGCCATCTCCGTGTCATCACTCCATACCATTGAGCCTTCTGACCGAGGCTCTGCCTGCTCACCACACATTCACTCTACCTCGTCCCACATCGCCCCCTACAGTTCCTTCAGTTAGAATACTGTTGGGTTGTGGAGGTTGGCATACTAGAATAGAATACTGTTAAAATACTGTTGGGTTGTGGAGGTTAGCACACTATAACGTTACAGCTACTTGTCAATATGGACTTGTCGTGCAAGGCAAGTATAACTGTATAATTATAGGCTGTTCATCTTATTGACTCCGACACAGAACCCACCCCCCCTTCACCTACCACCACAAATACAATTCAATTCTGTGGGAAACACTGCCTTCCATTATCAGACCCTTCATCTTATCCACGACAAATAAATAGTCCTGTAGAATAGAGTATTGTTAGAATACTATTGGGTTGTAGAGATTAGCACACTAGAATAGAGTATTGTTAAAATACTATTGGGTTATGGAGCTTAGCACACTAGAATAGAGTACTGTTAGAATACTGTTGGGTTGAGGAGGTTAGCACACTATAACATTACAGCACAGGGTAATCCTAATTTTATGGATCAAATGTATTCCAATCCAACTCAAAAGTTTTGAACACCACAAAGTGAAGGTTTTATCCAGATCCAAGAATAGATTATGTGATCTAATCCAATTTCAGGATCCTTGTTTCCCTTTGAACAACCCATTTTCAAGATTTGATCCAATCCGATAGCCGAAATCCGGTAACTGAAATCCGATAACTGAAATCCGATCACGTTTCTTTTGAACAATTGGGCCCAAACAATCAAAGCATATGTAAACTAAAAAGCTATGCTACCTCATGTTAATTTTGCTCGGACCCCGTTAATCACCGCTTGCGGTTATATTTGTTATTACAACACTACTACAACCAATCAATTAAACCTATACCAGATAACTTTCAGGAGCAAGTGCAACCAGTCAAACTTTTCATACATTTATAGGCTTAATACTGCACATTACAGTGAACACGTTTTTAATTATTTTACCAGGGATATGAGCCAAAAACAACAAGAACCCCTGAACTTGGAAAACATGAACGAGAACTAATATTATTTTTGTTTATCTTTGGCTTCCTAGCACAACCTCCAAGACATCCAGAAGCTTATCTTTCCTGGCCCTGCTTTCCCTCTCTTGCCTTTCCTCCAACGCCCTCATCCCTCTGTAATGCAGTTCCTCCCTTTCTTGCTCCGCGTTCTCTCTCTTGTCTCGCTCTTGTCACCTTTTTGCCTAAGCCAGTGTAAGGGTAGCCAGCTGGTCCATAGCTATGCAGTACGTACGTTTGTAAACCTCCCTCCCGACGCCTCAAGAACAGTTCTGGCAGACCCGGCTGCAGAGAGTAGTGATCGCGAGTTAAGACCCAGCTGTGTTCCAACATTAGGCCTACCTTACCCCATAAGGCTCTTACATGCATGTGGCTAACTGCTGATAACATTGCCAGTCTAACAAATATTATCTCCGCGATTGACTTTGTTGACTTTGTGATAAAAACTAATTTGCATGCATGAGTAGCCTATTAAACTTAATTTGCGCTGTGGTGTTGATAATGCTGCTAACCTTCAGTGAACACCGAGCTGACCGGTCATTCTGTGCTGCAACAATCTTGAATTGTTCTGATTCAAGCAGAGTGGAGGTCTGCATATTGGTGTGTTTTCTGTGTGTGCACACACACTCACCTGAGCTCCCTCCAGCTGTGCGGTCCAGGCTGTAGGGGTTTCTGGTGAGTCCGTAAAGGCGGTTGTGGCTCTCGATCCACATACAGAGCTCCGGGGTGTTGGTGACCCCCATAGGAATGGCCCCTGCTCGCTTCAGGTAGGTCACAACTGGCGCATCCACACTGGCCAACACCTTTGCCCTGGAGACCAGGCCAGCTGCGTGTGGCATTCCTAAGAGGGAAAGGGTGGAGGAAGTACACAACACTGCAAGGTAAACTGTGACTAATGTGATACTAAAGGCTCTGGTATACTCTTGTGCACACAGTTGCACAAAAGTACACTTCTCATGCTTTTCAACATGTTTCAGCAAACTAAGTAAACACATCCATGCCTGTGACTAGCCCTGTTCTTGGCATTCCTACGAAAGGAGGGGTACAGTACACTAAAAGACAAGATTAGTGCTATGTGTTAGTGTGACGTTGTTGAGAGTGACACTCAGTGTAACATATCTAAATGTGTGTGTGCGTGTACCTTGCACGGCGAAAGACTCCTTCACGGAGAGTGGGACCCCAAGCAGAGGGAGTCGTTCAGCCAGGGCCTCCTCTCCTCCTTCAGTCTCTTCCTCTATCAGTCTGTCTACCTGAGCAGCCTCCTGCAGAGCAGCAGAGAACCTGGGAGGGAGGGAGGGAGAGAAAGAGAGAGAATGAGAGGGAGGAAGAGAGTCTGCCTATCTGTGTCTCTGGTTAAAAATCCAGTCACATACAAAAATTAGCCATATAGTGGTGTGCAGTAGCCCGTTGATAGCCCAAGCCCATTAATATTTGCACTACTTGGATTAGCGGTGCAGTATAGTTAGCTCATGTGGACTGTTTCAGGAGTTGACGGAAGCTAGTGGATGACTGACAACATATGTTTTGATGTGCTTTGTGCAGGTGTGCCCATATCTTTATTATTTTATTTAAACACATTTGGTCAGTTTAATATCTATATGGAGAGAGTAGTTGAAAGGGGCTAGTGGAGGACTGACTGCTTTAATAAAGTCATGACAAGCTTGTATGATTGAACTGAAAGAGAGAAAGATGCTCTAATGGCAGTTCCTGGACATGGGTAACAGCTTATAAAGTTGGCTACCTGTGCTGTGGGTGTTAAGTTATGTTGTTGTGATAAACCTGTAGCCTACCACTGCCATACATGTTGCAACACACACACACACACACACACACACACACATACCACACACCAAAGAATGGGGATTACCTGAACTTGACCATGGCATTGAGTAGAGGGTTAACCTCCTGGATGCGGTCAATGTAAGCCTGGACCACATCAACACTTGACAACTGCATACACACAATAAATAACAGTCTGTAGTACAAGATGATACATGTTGTGCACACTCTATTTGCTTCTCACACTTTTCAACATTTTTCAGCAAACAAAGCAAACACATGCATATCTGTGAAGCCTTGTGCATAGGCCGGTTCTTGGCATTACTTAGAGGAGAGGGGGTATAATCCAGGAAAAGGACAGCTCTCATTTTGAAGCCAAAAATAGAACTAATTGTAAAATAATTTTGTTTAGCATAGGACTTTTAGTATGTTATTCTGGACACCTCATAGAAATTATTTAAGCTGCCAAAAATGCTTTTACAATTAGTCTGTCGTAAAACGCTACTTTGCCTGGACTAGTAGGCTACAGTGTACTGCAAGATAGACAGTGATCGATTTACTGAGCTCTATGCTTATGTGAGTGTGACAGTAGGCTAACAACGCATTATGTAATAACTTGACAGGTCTAATACATTGTCACGTCATTAGGCTAAAGCTGGAAGCCAATGTAATTCAGTCCTTCCAGGATTTCTTGAGATTGTTGCGATCTAAAATGCCTGATTTCGCGACAACTTTTGCAATGGAAGTTGCAGTGTTTTCAGCTGTTTGTTGCGAAGAAATTGCGAGAGGAAGTGAAAATTGCAAAAATAGTTGCGATTTTTTTTTAAATTATTTTTTAATTGAGAATAATTAAGGTTAGTAAGACCAAAATTACACTGATCATCTTGATGCTTATTAAAAAGCATAAGTAAAGGTAAATAGTAAGGGTTACAGAAAATCAAAGTAGGCCTACTTTATTTGTGTAAATACTTTGACTGGGGTAATTCACAAAGCAGTATAACCTTTCGTAGAACTGTTCAAAAAGACAGCCCCAGAGCCCCAGACAGAGATGGCATAATGTCATATGTTTCAATACATTCATATGTTGTAATTCATATTAAGTTCATATCTTTTTAATAATTCATATTCTGTGACTTGCATAATTACTAATAGCCAACTAAGTATCTAGTAATTTCATATTGATTTAAACTATTAGACTACACTTTTCTTTAATGTTATTACATTGGTGGTGTGTAAGTCTAATTGACTGCCTGCCACTTTAAGGACGTGAGAGTAGCGTAATAACATATCTAAGTGGATTGGAACGCTTGCATCTCACTGTGTTCGGCTACGACTGGAAATAACTTTTTGCATAGTGCATTACGATATGTGGATAGAATTCGGGATGTTTTTTATGTCATTAGTTAAAATAAATGTTTAAAAATAACTCGTATGAAATCATTCTTGGATCATAGAAGAGGTAAATGTCTTACAATGTTATTAATTTATATGATTTTTGTAGCACTGCACTACACAAACTGAGCCAACAAGCTAGCAAACATGACACGAGCTAAAAGGACATCTCCAGGTGTAAACGTTTGTCGATGGGTTACATATTGTAGCCTACTCAAATGTCAGTAAACCAAGTAGGCCTTAATTAACTTACTTTCATAGCTTAGGCAGGTTAGCAACACTAGGTTGAGATGACAGATGCAAGTAAAGCAGATCATTAACGTTAGCATTCTATTTATGGTCATCAAAACTGCAGAGGAGTGAACAAGTTATAGGGCAGTCTCTGGTGTCTGCAGGGGTGAGTGTGGCATCTGAGTCAATATTCTGCGCGAGGGGCTGTTGTGGTAGGTGAAATTGAACCATGACGATTGGTCAAATTTGCGAAAAAGATGCAGTGTTTGGACAAAATTGCGAGGTCGCACAGAATTCACTTGGATTTGCTGAATTTGCGTTAATTGTTGCGATCGCAACATCGCGAATTCCTGGAGGGACTGGAATTTGCTGCCGCTGGGTGCGTCTAGATTTCTAGGCTAGCATTTTGTAATAATGTGCCAAATTTGGTAATAAACTGCTTGTTTATTGCAAAACACAATTTAAGCAAGGTCGTAGGCACATAAAAATAGACCAGACTTTGTCCTTAGTCAAATAGTGTCGTCACTCGTCACTGGCAGTGCTAAAAGTGTAATTCCAGCCAAAATTGACCCGGGTGTTTTTCTGCATTAAAACACAACATCAAATGTGGAGTGGAGACATTTTGCCTCCGTGAGACTCATGTTCGAAACCCAACAAAACCTTCGTTGTTTTACTTTGACAATTTCCTGTTTGCAGAGCATTTTGTGTGGATGCTTCAGCAGACATACATTATACAGGAACAGGTGATTTCGATGAGAATTGTGTAGCCTACAGTAAAAAAAAAAACTTTATGATGCAAACCTCTCTCCGACGAATTTTCTTTGCAAGTTGCGTAGCAGACAGCTTCAGCAGCGGGTTGGTGACTGGAGGGACTTTGGTAGGTGCACCAGCGGTCGGTCTTGGACTTAGCAACCAAAATATAGCATATAACACGCCCATGAACGCACGCCTAACCCACACTTGCAATCGTTCGAAGTAGGTGAGCGCCATGGTGGCGATGTGTAAACTTCGCTCAGATGCTTTAAGTCAGGAAAAGCCTCTAACTGTTAGAGTCTAACACATTCTGCTCAGGCTGAACTGTCTAATATAGAGCATCACAGTCCCGCCCCTCCTCAGAGAGAGCTTAGTTTTCGGTGTTATACGGTAACTGGCTTTCATGTTAACTGGCTGGACTGTTTACTTTGCCTCTTGAGTTAACGTAACCGCCTTCTCTGGTGTGTTCAGCTGATGATTTAGCCTCCGATACCTGGCCGCAGATTCGTCTGTTTAACTGAAGTTCAAATGGACATGTTTGTGATGCTGCACTTTGTTGTTTAATAAAGCTTTACAACACGATGTGTCGACGTTGGAAGTGTCAGGACCTTCAAAGTATAGCCTAGGCTTAATGGTTTTTACGTTTCACTGACTGCTGGTCAGGCTGCCCGCGGCCACCTAGTCTATCTTCAGCCTAAATTGAGGAAGCATTGCTGGTCTAAAAATGCATAAATTTAAAAAACTGTGGCGAGGATTGAACCCGGAAAACATTGTCAACGCATCAACCTGTTGAGCCACATATGCAACTTATCACTTCATAAGAAATAAATTATTAAAATATAATCCAATACATCTCAAACCTATGTTAACATGTCAAAACACGAACGTAAACAGCCTAGGCTTACGTGTATCTTGTGATATTTGATATTACATATCTTTTGTGATATGTAAAATGAAGACATAGACTTTTCCTGCACATTGTGCGTTTCAATGCGTGGTGCACGTTCGTTGTGATATGCATCAGGTTAATATGCAGATTATAGTTCTAGTTTTGTCATTCGAGTTCGAATCTCATAGTTGAACTTTTTTATTTTATTTATTTGCTGGCGTTCATAATAAGACACTTCAAGTAGAGGCGGCCACAGCCTGGCAGCAATCAGTGAAACGTTTGTAAACTGCATGATACTTTGGGCAACATTGCAAGATAACACAGTAGTCAGTCACCATAATCCGCTGTGTTAACCTGCCAAACACAATAACATAGGTGACCTCATAGTAGGCCTAGTATTACCAATTTCGCTGAGAAGTGTCAACTGGTTAGTGGCGCAAGCATGTTGGTGTCAGGTTATCATGCAAGCAGTTTAATTTAGTAGGCTAGTGGTTCGAGACCCACGTGGAGTTTATTTAGTTTTATTTAGGGACCGTTCGTTATTTATAAACGGGGCCACCGGAGGAAAATAGGGGAGGGTCATGTCCAGGGATGAAAGTAAGCCGGTACTGGCCGGTACGGAGTACCACTAAAATATTTGGAGAGGGTACGCCGTACCGGAAAGAAAACTATACTGTCTCTGAAAAATATAGCACTTTCAGCATGACAACACAACTGCTAACGTCAAATTACCAGAAGCAACACGTTTCCCCCAAAATATATTTCATATACATCGTTCTGAACTGTATCTGAATTGTGTCTAAACCTCCCGTGCAGCTGAATTGTGTCTAAACCTCCCGTGCAGCTGACGTTGTCTGTTGTCGACAGACAACGAGCAAGCTATAGCGCGCGTACAGTAGCCTACAGTAATTGCGCCAACGTGCACTGGTATCCAAAGTGTTTTAGCAGACGGACGTTTCTTGGAAAGTCTCCCAAATAAAAAAAACATACAGGCTAAAGAAAAATATGTTGATGTTTCAATAGCCTATTCTGGTTTTATGTGTGCAGTGTTTCGCTGGAGAGACAGGAGACAGACAGTGCGTGTACGGCTTAACCAGATCTTGCGCAGCAATAATGAAAGTGTTTTAGCGGACAGAAGTATGTTGCAGTCTCCCAAATAAAAAGGCATGACTCAAAGAAACGTGTTTCATGATATACAGTAGCCTATATAAAAAAAAATTGATTGGAAGTGGGAGCGAGCAGAGTAACTAGGTTAAATAAATAAATAAATGTTGAAATTAAGTGTTTGCAATTTATTCATAATCAAAAACAGATGCAGGTGGGTTAAAGAGTGATACTAGAGTGATAAGAAGTCCTAGTGAATGCTTGATAAGTAGACTATAATACAGTAAATAAACAAATAAATAAATAATAAATAATTAGGCTAAGTGAAATTTTCGGCGCGCGCTCTGGGCGCGCATTATAACTCTATATCATAGTACCACCAAGAAATAAAAACTACTTTCACCCCTGGTCATGTCTTTTTATTCTTTGTTGAGGGGAGGGTCACCTAACTTTTTTTTGTCTAGGAGGGAGGGTCACCCATCCTTTGTATTAATGAAAACAGCAAAAAATCAAAGTGGCTTGTTTGATTGTTGATTTCTGTCGCCATATAACGTTCTCTTTCGTTCTATAGCTCTGTCAACATTGAACAATGAAAATAAGGGAGATTTCCCAGGTTTCTCACGCAAAACACGGAAAATGTCAACATTCGTCCCCATTAACGTTGGAAGGGTTGGAGCAACAAAGTAGCCTACTTTATTCACGCCTAACAGCCTATATCCATTTGGTCAACTTTATCCAGCCCTAAAAAAGTTAAATTTAACTTTGGTTTACTTGTAGTTTACCGTGTAGCCTAACTTTAAACAGTGTGCATGCTTAACATAAAGCATACTTGTGCTTCATTCATCCACACATCCAGCTCCTAACGTTTTGACAAGCATTTCTACCAATTGACCTCGTTCCTGCCCATCTCTAGCTTTGCTGTCTCCATCCTTTCTGTTTTTGTTGTTTGCAAAAAAAAAAATAGTATTTATTGGTAACCAGCAACAAGTGCAATTTGTTAATCGCTGTCATTCTCTCTCCTGCCAACAAAAATGTGTTACGTTCCAAGTAGCAGTGCGTAATTCTGCTTCATAAAGTTGAACAAATACATTTGGTCATATAAATAGCCAGTTTATGGTCTACAGAGTTGGTAAGTTATGGTAGGCCAACTTGGAGTGAATATACAGGGGGAATTCTTTGTCTAGCTGAGTAGCATGGCAGGTGCGCACGTAGGCATAGCCTACGGCCGAACACTGCAAGCGCTAATGAATCGTGCTCTCACGACAACCACGTCGTTAACTTAAATAGGCCTAGGTTAACATCACTCTGAGTTCGCATTCAAGCAAGCAAAACGATGATTTGAATACATATGTTTCACTGGAAGGGCAAGGGGTAACAACAGGACAACACAGAGACAGGCCAGAATGCAGGACTAATGTTATGAGAGTATTACAGTAATATGGGATATTCTACGGGAAAATATTAAAACGGCAAGACAGCGGGGAAACGTTAAAATGATAAACCCGGAAAAAGTTGGCATGTTAGGTATTTTTCGGTCCCTGTGATTATTTGTGAAATTGTGCAAACGGCCTTTTCAAGTCATTTGAGAAGGAAGGAGTGTAGCAAGCTCCCAAATTGACGCTCGTCTGAAAAATTGAGTTTTGGATAATGTTCAGCTTCAGCAGCTTTACAATGACTGAGGAAGCCTAGAGATGAGTCCATAGCAACAAGTTCATGTGTTGAATTTGTTATTACCCAGTGTGCTTTGTTGAATGGTCTCGATGCTTTATTGTTTTATTTCATGTGAATACTTACTAGAGGAGTAACTTTTCAAGTAGGCTAATGCAGTTGCAGGAAGTGTGCATTTAGTTTCCATGCTTATTGTGTTTCCACAACAATGTTAGTGAGTAAATCTACTGAAATGGCCACCATCTTGGTGAAGTGTGATGTGTAAGATCAGAAAGCAGAGGTTGGTTTTACGGCAGTAGATATGTTGATGTGTTTTCATTGCGCGTAAGAGCGTGGGTGGAAGACATCGACAATTGGCTGGGGAGGGTCATGTCATTTTTGAAAATGCTGCTGGAGGGTCGTTGAAAATTATATAGCAGGCAGGGGAGGGTCATGCAACTTTTAATCGAAGCACTCAAAATCCCTCCGGTGATCCCGTTTATAAATGTAGTGGGTAGGGTGGTTGAGACAGGAAGCGCAGCTTGAAGGCCGTCCCACTGACGCTGATTATTTGGATCAGGTGGTACCAGTAGCGCTCGCTTCCTTTTAAATGTGGAGTGAGATGCGGACAGGAGAACAATAATGCGGTGTGCGTTGAAGAGTAAGCTTTGTGGAATAAGCTGTGCAAACAGGAGAACCTCGGCCTGGTGTCTGTGCGTATGGTGACCAGTAAATGGTACACGCAGTTTCAAGTCTACTTTGCTCGCATAATAGCGAGTAGTGAATCCACACTGGTTTGCAGCAACAAGCAACGCTGATGCTGGCGAGAGTGTGCACAGCTATTAGTCATCCACACTGGTATAACTTTATTGGTTCGTCTAATTCATCTTGGCTGGTCTTAAAAACGAGGATTGCCTTCGTCTGTCCAACAAGCCACTGTTTTATTTCAATTAATGTATGTATGTGCCTCGGAAACCTACCACATCTGTTGAATGTTTACTGGGAACTTAGGTGGGCCTAGGGGGAAGCCTGCTGGTGGTAACCTGTTATCTTAAATGTTTTGTTTGTTTCTTTGTCTGTTTGTCTGCCAGTCATTGTAATACGTGTTCGGCCTGGCAATGGTGCAATATTTCTTATGGGGACAGTGCTTCGTTTGCAGTGCTCACTAGTGTGAAGTGTGAAACGCCGTGTCTGTGTGTACGGCCCATTTGGTGTGAAGTGCCTCTTGCAGATTGGAGTGTTTTTAGATTGTGTATGTGAAGTATTTATTAATGTATTTGACTTTATACACTGTAACTCATCTGGAAGACCTATTCATTCGTTGTTATTTATTGTAGAATTTCATCCACTGTTGCCTATGTGGAACATTTTGCTTGTCCTGATTGCCGATCAGTGTATTTATAGTGTCTGTCTAGTGTCTAATAAATGTATATTTTTTGATTACATCAGTTCCATTCCTCTTCCTTCATTGGACATAACCTGCCTAGATAGTTTGAGGGAGAGCTCTGTTTGGTGGCCTAGCTTAGCTATACAAATTGCGAGCTTGAGCACCCCCTGGGGGTCAAATAAATAACGAACGGTCCCTTATTTGGTAGCATATTCATGCAGCGCATGTAGCCTAGGCACAGACCTCTCAAGTCTCACGCATTGAGCGTGAGACACACGCATTTCAATGACTCCACACGCCACACATGGCATTTCTCACTCCGAAAAATTATTAACTTGCCCGCACAGAAATTTCTAAGGGCTTTTACAAACGTGTCACACAACGTTGCTGTCTGTGCGCTCATTCAGCTCAGAGAGCTGCTGTTCAGTTACTAACCTATCGGCCAATCAAAAAAAAGGATTTCTCAACCAATCAGGAAATAGTTTTGTTTTGATGTGGGTCCGCAACGTGGAGACTGCTGGTCCGCGGAGTCGTGGAGTGAAATTAGGCCAGGTGCTTCGTCTGATAAATTTGCTGCGCAGTTGATCCCGCGGACCAACAAAAAAAGAAAACAAACGTTTCTGCTATCGACGTCATTAAACATGGAGCCATACAATAAAGTGTTGGTAGGCTATGAGCGTTCATTCAATGCAGGCGTCTGCGTGAGAGAAACTGAAACTAATCGATAACGTTGGTATCAAAGCTCCGCTTCAACCTGTTGAATGCTATTTAATTGTTTAACGACACTTAATAGAACAATGTTGATTTTTGGAACTTCCATAGAAACAGAGCAGAGATTGTATAACACTGAGTGTAGTTTTATTGTATAGCACTGAGTAATGTATAGTCGAATTTGAATATAACGTGGCCAAAAGCTAGCCTTCTTTCTATCTGTTAAAGATCAACAGATCAGTGATTTACGCCTATCTATCTGCTCGCCAAAAAAGCTGGTATTGTGTTTCCTGAATCCTTACATTCAGGCATTCAAATTAACTTCATTTAAAAACATGTATTTTTTTTCTCCATTTCCTACCAATGTATGATGCTTGCATGAGGGAAACATCCCAAAACAATAGCACCCATATCATTCTTGCTGTTTTGAGAAGTATTTTTCTTATGCAAGCATCATGCAACCATGCAAAAGCAATGAAACTAATTATATCTTACATTAGTAAAGCAGTCCTCTGATGTGCATGTCACAAAACATTTAAGTGAAAGTGCATGTATAACAATATAGGCATAATAACAGTGTTGGGAACGTTACTTTAAAAAAGTAATTAGTTATAGTTACTCACTACTTGTTCCAAAAAGTAAATGAGTTAGTAACTGAATTACTCTATGATAAGAGTAACTCGTTACCAGGGAAAGTAACTATTTGCGTTACTGTTACAAAAAAAAAAAAGTTGCTATATGTCTCACTCCTTGCAAACTTCAAAACTTGAGAGCCCTGCTAGGCTACTACAGACAACCTGACACTTCCAACGCCGACACATCGTGTTGTAAAGCTTTATTAAACAACAAAGTGGAGCATCACAAACATTTCTATTTGAACTTCAGTTAAACAGACGAATCTGCGGCCAGGTATCAGAGGCTAAATCATCAGCTGAACACATCTGCAAAAGAAGGGGGCGGTTACGTTAACTCCAGAGGCAAAGTAAACAGTCCAGCCAGTTAAAGGAATTATCCGGAGTAAAATGCCCTTTAGATCAATTTACGGATGATTGGGAGTACATACGTTGAGTTGACATCAAAATCATGTCATTCGGATGTGTTTTGAGAAAGTTCGATTTTACCGTTTTTAGTCAAAACTCGTTAGCCTGGAATTGACCAGGGCAAGTCATTTTACCGCTACAAAACGCTATTTTTATACCTCTTCTACAGTTCCAAACAACATTACACTTACGTGGTAGTGAGTAGAGGGTCCCTAAAGCCGAACCGAAGTATCCCGAGGTCTTTATGTGGTCGGATAGAGAGTCCAGAATGAATTTCATCAAGCCAGTACCTTTCCGGAAATGTTACTGCTGCAGCTGGCGTCTTTAGGGGAAAGTCCGTAGGAGTCGATTGCCAAGTGTGGAGTAACACGCTCTGGAAATTCACAATTTCGTCGCCGTTTTTTTTTTTTTTTTTTTAAAACATAGGCCAGTATTTCTTTCGAAATTGAAATGAAGTTGTATGGACTGGACTATGTTTTTTTTTTTTTTTTTAAAAACGGCGACGAAATTGTGAATTTCCAGAGCGTGTTACTCCCATAGACAGTAAAAGAAATGGACGAACAGACTCCGTCGTTTTCAATGGGAGGGCACTGAGTCAAATAGAACGATTTTTCAGTTGGTCCCCCCAGTACTGCGCAGACTCACACTTAACTTCGTGACGTTATCCATCGAACTGAATCTTGTAACTCATATGATAGATACACAGAAATTCTTCTCACACTTCCTTCGCCTTCAAAGTCATCAAAGTTAAACATTTATTTATGTATTATTATTAATATCATCCTCACCAAGTCGTGTTAATGTTGAAGCTACCATACATGATCATCTTCAAAAACAGTCAACAAAACAAAAAAGTTATAGCCTTGAAGCTAATCTTCTTTCCACTTTTCCGACCTACGGTCAATCCATCGAAAACCTCTGAAATGATTAGTGCCGTTTTTAAAAAAATTAGGTTTACTTTTTTATTATTATTAGGTTACCTCTGTGTAATGCTTTACCTTAACATACGGTTGTGTATGCTAGGTTTTGCTTATGAGTTACCGTCATAGACAGTAAGGTGGACTGAGCTTCTTATCCAAACAATGCGGTTATCTCCCTACGGCGCGAAAGAGAGATTACGTCAAAGCTAGCTTCCCTCCAACCGAACAAGCTAACCATTCTTCTTACGGGTAACCAACGTTACGGACGAGGTAGTGGAGTCTGTTTTGCCTTTGTAGTGTTTATGTGGATTACACAGAAGCTACAATATCGGCACAGGATATATGTTATATGAAGTTATGGTATTTCAAAAAAATCCTAGAATGAATAGGCTTCTATGGGAGTTAGCAGAGAGGTGGTCCCTCCAGCCTACGTTGATTCTTCTACTTCTGGGAATTCGCCTGCCCCCCTGGTTACTCCACACTCGGCAATTAGCTCCTACGGACTTTCCCCTAAAGACGCCAGCTGCAGCAGTAACATTTCCGGAAAGGTACTGGCTTGATGAAATTCATTCTGGACTCTCTATCCGACCACATAAAGACCTCGGGATACTTCGGTTTGGCTTTAGGGACCCTCTACTCACTACCACGTAAGTGTAATGTTGTTTGGAACTGTAGAAGAGGTATAAAAATAGCGTTTTGTAGCGGCAAAATGACTTGCCCTGGTCACTTCCAGGCTAACGAGTTTTGACTAAAAACGGTAAAATCGAACTTTCTCAAAACACATCCGAATGACATGATTTTGATGTCAACTCAACGTATGTACTCCCAATCATCCGTAAATTGATCTAAAGTGCATTTTACTCCGGATAATTCCTTTAACATGAAAGCCAGTTACCGTATAACACCGGAAGTACTTGAAAACGCCTATAATTCCCGTCACCGTGACTTTGCGACTGTAGTTGCCACTGGATTTTTTGATTGTCGGTGCCGTTTAAATAAAAAAATCCAGTGGAAACTAGATGGCAGAAGTGTGTAGGCCAATCTGCCCACCAGCTTTTTCTACTTGGTCACCTACAGAGTTTGACAGGTACGATCCTTCAAAACGCCATGTTATTTCCCATAGACATTTGACGACCGAAGGTTGGATGGATACGGAAGTTACGGAGGCGGGACTTATTCTGGAGAGTTCTTTAGGCGGAGCAAGATACTTCGTCGTAGGCCTGTAGTTCCAGTCTATGGGCGCGAAATGGGGATTGATATGTCAAGCAATTTTAACATTTAACAGCTAGACTGGATATCAGATATCTGTAATTCAGTTTTGCCTAGTCAAAAAGAACATTTCAGATATCCGCAACTACATTCTTCCTATTCATAACTGCAGGGCTAGACTGGGACAAAAAATCAGCCCGGGGATTTTTGGCCCGAACGGCCCACTAAGCGGTCAGCCACACTAATATGCAATCCTGGCTACCCATATGTGTATTGAACTAAGTGCCACGGAGCAGTGCAAGTGAATGAGACTGTAGGCCTACTAACTCACTCTTTCTGACTCATTGGTAGTCCGAGGTGGCTGAAGTAGGCTACACAAGCTCTATATTAAAGTATAGCTCTAAATACAAGCACTTGTCAAAGAAGGCTCGGCTAGAAGAACCTAAAGTAGCCTACTACACTGTAGCCTACAGTAGGCTGTCTAGTGTTTTATTTAAATCTTTCAGTTGCCTTTTGCATGAAGATGACTTGAAATATTGTATTTTCACCCATTTACCAGTGGAACCCATAGTCAAATAATTTCAATATTATGTTATATGATAGCCAATGATATGGTGGTCCTAGCCATGTATTACTGTAAAAAAAAAACCCGTCTTGTTAATGTGTTGGGTTCAGCTGGAAATGTGACCATGTTAAGGAACAATGGTAGCAATAAAACAATGCTAAAGTAATGCACGCTGTGCCGTTTGACTGATCGAGTCACATCAATTGTCATCATCATCTGCAGCATGTGAACCCGTTAATTATGAAGCTACGTTTGCCGCGCTATACATTCTCCTTAGGATCACTTGTCCCTCTGCCGTGTAATAGCCTACGTTTGTTTACCTCTCCTCACTGAAGGTCAAACTGTTGCTGACTTAGGGCCATATTTTGCACCCTGGCGCATGGCGCAAAACTCGTTTTCCACCCGGCGCAAAGTATATTTTCTTATTTTGCACGTTTATTTTTTAAACAATGCGCTGAGGGGTGTGGCAATTAACAACTTAGGGAATGGCTTAGCGCATTGTCTAAAAATCGCTATTATACACCTGGTCAGAAGTCTATGGCGAGTTGTTTATGTTATTTTAAGAGCGCTTTGTCAACAGTCATATTGTTTTTTTTATACTTTATTGTGTTAAGCATAGTAGTTACATTTAACAATTACTTTGTCTGCAGTCATCATCACACATTTTTTCCTTTTTTTTTTTTCTTTCCCCCTTTCTCCTTCTCCTTTCCCCACCCTGTGAGTGAATGATAAACTTGAACTACTTAAAAAAAATAAAAATAATAACAATAATAATAATGATAATTATTGTCCAGTCCACATTGGGAGTGTTTTCGTTATCAAACGTCGAGCGCATGGCGCAACAAGGTATTCCTAGATTTCTTAATCAGTCATGGGTGTGTTTGGGGCGTAACATTATTTAAACCAATGAGAATGACATCTGTCATTCCCTTTAATGGCGCAAAGCGTGATGTCAAACGGCTGTATTTTGCACACCAGCGCATGGCGTAAAGTTCGTTTTCCAGCTGTGCAAAGTTTAATTCGGTATTTTGCACGTTTATTTTTTAAACATTGTGCCCAGGGGTGTGGTAATTAACAACCTAGAGAGGGGCCTGGCGCGTTGTCTAAAAATCTCTATCGTACACCACCTAAACCTGGTCAGAAGTCAAAGAAGTCAAAAGTCAATATGAAAAGTTGTTCATATGCTATTTTAATAGCGCATCTCAACAGTCATATTGGCAGGTGCACGCACCATCCTTCTATCATTCATGAACTCACACCAGCGCACGTCCATGCAAAGCATTACAAATTGCACGATTACAATGGGAAACATAATTAGAATAAAGATATTACAAAATACTGTACATCTCATGATGAGTAGTTATTCACCATCATTTGCAAATTGGTAATGACGGTTAAAAGTGATTAGGGGAGAGGCGAGAGACACGTATAGAGCACAGCTGAAGACGCACTGTCACGAGATATAAGCAACTCCTCTGCAGGATAAATGTTGTTTTATTCAGTCATTTGAGCAATATTAGGGTAAGTGTTGCTTTTTCCAGCCTATGTTTTCGGTGGTAACCCATTGTCAGTCAATAGCGAAAGTAACTGCATATAACTGTCTTGTCGTTGACTGACTCCTTGGTGAAGTTAGTTTCACTTTGCCAATGAGTTCAAATAATAGACGAGTGCAAATGCGTGAAGGCTATGCTAGGTTTTAGTAATGATTGAATAAAAATACATTTATCCTGCAGAGGAGTTGCTTATATCTCGTGACAGTGCGTCTTCAGCTGTGCAAAAAAAGACAGTAAAAAAAAGGGCATTTGCGATGAGTGAAGCGGTGGCGGAAGGTGAAAAGTGTTCCTGAAACAGAAAGGTCTTGAGGTGAGCTCTGAAGAAAGGAAAGGAGGGACAGTCACGGAGGGATTGAGGGAGGGAATTCCAGAGCTTAGGGACCATAGCGCTGAAAGACCTGCGACCTAGAGTAGAGAGTCTGGTGCGGGGGACAGAGAGGAGATTTTGATTCGAGGATCTGAGGGAGCGGGAAGGAGTGTAAAAGATCAGAAGGTCACAGAGGTAAAGAGGAGCAAGGTCATGGAGGGCTTTGAAAGTGAGAGGTATAATTTTGAATTTGATTTAGGACAGAACCGGTAACCAGTGAAGCTGAGAAAGAATAGGGGTGATGTGTGCAGATCTCTTGGTATGAGTGATTAGTCTGGCTGCAGAGTTCTGAATATATTGTAGTCTTTGAAGTGATTTAGTGGGGAGGCCAATAAATAGGGAGTTGCAGTAGTCTAGGCGGGATGTAAATGAAGGCCCACTGGGAAAATGCCCGGTATGCCAGATGGCCAATCTAGCCCTGCATAATTGTCATTTCAGATATCCACAAAGACATTCTTCCTAGGACAAATGATGTCACTTTTGCCATTCATTTGTATGGGGTTTATCATTACAGATATACAATTCAGCTGCAGATATCCACTATGTCAGTGGTTTTCAAAGTATGGGGCGGGCCCCACTAGTGGGGAATAGAGACATTTTTGGTTAATCTTTTAATAATGCCTTTCTTTTTTTTGACAAGATTCAAAACAAAATATAACCGCAAGCGGTGATTAACGGGGTCCGAGCAAAATGAACATGAGGTAGCATAGCTTTTTAGTTTACATATGCTTTGATTGTTTGGGCCCAATTGTTCAAAAGAAACGTGATCGGATTTCGGTTATCGGATTTCAGTTACTGGATAGGATGTCGGCTATCGGATTGGATCAAATCTTGAAAATGGGTTGTTCAAAGGGAAACAAGAATCCTGAAATTGGATTAGATCACATAATCTATTCTTGGTTTTGATCTGGATAAAACCTTCACTTTGTGTTTTGAGTTGGATTGGAATAAATTTGATCCATAAAATTGGGATTACCCTGTGCTGTAACGTTACAGTGTGCTAACCTCCACAACCCAACAGTATTCTAACAGTACTCTATTCTAGTGTGCTAATCTCCACAAGCAAGTAGAAGAACGTTGAGTCTGCACACCAGAAGCTGCTCCTTAGCGTTTTTTTTATTTGTAGGCTATATCACCATATGTGACGTTTCGGGCCCCAGCCCTTCATCAGACATGAAACAAGTGGGGAGACACACCTCCATATATACATCCATGATAGGTCATGTGATCAATCACGTTAAAGTGCAATTCCATCATGAAAGGACAGATATAAATACAGATATAAATGTAAATATCAAAATGTATGCATATTCAAACATTTACAAAAATATTAACAAAAATATTTAGTTCAGGAAGGAAAGGACAAGCCTGCAAAGCCTTAGGCCTAGTTTGGAATATTTGAAATGTTTAAAAAGGCGCCTCAACCACTGTAGAATGTAGTGATAATAGATGAAAAACAATAAAGAAATAGAGAGATAGTAAAGGATACCACTAGGGTGTGTTACAACAGTTCAGGACAATTATGTGAGAATCAATCCCACAGCAGTGGACAGGTACACTGGGAACATGACATAACATGTCATATGAAGTCAGCAAAACATTACCACAGTATCTACAATATTTACACAATTATTTACAAAAGTTTACAAGAATGGCCTCAGATCAAAGTCTTCATTCAACCCTTTTGGGGCTAAAGTGTCCAGTGTGTAAATCCAGTATGTTTCTCTCTTATGTACGGAAGGGCTGTTTAACCAGTTCAATGACGCAATATCTGAGAGTGGATACATTGTGAGAGGCATTCTGAGATTCTTGTTTTTAGTGGTCTAGTCGTTTTACCAACATAGGCCAAGCCGCACTGGCACTTGAGCTAATAGATGACATTCTTGGTGTTGCAGGTGATCACACCTTTGATGTCATGAGGTTTTCCTGTGCGTGGGTGATTAAAAGTGCTGGTTTTGTGTGAAGTTGCATTGGGGGCAGTTACCACATCTGTAATTCCCAAATGGAATAGTCTGTAAAAAATGTGGTGGAGTCAATGGTGAAGATGAGCTCTCACCATGTTTTTGAGATTGGGTGCTCTCTTGTACACAATGCGAGGAGGTGTGGTGAAAAATGTAAGTGCTGGATCAGAGTCAATAATATGCCAATGTTTCTTAATGATGGATTCGAAGTCGAGCTGCCACAATGGGCCGTCCAGGGGGTACATCTGTATAGCTTCTGTGGATTTTGGGGAGAGTATATAAAACTGGAGTAACAGGGAAGTCTACTACCATGAAAGCATGTTCTTGTTTTGTAATTTCTCCACTTTCTAGAAGGGAATCCAACTTCCCTCTGATACGCTGTTTGAATTCCTGTGTAGGATTACGATTCAATTTGTGATAGAAGGTAGTATTGTTCAATTGTCTCTGAATTTCCCCATCATATGCTGCCCGGTCCATGATGGCAATAGCACCACCCTTATCTGCGCTCTGGATCACCACTGTTTTGTCGTCTTCAAGTCGAGTTCAATTCCATCCTCTGATACTTAGTCAAATTGTTGGCCACCTTATATTCCCTCTTTTTACTCAACAGGAGGGAAACATCTTTCTCCACTAAATGTCTATGGATGCATTTCTTTTTTGAGGGGGAATAAAGGTGCTTTTGTCGTGGGGCCTATAACACCCACCTTGGTTAGTCCTCCCAATTTGCACCACAACAGACAGATATGTTGGTAAACAGGTTTATTAGCACAAAAAAAACTCTTGGCCAAGGTGGCAGGCAAGGCAGCACAGCACTCTACTAATGACTTTTTGTGGGAGCTAATGGCCCATGTTCTGCAACTGACGGCAGTCCTAAAACCCCAAAATCTGAGTTAACTACACAGCATGATATGGGAAAAGTTATAACGAATGCAATGCCACAATTAGGCTACCTACCAGGAAAGTCACTGGATGCACAGCTGGCTTTTCAAAATAAATGTTGGAATTTATAGCAGCTCCTATACAATGATTGGCTCGCCTCCGAATGCCGAGAGCCACTTGAAATGGCACTACCGGGCTAGACAAAGGGCGTGGACCTTGTCCTGTTACACATGCAATTTGAAAATCTCACTGCACGCAATTGGATAACACTAGACCAATGTTTACTCTGAATGATTCCGGACTTCGACGCAATTGGATAACACTACGATATCAACATTTACTGACCTCCAACGTTGAACTTAGATTCCTGATTGGCTAGCCAAACCTGAGCATCGCCATTGGCCTTTAAACAGGAAGTGCCAGAACAGTCTCAAAAGTGTTTGTACTTGCAGCAAATTTACTTGTGCAAGCAGCAGAGATTCGTAATGGCAGAATAGCTTCGTAATTGAAAGACAGCAACTGTGGAAGGTTTAGTACCTGTGGAATATATTTGTAAGTGAAGGACATACTTAAAATCGTTCGTGTTATTTTTTTTACTAAATCACAAATTGGTTTTACAGTTACAAATCCTGATACACACACACACACACACACACGAGACGCTTCTCATCCCTAAGGTGGTGCAAAAGTCTGCACCTGCAGAAAATATTTGGAACTGTAGGACAGCTTTTTGTGTGTAGAATTTTGATTTGTAATTGTAGAATATATTTGTAATGGTAAAATATGTTTAACTGTAGGATGATTTGTAGCTGTAAAACCGATCCGTACCCGTAGACTAGATTTGTAAGTGTAGGGCATATTTGAAATATTGACAACTTGTACAAATCATTTTTACAGTTACAAATAATTTCTACAGTTTCAAAACATGATACACACGTACAAAACATTTGAGTCTAATATTCTTCCATACTCATCATCCTCTACCAGCAATCCTTCGCTCAACACCAACATCTACAGGCCGATAAGTGTACAGTCACTAAATGTACACATAATTTAATTTATTTTATAACCCCCCCAGTCAGTCCCCCAGACAGTCACTGGCAAACAGAAAGCACCATGGAAATGTGCTATAATTTCTATATATGGGTTTCTCATTGAATTAAATGTTTTAGTATAACTATATGCAGTGAAATCTGGTTGCCATCCTTTGACTTAGGAATGTTAAGATAACCCCTGTGTCATCTGAAACACCCTCTGTAGGATTGTAAAGTATCTGAAGGTGACTCCATGGATAACAACACAAACCTGGCTTGGGTTGAGGGGTTCTTGTAAACATTCTTATTTCTGTTAAATACCAGCTGGTTAGATGATCACTGGTCAGGCTTCTTCTCTAACATCATCAGCAAAAATATAAATAATGCTCATGTGAAAAGCTAAACTTCATGAAGGCAATGACCAAATCAGCTTTTTTACCATCTGAAAAATATTTCCAAAGAGGTCTTATGACAACATGATTGATATTTCCAGGAGGATCGACTACTACTATGTCCTTTTAGTAGAACTAGGCCTTCCCAAAAAGACAATTAAGCAACTACATGTGGTACAAAACACAGCAATGAGGGTTCTGACAAAAAACAAGAGAACAGATCAAATCACTCAAGTCCCTGCGGCGTGCCTATAAATCTTTGAATAGGTTAGGACCAAAATACCTCCTGGACATGCTTCAACCATACCTGGACATGCTTCAACCTTCCACCACCAAGACCTCTTAGCTCACAGGAGAAGCACTTGTTATGAAAACCCCTGGTCAGAACAAAACATGGTGAAGCAGCATTCAGCTACAGGGCAGTTCTGCTTTGGAATGAACTCCCTGATGAAATTATTTCTCCTAAACTGATCTTTAGAGTTAGCCTGGCAAGCTGCCGCTAGGGTGCGTCTAGATTTCTAGGTTAGCCTACTTTAGAGTATTAATCTATTTATTTATGGCTGCACTCTGTGTTATGACTTTTTCATAATGTATTTTTAGGACTTCATCCTTTTTATTCAATTTTACTGTATTTTATCTAATTTTACTTGATCTCATTGTTCTCACTCTATTGTGTCTTGCATATGGAAAATGAGACTACCAAGATTACCACCTAAAATTATTAAAGTAAGACAACTGAAAAACTTTAATGATGAGCATTTCATTCAAGACCTATTGAATATTAAATGGGATAGGCTTAACTTAATTCCCGCTGTTGAGGATGCTTGGAATTATTTTCACACCGAGGTTCTCCAAGTTATTGATAAGCATGCTCCATGGAGGTCAGTAAGGGTAAAAGGAAGACATCTACCCTGGATTGGTGGTGAACTACTTACACTATTTAAACAAAGGGATAAGGCATGGGGCAAATATCGTTCGACTAAGGACCTTGTAGATTGGGAAACATATAAACATATAAGGAACATATGTACTACAAAAACAAGGAATGCTAAATCTGAGTATTTTAAAAGTTCTCTATCAAATAACTACAATAATCCCAAGAAATTTTGGAGAAATCTTAATGAGTTATTTAACAAATCTAATCCAAGTGCTCCAGCTAAAATTAGATTAAAAAATGATACTCTTTCTGATCCACTTGCAATAGCAAATGCTTTTAATCAGCATTTTGCTTCCATCTGCAAAACCCAGTCTCCTAATTCCAACAACATCTTAAATATGGCTCAATACTCTTGTGATAGGCCTACCTCTTTTTCTTTTTCAATTATTAGTCCCGTCGATGTACAGAGAGCTATATCTGAACTAAAGACAGGCAGTGGTAGAGACTTAGATGGTCTGGAAACCAAGTTCATCAAGGTCGCCTCTGATATATTGTCATATCCACTATCTGATTTATTTAACCAATTTTTAACCACTGGTGAGGTCCCATTAAGATGGAAGTGTGCCAGGGTAACCCCAATCCATAAAGGAGGTGATCCATTTGACCTTAACAATTATAGACCTATTTCCATTATTAGTAGCGTGGCAAAAGTTTTCGAAAAGCTAATATTTAATCAATTATATAATTATATTAATGCGTCTTCTATTTTGTCTCAACATCAATCAGGTTTCAGACCTAAATTTTCCACCACAACTGCCTTATTGAAGTTCACCAATGATGTATCATCATCCCTTGATGATAATATGTCTACTGGAGCGATTTTTATAGACTTAACCAAAGCTTTTGATCTTGTTAATCACTACATGCTTTTAGACAAACTTCATGCTGTTGGGCTCTCTAAACAAGCTCTTCTTTGGTTTAGCTCTTATTTACATTTTCGGCAACAGTGTGTCCTCTTTCAGGGTAGTCTATCCTCCTTTGCCATTATGGAAAAGGGTGTCCCTCAAGGATCCTCGTTAGGGCCTCTCCTATTTTCAGTCTTTATCAATGACCTTCCACAAGCTTGCTCAGACTGTTCTATTCACTTATATGCTGATGACACAGTGATCTATAATTCCAACTCTAATATTTCTAAGATACAGAACACTCTTCAGACAGACTTTGATATTATTCAAAAATGGTTCCAATGTAATGACCTCCTGTTGAATAAAAAGAAATCATACTGTATGCTTTTCCCAACAAGATCTACTGTTAAACAAACAAATTTGTCAATTAACTTTTTAGATGGCACCGCTCTTGGCAGAGTTGATGAATTTAAATACTTGGGCTTTTGGCTTGATTCTCAACTCTCCTATAAAACCCACATCAATCATACTATAAGAAAGCTGAATTGTAATATAAGGATGCTGTATCGTTTCAATAATTGTTTTACACAGCAGATCAGGTTGAGAATTGTGAAGCAATTATTATTTCCAATTATAGACTATGCTGATGTAGTATATCAGAACTCCACTGAGACTTGTCTTAAGCCTTTGACTGTTGTCTTTAATAGCATTTGCAGATTTGTGTTGAAATGTTCATACAGGACGCATCACTGTATCCTGTATGATTCATTGAATATTCTGTCACCCAACGCCTGGAGACAGTTTCATTGGTTCCAGCTTATTTTTAAGTGCATACATCTTAGTTATCCACTCTACCTGCAACAACATTTAATACCTTACCAAACAAACTATAGTTTGAGGCACACCGAATATCTATCATTTACAGTACCACATATCTCCAAAGAAAGCGGCAGGCGTTCATTTAAATACAAGGCTCCCTTTGACTGGAATAGCCTGCCTGGGGCCTTAAGATCAATTACATCTTTGAGTCGCTTCAAGACATCTTTGTTCATATATCTGAAAGCAAATAATCGTTGTAATTGTTTTCATTAATGCTTTTTTGTGTGTCTTTGATCTGTCAATATGCTCTGTTATAGATATGTGAGCGTACGTGTCTATATTTTCGTATATGTGTATGTATGTACTGTGCGCATGCATATATGTGTCTCTGTATGTATATATGTGGATATGAAGATGTATGCTTGTTGTATATATGTATGTATTTTTAGGGAATGGGAGCTGTTGGGGGTGGGGGAAGGGGGCTGTATGTGAGTGAATGTGTATGTTGTATTTTACTGTACTGTAGTATCTTGTCCTTGTACCTTTGTCTTTGTCCAGTCCTATCGAGGACCCTCTCGAAAATGAGATGTCACATCTCAAGAGGCATTCCTCTTTAAATAAATAATAATAATAATAATAATAATAATAGTTCCAACTGCACCACACGTTTTTGACTCTTATATACATTTTCTGACTTTTAATGAGTTGTTCTATAACCTTTTACCTAAAAACCACAAAAACACCTAAAAATATCTAAAAACAACTCTTATTTTTTTTTTTCATTTTATTTGCTTGACTGATTTTTAAATGTTATTGTCTCCCTTCTTTTTTTTACTTATTATTTGTTGCTACTCTTTCCGATGGTGTAAAGCTCACTGAATTGCCTTCGTGCATGAAATGTGCTATATTAAATAACGTTACCTTGCCGTACCTATTTCAGTTTCACTTATCGTATCATTGAGAAGTCAATATAGGAGCAAGGCGCTCCTTATCCTGGCTCATAAAAACGGAGTTTGGTTTGCTTCACTGAACACAGTTCACTTACTGGTTGTGCATAACACACTGGGAGAAGAGTATGGTTGTCCATGGGAACTTATCAACGAGAATTAATGGATGAACTTAATTATGATGAAGTGGGAAGCCAGCGAGCACACGAGTATACAGTTTTGTAGGAAACACACTCCATATCTGCAGTAGGCCTATCAATGGGTACCCTATATTATCAGTTTTCCACTAGATGGCGTCAAAAATCTGTCATTGAGCAGAAACTTTCTAATTAACCTAACAATAAGGATTTGCTTACACTGCTGTTTGGTTGTCCCAAACTTTGAGACGATCCATACTCTACGCATTGACTGAATCTTAACAATCTTGAAACCCGAACTGCGATGTTCCAAACAGAGTGACTGTAGGATTTAATGCCTAATTTCACGGTCTTCGGCATAACTGCTAAGAACAGTGCGCCTATTACTGTTAAACACCTAAAAAATATTAAGCTGCTGTTTTCTTTTCATGACGAGCACTACGCTTGAATGATTTATGACTGAATTGAACGTTGCAGTTTAAGCGCCAGAACTGCTTATCATGTCGTGACAAAGTTTACACCAATCATCATCTTCTAATGTATCCTTATGTTGAGATGTCCATTCTCTTTGCCCTAAACATAGCCTATCATTTGTGCCCAAAGCATGTTTCAATCAAGACAGTACACAAGCTATTTTTTATTGTTGTAATATTGAATGATTTCATGAATAATGCGTTAAAAAATTGTACGCAGTGTGTACAGGATTACGGCTGGCGGCACCACTGCACAGTCTATCTGAAGCATTACTGATGGGTAGTACACAGTCTACAGTGATTTTTTTTTTTTATCAGTCAGGATTCCCCTGGGTCCCTCCACCCCCCAAAAGCCTTCTCCAGGTACAAGGCGGTGGCCAATGTCAGGCGGTCCTGCAGTTTCCAGGAAATCACCTGCATGCCCAGCGGCAGCCCCTCTCGGCTCAGCCCAAGAGGACACTGGGTAATCGGCAAACCCAGGACGTTGAAAATGCCTGCAGCAGAGAGGTGGTGGATAAGGAGGAGGTGGATAAGGAAATATTGGACAACATACAATACAAGTATGGGACAAAGTGTCAGAATTACCAGTGTAGGAAAAGTTGAAGGGTCTGAAGAGTTGGTGGTGGTGTTTGGGGGCCAGGTGGGGATAAGGGGGGTATAGTAGCACCCCGTCAGAGCCCAGCAGCTCCTCCAGATGCCTCTCTAGCGCCTCCTTCTGCTGCAAAAGGAACTGCGACGGCTTGCCAAAGTGAGCCATCTCTGAGAGAGCCAGGCCTTGGAGAAACACACACATGCACACACACACATGCATCCACGTTATTACACAATCAATGCTGTCTGCTTTAGAATGTGTGTATATGTTGGTCCTGTCTAACATTATACATAAGACATTATTTAAACACAAAAATGTACTTTCACAACTTCAAGACGACAATGAGAACGCTAGACAGTAAAAATGGGGTGTGTGTGTTGTGACAGAATCACGTTTCTGTCATGTTTACATAAAATATTTAAACTACACAAATATATTTATTTACTTACTTTCACTACATCACACTTTTATTACATATTACTTCCTCACTATTGTCACTTGAAGTAGTTTGCTGGCTTAGTGACCTTCTAATTGACTAGCCAATCAGGTGTGGTGGAGGTCATGAGCTGGAGTCTCGCTTTAAACAAAATAGGAAGTGAGCTGTCAAACCGGGGGGAGTTGAATGTTCAGTCAATGCGTTGTGTCGGATGTTGCGGTAGCTCGGTGGAAGTTCGGAAACGCTTTAACTAAAACCTATGGACCTATTGGACTACTGAAAGTAAACTAAAATCTATGGACCTATTGGACTACTGGAAGTGAACGTGGATGTTGAGAATGGACGTGTGGATTATAAAGGTACTGTGCTATTGGATTAGTGCGAAGTGTTAGGCTACACTTTTTGCCTGGCTAATCGAGCCTATACCTCCCTAAACCTCCTCCAAAAGCTTCGGTTTCAACTAGGCCTACGTCGTTTTTCATCTCTTCCTTGCTGCTCTCCTCCCGGGACACACACACGCTCATATAGGCTACACACACACACACACACACACGGGAACACTTGCTGCCAGCCCCTCCTAGGCCGCTCGTTTTCATTTGTTTGTTTTTTGGTTATTGTTTTGTTTGTGTGCGTCGCCATAGACGTAGCGTTTTGTTGATCTAATGAACTGTTGTCGACGTGGCCGACGTCCTGAACTGAATGACATTTTGTTTAATACACTGCATCACCTGCTTGAAAACCATATGCTGTGTTGTTTCTTTTCTTGTCAACTTTAAAACGGGAAGGGTGACGGGGTCTTAACACTGACACGGCAGTTTTAATAATGGCGCCAACATAATCATTTCCTTTTCTTGTGTCAGAGGCCACCGTTACAGTGTGCGTGTCTGTGCATGTGGGTGTGTTTATTTGAGCGTGTGTGTGTGTGCATGCGTGCGTTGGTGTGCGTGTGTCTTTATGTGTGTGTGTGTGTGTGTGTATGCATGCATGTGTGTGTACGTGTATTTATGTGTGTGCGTGCGTGCATCTGTATGTGCTTGCCTGTGTGTGTGTGTTAGTTAGAGGTGGGTCGAACTAGTTCGTTCGAACGGGTCTTTAAAATGAACGACCTGAACTGATTCGCCTTTCCAGTTCTTGTTCGTTCTTTCGTTCGTCGCTGAATCACACTGACCTAGTGCTGCTGTGAATGCCAATGGCCCAGCTTCCTAAGGCGAGAGCCAAACCAATCGTATGCTGTTGTCTGTATTGTTTCTAAAACGTTCTCATCGAATTAGCCAATGAGGGGCATGAAAGCATAGCAACCGTTTCCATGAAAAAAAACAAATGGGCTAGTGAGACTAGTGGGAGAGCATACGATAAAAAATAACGATGATGGTTTACATTAACAATTCCATTTTTGTCATTTACAATATTGGCATTTACATTTAAATATCTGTCTAATGGTATAATGCATGCGGTCTTTGTATTTTCTGTGTCATGCCAGGTTAATAAATGTCTCTTCAATCTGTCTCGTTCGTTCGTTCTCACGCCAAGACTCCCCACCTGTTTCACTTCGGTCTGTCTGACTTAACGAGAACGTCACTCGTTCTTGGCTAGAAGCAGAGTGATTATGGCTCTGTAGCCTAGGCAAAATGGGGACTTGAAACCTTTTCATCAATATAATCTTTCTGCCAAGCCTTTAAACATGTTTGTCGGCATAGCCTACTAGAATTAGCTGATCTAGCCGTAGTCTACTCTATTTACCTTCAATGTCAATTTAATGTCAAGGTGAATGAACACATTAGCTACTGCTGTTTTGTCTAAAAGTACACATAATCATGAAGTTGCAGCTACGGAACTCCCCCTATTACCGTCGGTCCCGTAGTTCCACCGTCTTGCGTGTATGTGTCACTTAATATCCATTTCTATACAAACCAAGACAGCGGACTCTTAAAGAAACGCAACCACCCACACCATAGGTGTATCTAAATTAACTATGTACTAGGGATGGGAAGTCTGACACCGAGGCACCGAAGCTCGTATCACTTCCGCGAAGCAATCTGCTTCGGCACAATGTATCGGAGCGTGTACCAAAGTTGTAAGGTCACGTGACTGATGACGTACGAAGCTTCGGACGTCACTGAAAAGTTTAATGGGACATTTGACACAGGGGCACCGGTGCTTGTATCAAACCCCTAAAGCGTTACGGGTTCGATAAACCTTAAAGTCCCCAACACATATGTTTTGTTGCACAAGCACCCTTCTAAAATTGTAGCCCTACACAAGCACTTCACAATCCCCATTATACACAATGCCCCATGTTTTCACAATGTCCTTTATATTTTTTCTGTTATCTGACACTACTGTGGTCATCTATAGCAATTAGCCTACGTTATTTTGCCATTAGTTTTTGCAAAACATCAAATGAAGTCTTAAACACAACCACAATAGAGATGCAATATCAAATAATGCTAACTCATGGCAATTATGAACATAACGGGATTTGAACCGCGGTCGCGCGTGCGGTATACGAACACGCTACCACCCTCCCAAGGCCATTTTAAGATTTTTACGGAAACATAGCATTAGTTAAAACCAATTTAAATTCGAAATATTAGAAGCATATCAAAACTATAATGTTTATTCCAATGACTGTAGGCCTAATAGTTTTTACTCACAAGGGAACAGAACACGTTGTCTCTCCGCTTCGTTTTACCAGTGTCAGAGAAGGGCCATTTGGTCGGCATGTGGCTTCGTCTGTGATTGTTTAATCGCTAATGAGAGTCGCCGTTATGTCTGCTAACCACCAGATGTCACCGTTTTGTATTCGATGCTTTGACACTTCGAAACACTTACGATACAATCAGGAAGAACCTTCCAAAGCCTCATGGGGCTTCATTCGCCCAACCCTACTATGTACCAAAAATGACATTTTACCGTGACTCGAAGAGCTGTAAACAGTGTTGTAAGGCTGCGTGTACACAACCGCTTGGAGCTCCAGTGGAATTTTAATTTCATGACGAGAATTCTCGGTCTAACCGTTCATGTGCCGTTGAAACGGTGTAAATAGGCGACCCATCAGGCCAGCACCAGCAACCTGTTACAGCTATAGGCTATACTTATGCTAGCAGCTATGCGTGACTGTGTGTCATTACCTATTGATGCCATAGTGTGAGAGGATCTTCCCAGCATCCACTTGACAAGCTCCCATGGAGGCCAAACAGTCGACCCCCCCTCACCCATCAGCTCTGCAAAGGGCTGTGGGGGCTGAAGAAAACACACTCAGTCAACGTCAAGAACACACTCGCTTTGGGCTGTAGCTGTTGAGGCCGGGCTGATTACTGTGATGTTAAAAAGCACATTATGCTGTTTGTATGAGTTCTTTGCAGTGCCCTCCAGTAGCTGGAGTGTACTGTGTGATCCCAGCCAACTACTGATGGCCTTACACTCTCCCTCACCTTTCCATCTTTGTCAGGTAGGCCCATGAAGGTCTCCCAGATTTGGTAGCCATACTTCAGCTCTGGCAGACGCAACTCCTGAACTTTGACCCCAAGGTCTGCCTCTAGGCGCTCCACAACCTATAATAACACACACACAAACTGGTTGGCAGGGTTTAAAGGATTAAAAAATGCAGTTGAAGATTATGGCCAAGCAGTCAGTCAAGTGGAATGCCAAAGTAGTAAGCTCTCAAATGCTTTTTACCTCATGTTTTTATCTGCTATAGAGCCTGAGAAATTAAGGTTTTAGTAGGCGTTGACAAATTTTGACATATTGTTCTGAAAACCCTTAGGTTTTGAGAAGGAGTTTACAGAAAAGTACTTTAGCATAAATGGGTTAAAGAACCAGGCTATTTCTCCTGTGCTTTCCAAACAATTTTGCTGCAGTCTAGCCATCTACATTTCTGCCATCCCTTTTGCCACAGAATAGGCTACTGTATAACTTACCCAAGTCATGTTTTTATTTATTTTCTTGTCTAACTCTGGTAGGAAATGTCCTCCATCACTCAGAATGACAGAATATAGCACAGAATAAACTGAAATAATACGTAAATAATTTTTTTTATCCCACTTTGTGACAGTAGACTGCTATGTGTCCACTAAGGGTAGCTAAGACAATGATGACGAGAAAGGAAAATTAACTCACAACATAGGAATTGCATCATTAACGCAGCATTCGGGGGTTTCGTGTGCCTTCTAACATATGTGGCCGCGCATCAATTATGCATGTCTTCAACGTGCGTAAATGTGCACAGAGAAGTATATATACTCTTGAGTATGCCACTTCCTTAATGTGAACGAACTTCCCTCCATTGTCATTTCACTACAGAACTGAACTGTATTATTCATGTGGTCTTCAAGTGTTTATAATTATTTGCTCACTGTGAGCCACTCTGAGGTAAGGATGCACAAGGGTTGTGAATGTAGTGGTGTGCATGTGTATGGTTGTGTGTGTGTGTGTGTGTGTGTGTGTGAGTTTGTTTGTGTGAGTGTACATGTGTGTATGTTTTTGACCTGTCTCTGAGCTTGTATGAGCTGTTTGTCCACAGGAGAAGTGTATGGGGATCCACCATCATGAGGAACAGAAAAGAAACGCAGCTTCTTCAAGTCCACAGGTTCAGATAAGGAAAGCCTGAGAACACAGCAACGTACATGAAAATCAATCCCAATGCCCCAGTGGAGTAATAGGGCCACTGTACTGCAAGAGATGCCGTCCTTCGGATGAGATATTAAAACGAGGTCCTGACTCACTGTGGCCATTAAAGATCCCATGGCACTTATCGCAAAGAGTGGGGGGTTCCCCGGTGTCCTGGCTACTAAATTCCCAAACTGGCTCATTCAATCTGGGCCCCTAATCATCCCCCCGTGTAACTGGCTCATTCATTTACTCCCTCACTCTCCACCTCATGTTAGTGTGTGGTGAGCGTTCTGGTGCACAATGGCTGCCGTGCATCACCCCCGACATATTGGTGGTGGTTAGTGAGGTTCCTCCTTCACTGTGGAGCGCTTTCAGTATCTAGAAAAGCGCTATGTAAATGCAATGTGTTGAACACACACACACACACACACACACACACACACACACACACAAATATTCAGAACACTCAACAGAACTTCATTATTCACCCTCTTACCTCCCAAACTCCACACATGCTTAGTTTGTGTTTGTTTGTGTGTGTGTGTGTGTGTGTGTGTGTGTGTGTGTGTGTGTGTGTGTGTGTGTGTGTGTGTACGTACGTACGTACGTACTTGTGAGCATTGGGTCCTGCCATGATCTTCAGGATGGGCAGCAGGTCTTCAGCATAGCGGCACATGGGTCCAGTGCTCAGGAAGTCCTCCTGCCGACCAGAGCTAGGGGGTAGTTGGCCCTCATTACTTACAATGTCTGTGTGGGGAAACGGAAATAAACACACACACACACACACACACACACACTTGAATGTCAGCTTTTAGCGTTAATGGCTGGTCGACACAGCAGACACTCATCTGAGGACAGCAATGGACGATTGGGGATGTAGCACTGATGGAATTTGAATAGCAGGCAGCAGATCCAGTAAGTGTCCAATAGGCCAGAGTGAGGGATTCGAATTTAATTGTGGCTGCTATAGGAAGCCAAAGGAGAGTTACTAAGAGAGGAGTTACATGTGTCCTCTTTGGCTGATTAAAAGACCAGGCATGCTGCAGCATTCTGAATCAACTGTAATGGTCTCACTACAGGCCAGTTAACAATGAATTGCAATAGTCCTGTTTGGAAAGAATCATGCCCTGTACAAAACTTAGTCGTGCCTGTAATATATGACTATTTGCACACAGCATAAGTACAGGTATATGTTATAGAACGATTAAGAACATATAAATACTCACGTGGGGTGCCCTTGTGGCCAAAGATGCCGTTGAAGTAGCAGGGCATCCGGATGCTGCCGCCGATGTCTGAGCCCACCCCAAACACAGAGGCCCCTCCGCCCAGCAGACTACCCTCCCCTCCTGAGAGAGAGTAAAAAATCTCAGTATTACAAAAGTGTCATGTTAATAGGAGTGTACTATATACCGTATATTGTCTATATTAGACCCTACAATATCTTAACTAGAGATGTAGGCTATTTCCTGAAGGAACTACCAGTGCTACATATTGTTTGTGTGTGTGTGTGTGTGTGTGTGTGTGTGTGTGTGTGTGTGTGTGCACACACTCACCTGAGCTCCCTCCAGCTGTGCGGTCCAGGCTGTAGGGGTTTCTGGTGAGTCCGTAAAGGCGGTTGTGGCTCTCGCTCCACATGCAGAGCTCCGGGGTGTTGGTGACCCCCAGGGGAATTGCCCCTGCCCGCTTCAGGTAGGTCACAACTGGCGCATCCACACTGGCCAACACCTTTGCCCTGGAGACCAGGCCAGTGGAGTGTGGCATTCCTAAGAGAGGAGGGGTACCGTGGAGGTAAAGTGCACTGCAGGATAAACAGTGACTAACATGTGCAAGGCCTTGAACCGGTTCACGGAACAAAAACAAAAACAAAAACCAGAAACTTTTGATGTTTTGCTAGGAACAGAAATTTTAGTCATCCGCCATTGTTATTAAAGGGACACCAGGCAACGTTTCGTGTTAATTAACCATCTTCGTAAGTCGGTATATGGTTAAATGACTCATTACAGGGCGAATGAAGACTCTCTCGTCTGTCCCTACTGCCTGTAGGAAGAATATCCCGCTTGCAAGTTCGGTGTATCATACCCACCGACCTTCAGTCTCACAAAGTCTCAGACATCGCGAGAAGCAGGATCAGTTTACATCCTGCATCCCCAGCACAGAGGCAGGCTAACGAAACGCTAGCGATTGTTGCAAATGTGTGTATAAATGGCAGAGCCGGCGAAGAAGCAGCAAAAACCCCTGACGGAAGATGCAAAGAAAAGGAAAAGAGCTTTAGACTGAGCGAGGGCTCGCACACATAGACACCTACAAACGCTAGGGGGAGCTTCGTAGAGAAAAAGCATCAGGCTTGCCTGGTGTCCCTTTAAATGTCCTTAAATTGCATAAACTGAGCTAATATTGAGAAAATATGCTGAATATTGCTGCATGTTTGACTCAAGTGTAGTTGTTGTTGTTGTTGTGGCCCTGACTCCAGTTATAATTTCCCATCTGAATGGGGCCTTGACCACCTGATTCTTGACCTAGAAATGATCATGGGAACGCCTCTAATTACAGTAAACCTAAGATTAAGATTCAACATGAAATAAAGACATTTACAAACATATTCAAGGGTCTTTAAGTGTGTGTGTGTGTGTGCTTCTATGAAAGCATAAAACATAAAATAGAACTGAACAGAGGAGTAGTTACTTTCTGCTCTAAGTGCTGCTTGCCAAATTCAGGCAATAATAATAACGAAAATGTCACAAGGAAGAGTCTTGGGCCTGTCTGTAATAGGAAGAACAGACAGAAGATGTGTGTTGTTATGGAGCAAACTGTGTTATGTAAGGGATAGGCTAATGTATGGAACGCCGGTCATTATCGGGAAAATAAGTCCGGACCCCGACGCGCCAGCAGACATGTCGTTTGTTATGGCAAGATCCCGAGTTACACCTAAACGTCAGCTCTCTGTCCCTCGGCTTGAGCTTTGTGCCGCTTTGTCTGGGGTGCAATTAGCAAAGCTCCTACAAACAGAACTGTCCCTCCCTGTTCACCAGACTGTTTTGTGGTCTGATTCCACTACTATTCTTACCTGGCTCTGCTCCGAAAATTGCCAGTACAAGGTGCTTGTGACAAACCGAGTAACAGAGATCCTGGAGAATAGTGATCCTAGTGACTGGAGATATGTCAATTCAGCAAGTAACCCAGCCGATGACATTACCCGAGGGATGACCTTACGATAGCCAGTCCATGTCGATGGAACCAAGGCCCCCCTTTTTTGCACTTGCCTCCTGACCAATGCCCAAAGTTTTCCTCCAATCCTTCACATGAGGCCTGCACTAAATAATTAGGTCTGTGTTCTGTGGCATCATTCAAGCTGATGCTGATGGCGTAACCCCAGATGACAGTCACCACCGCTCATGGCAGGAGTTCGTAGAAGTCGACTGGTTAGTGCTTTGGACTTGTAACCGGAGGGTTGCCGGTTCGAACCCCGACCAGTAGGAATGGCACCTAACCCCTCACTGCTCCCCAAGCGCTGCTGTTGTAGCAGGCAGCTCACTGCGCCAGGATTAGTGTGTGCTTCACCTCAGAACTCGACGGCCGATCCCCCTGAGCGCCCCAAGATCGAACTCCTCCTCCTGCAGAAAGCCCAACTTGACTCCCTTCCCGAGGAATACAGTTTATTGAAGGCTGGTAAAGCAATCCCACAGTCCAGCAGGCTCATCACTCTGGCCCCTGAATTTGACCCGATAGGGAAAGTAATCAGAGTAGGGGGAAGACTTAGGACCTGACTCTAACAGAAGCACATCCTATAGTGTTGGATCCAAAACACTACATCACGACCCTTCTCATTAAAGATTTTGACCAAAAACTTCTCCATCCTGGACCAGAGAGAGTGTTCGCCAGCCTTCGCCACCAATACTGGATTCTGCGCAGACAAGCAGTGCGCAAACACCAGTATGCGTGCGTTGAGTGCAAAAGGTGGAAGGGAAAGCCTACCATTCTTAGGATGTCAGACCTACCTCCTTGTCGCCTTCGTTTATACAAGCCAACCTTCTGGTCCACAGGGATGGACTGTTTCGGTCCTTTCCTGGTGAAGATGGGCCGCCGTTCCAAGAAGAGATGGGGTATCCTTTTTAAATGCCTCACCACGTGCTGTACCCACTTAGACATCCTGTCAAAGTTAGATACTGACAGCTTCCTTCTATCCTTCCGTCGCTTTGTGGCTCGCCGTGGTTGTCCCTATGAAGTCATTTCTGATCGGGGAACTAACTTCATTGGGGGAACGAAGGAACTAGAAAAAGAATTCTCAGATCTCAGCCCAGCTCTGCAGTAGATATTGGCGAAGCAGAAAATTAAATTCAAACTTAACCCACCGCATGCTCCACATTTTGGAGGCTTCTGGGAGAGAGAGGTGAGAGCCGTGAAAACAGAAAAAAGAGTGTTCTTGGGGAGTCATACTGTGACGGAAGAGGTGCTGAGAACAGTTCTGGTGGAGGTGGAAGAAATCCTGAACTCCAAGCCTCTCGGATATGCATCCTCAGAGTTGGCTGATGCTGACCCTGTCACCCCAAATCTACTCCTTATGGGGCAGCGGGAAGCAGCCTTGCCCCAGGTCGTGTACACTGACTCCGAGTTACATCCAAACAGACGCTGGCATCATAGCCAGATTCTCGCGGACCAATTCTGGTCCAGCTTCATAAAGAATTACCTCCCTGCCCTCCAGACCCGACAGAAGTGGCAAACCTGACTCCCGCTGCAGTGGTGATGGTGGTGGATCGCCAGCTTCCCCGAGCATTTTGGCCAGTTGGAAAAATACATAATCTCAAACCCAGTGAAGATGGCCGTGTCCGGACTGATTAAGTTCTGATTAAGGGAAAGACCTACATAAGACCAGTTAGCGCACTGATTCCTTTGCCATTTATAGATGATAATATTCCTTCTTCTGAATAGATTTTTTTTGTCATTGAATATGCTGATCATATTTGAGGGGCGGCTGAAAAGAATCTCTTGCTCAAACGAGCATCTCCGCCTCCGCAATCCCCGCCTGCTCTCTCGGCCTTCTATTTAAATGGCACCTCTAGCGCAGGTGCGGGTTTGTTTTTAATGGCTAAGGCGGCAATCCTTTGTTGAAGAAACTAGCAAATTCTGGATTCCTGAGGAATACTTTTGTTATTGCATGTGCGTCTGTGAAATACAAACCACATCTGCAATCATCTCCGTTTGTACAACCTGTTCAACTTGTCATTGTCCATCAAAATCTTCAGTAAACCCACTATAACTCTACTCCTGTCTGGAGCTCGCGTACAGTTATTGCAGTTTTTACACACGCTGAACTTGAATCAAAAATTCTTTAGTACAGCGTTTCTTAACTGGTGGGTCGGGACCCAAAAGTGGGTCGTGGAACCATTCTGGGTGAGTCGCAGAGCTTGTGTTAAAAAAGAAGAAATCGCTCATTTAAAATGCTACATTATCAGATCTAATATTGGACCTTTATTTTGATAGACTTTATTTGTATAATGTATCTTTGTATCCATGACCTTTGACAAACAAGAGATTAATTTCTTGGATCTTCTAATTGTGCGGGAAAATGGCTGTCTACACACCAATCTATACAGGAAAAGTACCGACCACCATAGCCTTCTACAAGCAAACAGTTGCCACCCTTTGAAGAATAGCTTGCCATACAGTCAGTTCTGCCGGGTGAAACGTATATGTGATACATCTGATGATTTTGAGAGAAATATGCAAATTATGACCAAGAAATTCAAAGAGAGAGGCTACAAAGATGCACAAATTAAAAATGCTTCCTCAAAACTCGAAAGAAAAAATAGAACTGAGCTGTTAAACAGAAATCGACAAAAGGTAAGGACGCATCGGCACTGATTAGGCTACTCAGTACTCAAAATGCACAGAGGAAATTAAACCTGTTCTACGGAAGTATTGGCATATCCTCCAAACTGACCAACAACTAAATGGTATATTCACAGACCCCCCCACAGGTAGTCTATTCAAGAGGAAAAAATCTGAAGGATGAGGTCCATTCAGATCTAATCCCAACCAAAGATGTTCAAACAGGCCGACTGGCTCCAATACGGCCGGGGAACTATACGTGTAATTCATGCGCACAATGTAACAGCACTTATAAATGCCATGACTTCAAACATCTCAGGTCAGGGAAAAAGATCCCAATAAAAGACATCATAATGTAGCGATCTCACCCTCAGACAAGATTCAGCTTTGGCCAGGACGGCCATTTATTGGAACAGGAAGACTCAGACACAATCAGACATACGGATAACTTCATAGGGCAACACAGGGGTAGTCTCAGCCGCACATGTAACACACAATAAGGGTTTACCACACACATCAACACGAGGATAAACACATGAGGTACAACCAAAGAGACTAACACGCTAACAAATACACAACATGGTAAACGTAACTACAACTATTATAACCGACATTACACATTCTAGCATTCACTCGTACTGCATTCTGGGAGACACTCATTCAACGTTAGACATGTACATCCACCGACGCTACAATAACGTGTTCAACCACTGCAGTGATTTACCTAATCACATGTCCATGTGGGAAAGTTTATATTGAGAAAACGACACACCAGCTCAAGCAATGCATAGCGGAGCATAGGAGCACAATTAGATGCAGAAACGATACATACCCTTTAGCATGTCACTTTATTGAAATGGAACATACTGTTGCCTCATTACGCTATATTGGTATTAAAAAAGTTGAGACGCCTCATCAGGGTGGTGATTTGGACAGAATCCTTTTACAAAGAAAGGCTGAATGAATACATAGATTGGGCTCTTTAGCCCCTCATGGTCTTAATACTGAATTTGATTTAAGATGTTTTCTATGATGAGATGTATGAATAAATGTATGTAGAAATGTATGGAGATTGTGTGCTTGAAGTAATTATTTAATCTATGACATATATAATGTAAATGTTTTTATAATATGTTTCATACATAGTATGTTCATAATTAAGAGAGCAGCAAGAGCCTGCATTTTGTCATGTGGATTTGTGAATGGACTCGACACACCTCCAATTAACACCTGTCCAATCAAGAGACTCATGTGTAGCATAAAGGAATCCTGAATGACTTGCGTGTGAAAATGACCCTGATGAAGGCGCAAAGCCGAAATGTTGGTCTAATAAACAATTGCATATTGAAGTTCTGAGTGTGCCACAACACTTCTTATTTTAAGTCTTTATCTACTGCCCTGAGCACCTCACAAGGTGTGCGTTTACCATCATCAAACAAAAGACTTTATTTGTATGTCAATCACCGTCATGGACATACAGAATATATACAATGTTTACAGTGACAGGTCATGTCAAACATAGTTAGATATCATTTTAGCAGTAAACACAAGCTACAACCCTGAATATCTGAAGTAGGATATGGATTCGCTAAAATTGAGGACAAAATGGGACAGAAACCCCAGTGTGTGGTGTGCAGTGCATTGCTGAGCATGAAACCATCAAAACTAAAATGTCGTATGGAAACCAAGCACCCCTGTCAAAAACAAACCTGGCTTGCAAACCTAAAGGTGAAAATAAGTAAGGGATAATGTATGGAACGTGTCTGTGTGAGAGAGAGAGAGAGTATAAAACATTTAAGTGTGTATCTGTGTGTGTGAATGTGTGCTAGTGTGTTTGTATGTGAGTGAGTGTGTGAGTGTGTGTGTGTGTGTACCCTGCACGGCGAAAGACTCCTTCACGGAGAGTGGGACCCCGAGCAGAGGGAGTCGTTCAGCCAGGGCCTCCTCTCCTCCTTCAGTCTCTTCCTCTATCAGTCTGTCTACCTGAGCAGCCTCCTGCAGAGCAGCAGAGAACCTGGGAGGGAGGGAGGGAGGGAGAGACAGAATAGGGAGAGAGAGAGAGGGAGGGAGAGAGTCTGCCTATCTGTGTCTCTGGTTAAAAATCCAGTCACATATAAAAATTAGCCATATAGTGGTGGTACAAATCCAGTCACATATAAAAATTAATTGATAGTGGTGCCCATTGATAGTCCATTAATATTTGCACTAGCAGGGTCAGCGGTACAGCATAGCTGGCTCGTATGGACTGTTTCAGGAGTTGAGGGAGCTAGTGGATGATTGACAACATATGTTTTGATGGGCTTTGTGTAGCTGTGCCCATATTTTTATTCTTATATCTAAACACATTTGGTCTGTTTAATATGTATATGGAGAGAGGAGTTGAAAGGGGCTAGTGGAGGACTCACCACATTTGTTTTGATGTGCTTTGTGTAGACAAATAAAGCTACAGTAGCTGTAATCCATGTTCCTTTGGGTCATCTTTATGTAAAGGAACACACCAATATTTTGGGAAATTAGCTTATTCACTGTCTCCCCCAGAGTGAGATAAGAGGACACATACCCTTCTCATCTCTGTGCGTGTCATAGCTCATTGATGTGGGCAGTTCCACCTAGCCTATCCCCCAAAAGTGACAAAAGCACTCAAACATTGTTCTATTTACATGTTGTGACTAGTATTACAATGTGTACAAATTTCAATGTAAAATGCAACACAGCGATTTTCTAAGCATACAAGCTTGGAACTACATTCTCTTTCAGGCGAAACACTGCTACAGCAGCTTTTCAGGTGCTGTGTGCAAATCACTCTACCAAAGTTGCAGTGCTTTTCCTGAATGAGAACATAGTTCCAAGTTTACGTATGCTCACAAAATTGCGTATTTGTAGCCTATATGTTGTAACTATATAAGTCACAACATGTAAATGGGAGAGTTCAACAAGTAAATGTTGGAGTTCTTTTATCACTTTTGGGTGCTATAGGCTAGTTGGAACTGCCACAGAAATGAGAAGGGTACAGTATGTACAGTATCATCTTATTTAACTCTGGCAGAGACAGTGAATAAATTAATTTACCAAAATGTTGGTGTGTTCTCAATGCAAAGAGAATATACCCCAGGGACATAGGGTTTTTGTGTTTAAATTTTGTAAAGTACCAATATTGTACCAAGTCCCATTCACAGAATGAATGCATGTAGTTACAGGTGTTTTGGGAACACCAAAATAAACATTTACAATAAAAAAATAGATTTTAGCGCCCCCTCAGGTGAAACACAACATAGCATTTTGCACAACATAGCATTTTCCTCTTTATACATTTTGGAAAAGAGGTCTTAAGGTTCCAAATATAAATATATACAGTTAGGAACAAAATGATTCATATCCCTGGCAAATATTGATTTAATGTTGATTGTTCTGTTGTTACTAAAAATGACACTGCCACATGCCAAAAGGTTGTAAGACAATGTAGGAGAAACATGGAATGAAAAAAAGAATCATTTTCATCTTTTTTTAACATTTTTATGAAAAATGGCATGTTCTATATTATTCATACATTTTTAAAATAAATAATCAATGGATACATCTGCATATGCATTCACAGCTCTCAAAACGGTTCTTATAATACCTACCAAGCCTCTCCACAATGATTCTAAGCCACACCTTTTTAGCAGCAATCTGGTTTTAAGGCAGGAATGATTATTTGCATATATCACTCTGGCCTTGTGCTCACTTTTTTGACGGATTGAGGTCTGGACTCTGGCTGGGCCACTCTAAAATATTGATATTGTTCTCTGTTAACCATTTCTTGCCTTGTTTGGCTGTATGTTTTGGGTCATTGTGTGGTTTAATGGTCCAATGCCACCTATTGGGGTAGGTCTCTCGGCAGACTGCCTTCTCTTTTCCTCCAAAAATCATAATATAGCCCCTTGTTTTAGTGTTACTGTTTACAGAAAACTGAGTCCTCAAAGTGCACCAGAAAGAGATACACGTCCTCCACGTTTCATTTGAATAATGTACAATGTGAAAAATTAACTTTTTTTGTTTTGGTCAACTTTTTAGTCCACTTTTTCTGTACGGAGTTCGGTTCTTTTAAAAATGTCTATAGCCTATGTGAAAACACCCTAGACTCATTTGGTTGAATTGAAAAAGAGAGAGATGCTTTAATGACAGATCCTGGAATTGGGTAACAGCTGATAGAGTTGGCTACCTGGACTGTGGATGTTAAGCGATGTTGTGATAAACTTGTTCCACTGCCAAATATGCTGCAACACACACACACGCACAAACACACACACACACACATGCATGCACACACACACACACAGAAGACTAAGAAGTAAGACTATCTTGTCCCATTTTGGTGACAGCTAATGGGGATCCTTTTAACAATAAACAATAAACACACACACACACACACACACACACACACACACACACACACACACAAAAGAATGGGCCTGACCTGTCCTTGACCAAGGCATTGAGTAGAGGGTTAACCTCCTGAATTCGGTCTATGTAGGCCTGGACCACTTCAACACTTGACACCTACACACAATATAAATAACACAATCTGTCACAATCTGTTATCTAATACACACATAGCACACACACACATACTACTGCTGCCAACACATAGGGCTGGGTGATAGGGCTGAAAACTGGATCACGATAAAAGTGTTTCATATCAGTCGATATCGATAATTATTGATTTTTTTTTTTTTTTTAGTTTAAATGCTTATTTTAAAATGAAAATATTGTAAACAAAGTAGCTTAATTGGCTAGCCTACTGGTTGGACTGTTCAGTTTCCCCACGTGTTTAAGTTTCAAACGAATAGGCTACTTTTTTCCTTAGGACAGGCCCGTTTGAGTCTTGGAAAAAACTTTCCATTTACATCGGGATTGAGCTGATAAGAATTTAGCAGTCAACTTGAGTTCAAAGTGAAAATAGGTAATTGATTAAGACACAGATACTAGGCTATCATAACAGACTACACACACACGTTAAGGAAGGTCGCAGCCATAGTTAAGACTACAAATCTTAAACCTTGGTTAAATAGTCACTGAGCTCCCTCTCTTTCCATTTCGATGAGATTTTTTTTTTAAACTGCAAACCTCTCTTTGGCGAATTTTCTTTGCAAGTTGCGTCGCAGACAGCTTCAGCAGCGGGTTGGTGACTGGAGGAACTTTGGTAGATGATCCAGCGGTCGGTCTTGGACTCAACAACCAGAATAAAGCATACAACACTGCCATGACCGCGCTCATAAACCATACTTGCAATCGCTCGAGGAGGGAGAGGGCCATGATGGCGATTTGTAAACTTCGCTCTGACGCGTGAAGTCAGCAAAAGCTCTGCACCTGCACCTGCACCCGGACCCGGAACTGTCTAGTACTGTCCCTGCCACTGATCTATGGCACATCAGTGGATCCTGCGCCGTGACGTAGGCTATAATGCCCCAGATAGCAAGAGGCTGGCGGACCACTGTCGGTCCATTGGGGGCATATCTGGCGATTCGCTGGCATTTTGCTCATCTGTTCTCTGGCGGGTCGCAGGTCTAAAATCTTGTTCATTTGTTCAGTTATACTCCATATATCACTTTATTAACTTTTCTTAATATTCATGACAAGTTCAATTTAAAGAGATGGTCCAATGGCGCAGTGTTTCTCAAAGTGTGGTCCGCAAGCTAGCCCAAGTGGTCCGTGAGCAGACGTGGTAAAATATAATATAGATGAGTTGTTTGCAATATTGAACCAAGTTGTATGTAAATCCAAACATTCCTGCAACACTGCCTATGTAAGGCATGGCAGTTTAAATCATATAAATTCTCTGACACAATAAGCAAGGTGCAAAGACAATCAGTGAGTAGGCCTATTGTGTAATTTACTGTTGAAGTAGGTCTACTTTTTTTTTTTAGCTAGGTGGTCCGTGAGGCTATTTTGATTGATTAAGTGGTCCTTGGTCTGAAAAAGTTTGAGAAACACTGCAATGGCGGACCAGTGGCACGCCACGGCGGCATAGACCTCTCCAGAATAAGTCCCGCCTTCTAACTTCCGTATCCATCCAACCTTCGGTCGTCAAATGTCTATGGGAAATAACATGGCGTTTTGAAAGATCGTACCTGTCAAACTCTGTAGGTGACAAAGTAGAAAAAGCTGCTGTAGTACAGCGGGTAACCATGAAAATTGTGCACTTTTTTAAAGAAACACGAAACTTCTACCATAGTTAGGTTATACCATGAGGTTTATTTTCAGATTGGGAGGGAAGTCAAATTTAACCTCTGAGGCCCGGGAGAGGTCAAATCCAAGATGGCCGCCAATAATATTCAAAAGTGCCTCAAGTTGGAACCAAACACAGTAGAAAAACACTTAAGGTGTCATTTCCCACTAACTTTTGGGTGCCCATTCTGTATCTGATAACTTTGAAACCACCAGAGTTCAAGAAAATGCATTTATGTAAAGGTCAAGGTAAACAAAACATCAAAATATTAATTTTTTATGTATCCCAATTCATTTCTTTGTTGTCGCTGTATTATTCAGTTATTAGTTGTTATTTCATGAGATGTGTGGCTAAATTCATTTCTTCACAGCACAGAATTATCCACAGGTGACCCCACTAGACCATTTTCACAGACCACCTGCAATACCACCGCTGGTTGAAAAAACCCTGCTTTAGAGAGTTGTTGCTACAGGCCACAGTACGCACAATGTAGAGAGCACTTCAATCGACATATTCTAACAGGTTAACATATTGACTATGAACAAACAATATTATTACATAATTACATAATATTATTCATGTTGCAAATTAATTTAACCATAGCCAGGAAGGAGTTTTCCTTGGTAGTTAGCTTTTGAGTTAAAAATCATGGACATTGATCAAAATAATTATCCTAGCTAAACTAGAAGATAGTCTGGAACATTTATGTGAGCTGAAGCTAGTTTAATGATTGAACAGAGTGTATTGTAGATATGTCAGCTTGGTAATGTGAAATTTGTTATGGCTGAAATAGGTAATGTTAACAGAGTAGCCTAGTTAAAGGGACACCAGGCAACGTTTTCGTGTTAATTACTCACTAAGTCGGTATATGGTTAAATGACTCGTTACAGGGCGAGTGAAGACTCTCACCCGCCCCTATTGCCTGTAGGAAGAATATCCCGCTTGCAAGTTCAGTGTATCCTACCCGCCGACCGAAGCAGGCAGGCTAACGAAACGCTAGAGATTGTTGAAAACGTGTGTATGGCAGAGCCGGCGAAGAAGCAACGAAAACCCTTGACAGAAGACGCAAAGAAAAGGAAAAGAGCTTCAGACCGAGCGAGGGGGAGTTTCGTAGAGAAAAAGCAGCAGGCTTGCCTGGTGTCCCTTTAAATAGCCGGTCAACCGGGCTTGAACACATTTGTAGCTAGCATGTTAATATAAGGCTGTGTCTTTAATTACTACTTAATTAATTACTTCTTACTGTTAAGACTATCAATTGGGAGATTGTTAGGGCAGGTTTTGTGGTGGACTGATGCTCAATGTTTGTACCATCAAGTACCATATTGATGAAGGCCAAGAGAGATGGTGGCACAGCCCTCTGCTGGCAGTTTTCTTTGAATGACCCTGCTGCTCGCATTAAGTGCATGGCATCACTGTCAGTTTGACAGACTATCATGAGAGCTGGTCCAATGTCCTTCTCAAAACTCAGGAGTGTGTCTCTTCCGCGTAAATGTGCCCTCAGATGTGGAAGCTCAGAAAGCAGTTGTTCTTTCAGTCTTGTGGCGTGAATCCGTTCACCTACAGTAAGACCAAGTTGTTCCTCACATTTCTGTCAGTGTTGTAGGTGCATGCATTATGGAAACCTGAATAACCTGCAGCAGGCTCATTGCAAAAGGAGCAAGTAGGTTCTGTGGACGGTGAATGGCTGTGGGCAGATTGCGTGTGTATAGACACAAGAGACACAAGGCTAAGTGGCACAAGAGATGTCAGCTAAAACTCAACAAAAAAGCATTTGATGAGCTAAGTCGGGGGAAAGTAATTACAGCACAACAACAAAATACCTTGACTGTACACACAAGATCTGCCCCCAGCCATTCACCGTCCACAGAACCTACTTGCTTCCTTTGCAATGAGCCTGCTACAGGTTCTTCAGGTTTCCATAATGCATTAAGCTACAACACTGACAGTGAGGAAGTGTGCCTTTCCATTGAGGCCAAGTACCATCACCACTGTCTGTCTTCATTGTACAACAGAGCCAGGCAGGCTGCATCTAAACGAAATAATGGAGATAATTCTTGTCTACATGGCTTAGCCTTTGCACAGTTAGTGGCATATCTAGAAGACATGAACAGTGATGAGAACAGTGCCCCTTTCTTCAAATTGACAGACATCGCTCAGTTGTACAAGACCAGGCTGGAACAACTTAGTCTTACTGTAGGTGAACGGATTCACGCCACCAGACTGAAAGAACGACTGCTTTCTGAGCTTCCACATCTGAGGGCACATTCACACGGAAGAGACACACTCCTGAGTTTTGAGAAGGACATTGGACCAGCTCTCATGATAGTCTGTGAAACTGACAGTGATGCCATGCACTTAATGCGAGCAGCACAAGTAGTGCGCAAAGAGATCCTTAATTCATCTTTCTATTTTGACGGGTCATTCAAAGAAAACTGCCAGCAGAGGGCTGTGCCACCATCTCTCTTGGCCTTCATCAACATGGTACTTGATGGAACAAACATTGAGCATCAGTCCACCACAAAACCTGCCCTAACAATCTCCCAATTGATAGTCTTTAACAGTAAGAAGTAATTAATTAGTAGTAATTAAAGACAGCCTTATATTAACATGCTAGCTACAAATGTGTTCAAGCCCGGTTGACCGGCTTTTTAACTAGAATACTCTGTTAACATGACTTATTTCAGCCATAACAAATTTCACATTACCAAGCTGACATATCTACAATATACTCTGTTCAATCATTAAACTAGCTTCAGCTCACATAAATGTTCCAGACTGTCTTCTAGTTTAGCTAGGATAATTATTTTGATGAATGTCCATGATGTTTACCTCAAAAGCTAACTACCAAGGAAAACTCCTTCCTGGCTATGGTTAAATTAATTTGCAACATAAATAATATTATGTAATTATGTAATAATATTGTTTGTTCATAGTCAATATGTTTACCTGTTAGAATATGTCGATTGAAGTGCTCTCTACATTGTGCGTACTGTGGCCTGTAGAAACAACTCTCTAAAGCAGGGTTTTTTTAACCAGCGGTGGTATGGCAGGTGGTCTGTGAAAATGGTCTAGGGGGGTCACCTGTGGATAATGCTGTGCTGTGAAGAAATGAAATTAGCCACACATCTCATGAAATAACAACTAATAACTGAATAATACAGGGACAAAAAAGAAATTAATTGGGGTACATAAAAAATATTTTGATGTTTTGTTTACCTTGACCTTTACATAAATGCATTTTCTTGAACTCTGGTGGTTTCAAAGTTATCAGATACAGAATGGGCACCCAAAGGTTAGTGGGAAATTACACCTTAAGTGTTTTTCTACTGTATTTGGTAACAACGTGAGGCACTTTTGAATATTGTTGGCGGCCATCTTGGATTTGACCTCTCCCGGGCCTCAGAGGTCAAATTTGACTTCCCTCCAAATCTGAAAATAAACCTTATGGTATAACCTAACTATGGTAGAAGTTTCATGTTTCTTTCAAAAAGTGCACAATTCCCCTTGATTTGAGGGCTTAACCGCTGTACTACTGGGCAGATTGGCCTACACACTTCTGGCATCTAGTTTCCACTGGATTTTACTTAAACGGCACCGACAATCAAAAAATCCAGTGGAAACTAGATGGCAGAAGTGTGTAGGCCAATCTGCCCACCAGCTTTTTCTACTTCGCTACCTACAGATGTTTTACCAGTATGATATTTCGAAACGCCATGTTATTTCCCATAGACAATCGACGCCCGGAAGTTGGATGGATACGGAAGTTACGGAGGCGGGACTTATTCTGGAGAGGTCTATACCACCAGAGGTCCGCTATCTGCCAATCTGGGGCCATAGAGTTCTGATTAATCTAAACAGTCGTGCACTGAACTCCCTGTTGTGTTTGACCAAAAAGGTCATTCATTCTTAGGTTAGGCTACATTTTCGAATAATAGTCAGAGCCTGATGAAATCGGTGTAAATGTGTGTGTTGTGTTTAAGTGTTGTGTTTTCAGCTTTTCCTGCGTTTATGAATGACATGATTGCCTATAGTATAATCAATAGGCTATAACTGGCTAGGCAAAACTCTCCGCGTGGGAAGGAAGCAAGCTTGCGAGCAGCCTGCTGTTTTGTGGGAAACATGATATTGACACTGTCAAGTGGATAGTCTATATGCCTATAGGACTATATTATCCGTTCTCCACTAGATGCCGTAAAATATTTGCGCATAGAGCAGAGGCACACTGGTTGAGTACTGTAGACGCAGTGTCTGAGAGCCCTTGAACCAGAGGGGTTGGTCAGTAGCCTACCATGTGAGACGAATAAGTCTCATAGTGATTTTTTGCAAGGTGTAGTGTAGAGTTAGAAAATAGGTGATAGCATTGCACTGGTAGTAGTTTTTTGTGTATCACCCTATTCATGTCTATTTTTATTTTATGTCTGCACATTACAGGTGAAAAGGCTAAAAATGAACTAATATTCCCACAAAACTTCCACAGCTGATTGTTTACATGTCAATTCAATAACATTGATCTGCTTCTCCTCTGTGAAACATGGCAACAGCCCCTGGACTACTACGCCCTCAATCAAGCCACTCCCTCCAACTACAGTTACATCGCCAAACCTCGCCTATCTGGTCGCGGGGGAGGCATTGCCACCCTCCATAGAAAATCCCTGTCCTTGGAAAACTTCCTCTGTCTCTTTCACCAACTCCGCCCCCTGCTACACCATGGAACTCCGCACCATGAAACGGACTGGCCGCTGACTTGAACGACTCTTCAAACGCACCCGCCTTACTGTTCACACTGAAGCATACAAACATCACATCTCCTCCTACTGTGATGCACTTCAAGCTGCTAAATCTGCCCACTTCTCCACCCTCATCAACAGCACCAATCGGAACCCTCGAACCCTGTTCTCCACTGTCAACAAACTACTCCAGCCGCCGGACATCAACCCACCCTCCTCCCCGGATCACTGTAACTCTTTTCTTCGTGCCTTCAACAATACAATCACCCAAATCAACTGCTCCCTGACTGGCACCATCAGTACTGCATCCTCCAACCCCCCCTAATCTCCCTCACCCTCCCTATCCACCCGCCCCCTCCTTTTCTCACTGCCTTCTCCCCCGTTGACTCTTCACACATTTCGGATATCATCACGGCATCCAAGTCAACCACCTGCTCAAAAATCTGTCAACCACCTGCCAAGTCAACCACCTGCCCCCATCCTAAAAAGCCCACCCTGGATCCAGCCAACCTCTCCAACTACCGCCCCCCATTTCTAATCTGCCATTTTTCTCCAAAACACTTGAACGCATTGTACGCACTTGAACGCACGCCGCCCAACTCCATACCCACCTCCAGTCAAACAACCTCTATGAACCCTTCCAGTCTGGTTTCCGCCCACTCCACAGCACCGAAACTTCCCTCGTCAAAGTCATCAACGACCTCCTCATCTCTGCAGACTCCGGTGCCCTCAACATCTTGCTACTACTCGACCTCAGAGCAGCCTTCGACACGGGTCAACCACACCATCCTCCTGCAAGGCTGCGCCAGCTGGGTGTTGAAGGGCACCGCACTCGATTGGCTCACTTCCTACCTCACAAACAGGCAACAGTTTGTCTCCCTCGCTGGCCACTCTTCCACCCTCTCTCCTGTTACGCAGGGGGTCCCCCAGGGTTCAGTCCTTGGTCCCCTGCTCTTCATCTGCTACCTTTTCTCCCTTGGTCACATCATCCGCAAACTCAACCTTGACTTCCACTGTTATGCAGACGACACCCAGATTTACATCAGCACCAATCCACCCAAAACCCTCCCCCCAGCCACATTGAAACCTGCATCTCCACAATAAAATCATGGCTGACCCACAACTTCCTCCAACTCAACAGTGACAAAACAGAACTACATCTCATAGGCACCAAATCCACCCTCAATAAAACTGGTCCCATCTCACTCACCATCGGCACCTCGATCATCACCCCCTCCCCCCTGGCACGCAACCTTGGAGTCACCCAGTCCCGTGAACACATCACTCTTGTCCTCTTCGCTTTCCACTGGCTCCCCATCAAACAACGCATCACCTTCAAAATTCTCCTCCTGACTTTTAAAGCCCTCCATCGCCTGGCCCCGTCCTACCTGTCCGATCTCCTCACCCCCAACCGACCCTCCTGAGCCCTCCGATCCTCCTCCACACTCACTCTGATCACCAAACCATCAAGACTTAAAACCTTCGGCGACAGAGCCTTCTCCTCAGCAGCACCCCGACTCTGGAACTCACTCCCCCAATCTGTCCGTGACTCCCCCTCACTTTCCACATTCAAATCTTGTTTAAAAACATACCTCTTCTCACAAGCCTACGACCTCCCCTACCCACAATCATAACCATCCCCACCCTTGCCCTCTCCCCTCCTCATATCCCGTCTCCCCCTGCCCCTACCCCGCCACCCTCCCCCACAACTCGACCCCCACTGTGACTGTTGTGACTGTTATTGCTCATGTCTTGTCCTGGATGTCTGTACTATTATTATTCATTTCTCATTCCATTGCTCATGTCCATTATGATGTGTGGGTGTGTGTCTGTGTGCGTGTGCGTGTGCGTGTGCGTGTGCGCGCGTGTGTGTGTGTGTGTGTGTGTGTGTGTGTGTGTGTGTGTGTGTGTGTGTGTGTATGTATGCATGTGATACTGTTGTATGCATGTTGATACTTTGTTTCCCCATTCTGTAAGTGACTTTGGGTCTTTGAAAAGCGCTATACAAATAAAATGAATTATTATTATTATTATTATTATTATTATTACATTTTGTTACATTTATTTCATTATTATTGCAAGTTTTCTGAAATGTTAGGTACAACTATGTAAACAAGCCATTATCTACTGAAAATGCAATAATTTGCATACATTCCAAGTACAGAACACTTAACGTTGGATAAAGTCAGGTTCAAAACTCTTCTTTTTGCTTTTCATTTTGATAACATATTAGAGTGAAATGATATTTGTGAAATGCTGTATTTTTGGGAATATCTTCATAAAAAGATGAAAGCCCATGTTAGCCTATGCTCCAGAACTTTTATTTACTTTCGATGTTATAGATGTTGCAAATCAGATAGATAGATAGATAGATAGATAGATAGATTACTTTATTCATCCCAAAAAGGAAATTATGGTGTTACAGCAGCAAATAATAATATAAACATATATCACACATAAACATACATACAAGTTAAAAAAAAATACAATTGGATATAGTCTCTGTTAAAGAGGTTGTAAACTGCATTGACTCTCAGCATAAGATTTTCTCTCACGGCACAAAGGGGAGTTGTTGTAAATAGTTATGGCAGTGGGCAGGAATTATTTTCTATAACGCTCCTTGTTACAGCGAAGTTGGAGCAACCTCCAGCTGAAAACACTCTGTTGTTTGACCAGTAGTTCGTTCAGTGGATGTGAGGTGTTGTCCATAATGTTAAGGAGCTTTTGCAACATCCTTCTCTCAACAACTAACTCTAGGGGTTCAAGTGTACTTCCACTTACAGAGCCAGCTCTCAACTTGTTGAGTTTTTTGGTGTCATTCGCCCTTGCCATTTGCCTAGAGGGCTGCAAAGAAAATGGTACTAGAAACAGCAGACTGGTAAAACATGTTCAACATCCTGCTGCACACATTAAAAGACCTAAGCTTCCTCAAGAAATATAGTTTGCTCTGTCCCTTCCTATAAACAGCCTCAGTGTTGCACTTCCAGTCCAGTTTGTTATCCAGATGTACACCCAGATATTTGTAGTTTTCCACTACCTCCACCTCTTCCCCCATGATGGAGACAGTGTTCAACTTTGTCCTAGCCCTCCTAAAGTCCACTACCATCTCTTTGGTCTTGGCCACATTTAAGAGTAGGTGGTTGTTTCCACACCACACCACAAAGCTGTTCACCAGTTCTCTATACTCAGTATCCTCCCCATCCTTCAAACACCCTACAACTGCAGTCATCAGAGTATTTCTGCAGATGACAGGTTGCAGAGTTGTACTGAAAGTCTGAGGTGTATAATGTGAAGAGGAAAGGAGAGAGAACAGTCCCCTGCGGTGCTTCTGTGCTGCTAACCACCTTCTCGGACACACATCCTCCCATCCGTACAAACTGTGGTCTTTCCGTCAGGTAATCAACAATCCATGATGTTATGGATGTCTCCACCTGCATCCTTTGTAGCTCCTCTCTTAGCAAAACAGGTTGTATGGTATTGAAGGCACTGGAGAAGTCGAAGAACATTATTCTCACTGCACTACCAGCTTCATCCAAGTGGTTGTGGGCTCGCTGAAGCAGGTAGATGATGGCATCTTCAACACCAACCTCACGTTGGTAGGCAAATTGCAGTGGGTCCATTGAGGTGGTCACCTGAGGTCTGAGGTGTGCCAACACCAATCTCTCCAGCACTTTCATGCAGTGTGATGTTAATGCCACTGGTCTGTAATCATTGAGGACTGATGGAGAAGACTTCTTGGGTACTGGAACAAGGCATGATGTTTTCCACAGCACTGGAACCTTCATCTGACACAGGCTGGTGTTGAATAGGCACTGTAGAATCCCGCATGGCTGTTCTGCACAGGCCTTCATGACCCTGGGGCTTATGCCATCTGGGCCTGCAGCTTTGCTCTGACACAGACTCTCCAGCTGCCTCTTTACCTGGCTCTTGAAAACATACAGGCTGATAGGGGAGGTAGAGGAGGGCCCTGTATTTCCTGATGCAGGGGAGGTTGCTAATGGCGCTGTGTTGCAGTCCATGGTGGTGATCGAGAGGGTCGAGGAGGTGTGAGGATGCAGCTGAAGGGGTGGTGGATTTGAGGAGGAGGGGGAAGCAGGGGGTCCTGTGCTGAACCTGTTAAAAAAATTGTGAACAACCTCCTCTCCAGCTTATAGGCGTTAGATAGATAGATAGATACTTTATTGATCCCCAAGGGGAAATTCAAGGTCTCAGTAGCATACAGACATCATACACAACATGCACTTACAGCAGAAATGGTAAATATAAGTATAAACATATAACCAAACACTGTACAATAGAGACAGTAGAAGATAAGAAAAACTAACAAAACTAAATACTAAATATACTATACAAATTAAATTAAAAAAATCCACAGTGTGCTTGAGGGTGATCAAGCATGAGATACTTGCAGTGACAGGGCCGGGACTGGCCTGTAGTTCTGTGTGCATGGTGCTCAAGAGAGTGAGTGTCATGGTGAAGGTGCAAAAAGTTGTCCAACAGTAGTCCTGTAGTTCTGTGTGCATGGTAAGGTGCTCAAGAGAGTGAGTGTCATGGTGAAGGTGCAAAAAGAAGTCCAACAGTAGTCCAACAGTGCAAGAATAAGGTCTAGAGACCAGCATAAATAATATGGACAAATAAGAGAGTAAAGTATAATGTAGACAAGGTAATATAAAAAACAAAGTCAGTGCAAGAATAGGTTGAGGTAATAGGGTTACAGCCATTCAGTATTGTAGCAGCCATTGGTCATGTGTGCTAATATATAATAATAAGTATAAGTATAAGTATAAGTATATATACTCTTTTGATCCCGTGAGGGAAATTTGGTCTCTGCATTTATCCCAATCCGTGAATTAGTGAAACACACACAGCGCACAGTGAACACACAGTGAGGTGAAGCACACACTAATCCCGGCGCAGTGAGCTGCCTGCATCAACGGCGGCGCTCGGGGAGCAGTGAGGGGTTAGGTGTGCTCAAGTGCACTTTAGCCGTGCCTACTGGTCGGGGTTCGAACTGGCAACCCTCCGGTTACAGGTCCGAAGTGCTAACCAGTAGGCCACGGCTACCCCAAACAGTCATTCCCATACCGGGAGTCGAACCTAGGCCGGGTGAAAACCAGGAATCCTAACTGCTAGACCATATGGCACTATATATAGCATGAAAAACAGTGAAGCTGTAGCCTGACGACTTAGACCCACATTAAAATGTAGGGTCTGGGCACTCACCGTTCACAGTGCTCAGTCTGAGGGGCGGGCAGTATTTTGTTGGCAGTATTTTGATCTATTCAGAATACCCTAATTCAAAATACTCACTGGTATAACATTTCATATTGTTTCATAATGTTTGTTCATTTTTCCATATAATATAATAGCAGTGTTTTGTGAGAGAATGCCCCCCCACACACACACACACTCACACACCATTACACCACCATACCTGTATGAGTCATATTCATTTTGTATTATTTCATTTAATTTTGCCCGGGGCCACTATAGGGGCTGTAGGTGCTTTGTGGCTCAGCCACCTAGCCCAGGTAGGCCATTTAACCTAGAAGAAACCCAGACACAGGTGGTTGCTGATTTGGGAAGCAAACAGTTTTCGACTGTGCCTTTGTGCCTATGTGCCTAGCCTTTGTGGTGAGCAATTCGGTTTGTTGTTTTGGATACATGGCATGGGCAGCTTGCACATGGAAAGGTACAAATAATGCTGAATGATATGTACAGGTTTTGAAGGAACATATGCTGCCATCCCGTCATTTTTGAATTTCCCTTTAGGGATCAATAAAGTATCTATCTATTTATCTATCTATCTATCTATCTATTTTTTAACGAAGACAATGCCAAACTGCAGTCTGCAGATATTACAACAGCATGGCTCCAAAGTAGAAGAGTCCAAGTGCTAAAATGTGACTGCAGTCCAGGATGTTCATATTTGGCGCATCATGAAACAACACACAGGGCAAAGAAGACCCCAGTCTGTTGAGCAGTTGAAATCCTACATCAGACAAGAATGGGAGACCATCTCATTGTCAAATCTCAGTAAATGGCCTCCTCAGCTCCAAGTATAAAGAGACTGTTGTTAGAAGAAGACGTGAGGCAACATTTAAACACATGTAGCTGGCATCAAATCCGACTTTTTTGTATCTTTGCTCAACACACATGGCCCTTTGCATGTAACAGTTACAGCTAAATCACAGCCATGCACTAATCCATCTTAATGATCTCGTATGCAGATTGAGTGTGTGCACTCTTATATCTAGCGGTGTGAATTCACCATCAGATAGCAAATAAAAAACCAGGGAGGAGCTTTTCTTCCTTACGATTACATTGTCATGGTAAAAAAATTGTTAATCAGGCCAGTAGAAAATTTAGCTCACAACTTGAAAACAAAGACGAATATTCAACTAGGCAGAGTTCGATTCAAAAAGATTTATTAGTCTTCAGCATAAAAGACCAACAGCAAATAAATCAAGCCTATTCTGGAATAGCACTTCCGAACAAAGACCCAAATGTCATTGGTTTTACACATTCAATATATATGTCTGTAGAAGGATAAAAAAAAGTTGTTTAGATTAGATTAGATTTGACTTTATTGTCATTTAGCAGAGTTACAGAGCCAATGAAATGCAGTTGACATCCAACCAGAAGTGCAAAGGAGCATTACATACCAAGTGCAGGTAGAGTATGGATATGTATACAATATAAATTAATAATGTACAGTGTATAGTTTCAAGGCATCAGCGCATGAATAACTCTGAAAAAAAAAAAACAATTAAGAAGGAATGATATTGTGAAACACTAATGAATAATCAATTAGATTGTCTATATGAGTAAATATCCCATCTGAAGCATTACTGATGGGTAGTACACAGTCTATACTTGGTGTCAATGTATTGATAACTTATCACCAGCAGAACTGCTGCTGTGTAGTGCCATCTCAATTTTTTTTTCCAACTCCTACTCAGCAGTGGCAGCTTTAAATAAGACTACAGTAGCAAGTTGTAAAAGCAATTAAGTTCAATAGTACTGGTGTCCTCACAAATGAACTGCCATTACTGTATATTGAAACAGAAAAAAGCAGGTTGTGAGCATACTGTATCTGGGAGTCAACAGGTGTACAAAAAGGACACCAAAGCACTGAAGAAATGAACATTTAGTGGTTAACTGGTTTCACGGTAGCCCGGCTCCGCCCTTCTATGTACTTTCGCTCAATTTTAATTTCCCTTCAGTACGTCGTCTGGGATTTCGTTATATTCGCGGGTTTTCTCAGGCCAAATTTGACCTGTCCAATCAGCGAACAGAGGGGGTGGCTGAGAACGATGACAATGAGGTTGTGCGCTAGTTTGAGCATGACATACGTCACGACCAAACTTTAGCGATTGGTTATGGCAGATCCAGAGTGGCTCTGGGCAGATCCAATAGTTTTAAACTTCAACAGAGTACTCGCCTTCAAGGAAATTAATGCTTGGCAATGGATAGTGGCCAAACTCTCTGTACATTATGAAATGTATGAGAGTATGGTAGGATCGGGCTAGTTTCACGGCTGAAGCATACTGTAAATAGCCAATACGGGTACACAGCTTGGGTCCAGCTTGGGGCCATCAGCTATCCATACATTTCCTATACGAAGAATACCGGCAGCAGAAAGAACTCAAAAACTTAATTTCTACACTCAAACAATCAATTACTGACAATATCCCATTTGAAGCATTACTGATGGGTAGTACACAGTCTACACTGCAAGAAATATTAGTGATTTTTATATGTATATATCAGTCAGGACTCCCCTGGGTCCCTCCACCCCCCAAAAGCCTTCTCCAGGTACAAGGCGGTGGCCAATGTCAGGCGGTCCTGCAGTTTCCAGGAAATCACCTGCACACCCAGCGGCAGCCCCTCTCTGCTCAGCCCAAGAGGACACTGGGTAATCGGCAAACCAAGGACGTTGAAAATGCCTGCAGCAGAGAGGTGGTGGATAAGGAGGAGGCACAATGACAATTAAGTTTTAAGGTCCGTATTTACATATATAAAAGGTGAAAAGTACATCATATATTTGACAATGTGCAATACAAGTATGGGACAAAGTGTCAGAGTTACCAGTGTAGGCAAAGTTGAAGGGTCTGAAGAGTTGGTGGTGGTGTTTGGAGGCCAGGCAGGGATAAGGGGGGTATAGTAGCACCCCGTCAGAACCCAGCAGCTCCTCCAGATGCCTCTCTAGCGCCTCCTTCTGCTGAAAAAGGAACGGCGATGGCTTGCCAAAGTGAACAAACTGTTTGAGAGCCAAGCCTTGGACAAACAAACACACGCACATGCATGCCCGTTATTAAAAACAATGGTGTCTGCTTTAGAATGTGTGTATGTTGGTCATGTCTAACATTATACATATGACATAATTTAAACACAAAAAGGTGCTTTCTTGACGTGAAGCACAACTTCAAAAAGATGACAATAAGAACACTAGACAGGTGAAGTGTATATAATGTGTGCTAAGTAAAGTGTATGACGGTCCACTGATTGCACATTTCAGATAGTAAAAATGGTGTGTGTGTGTATAGGTATAAGTATATATTATATACTCTTTTGATCCCTTGAGGGAAATTTGGTCTCTGCATTTATCCCAATCCGTGAATTAGAGAAACACACTCAGCACACAGTGAACACACAGTGAGGTGAAGCACACACTAATCCCGGCGCTGTGTGTGTGTGTGTGTGCATGTGCCTGCTTGTGTGAGTGTCTTTGTGTGTGTGTGTGTGTGTGTGTGTGTGTGTGTGAGCTTGCAAGTGGGCGTGTTTATTTGAGTGTTTATGCGTGCCTGTGTGTGTGTGTGTGTGTGTGTAAGTGTGTGCAAGTGTTTGAGTGTTTGTGCGTGTGCATGCCTGTGTGTGTGTGTGTGAGTGTGTGCGTGCCTGTATGTGTGCATGTGCGTGCGTTTGTGTACGTGTCTTTGTGTGTGTGTGTTTATTTGTGTGTGTGTGTGTTGATGTGTGTGTGTGCGTACATCTGTATGAGTATGTGCTTGCCTGTGTGTGTGTATGGATCTACTGGATTCTACTTGGTGTGTGCGTGCATGTCCGTGTGTGGAGAATATGTGTGCGTGCATGCATGCGCATGCGTGTGTGTGTGTGTTTGTGTGTGTGTGTGTGTGTGTGTGTGTGTGTGCGTGCATGTGCGCATGCGTGTGCCTGCATGTGTGTGCATGTGTCTTTATGTGTGTGTGTGTGTGACCTGTATGGTATTCAGTGTTATAGGGCCCTATTTTGACGCAGCGCATAGCTTCATGATGCAAAGTTTATTCCTATCTTACACTTGAGTTTTTCGCCATGCCCTTCTCTTTTATTACACAATGCGCCCAGGGTTGTGGCAATTAACAACATAAGGTGTGGTCTGGCGCGTGATCTAAAATCAAAGATAAAAAAGATGGTATAAGATGGTATAAAAAAATCGCTATCTTATACCATCTAAAAAGCATTACGCCACTGACCAAGTAAAGCCTGGTCGAAAGGCGCATATGAAGCACAGCTGAAGACGCACTGACACGAGATGTAATCAGCAACTCCTCTGCAGGATAAATGTGCAGATGTGTGTAGGCTATACTCTGCTAGGTTTTAGTAAAGCATGGCTTAGTGGAATACCTGTTCCATACAATCTTGCGTGCAAGCAGATTCCTTCAAATGCGCCACTGACTATTAAAATACCGATGCGCTGTTTGAAATTGCGCTGCTTGCTGTTAAAGGGAACGACAGAAGTATTTTGATTGGTTTAAAAGATGTTACGCCCAAAATGCACCCATGACTTATTAAGAAATATAAGACCAACCTTTTTGCGCCACGTTTGATAACAAAACCATCCCCAATGTGGACTGGACAAACCCCTAAATTTATTTAAGCTCATAATCTGTTACAGGTATAATGTTTGTCCAGTGGGTGGCAGTAGAGCATTTATATCAGTATATGAAATGGTGTTGCTAGTAGTAAAGAAGAAGTGTGAGAGCACATTGTGTGTTCAGTTGAACGTGGGATCTGAATGTAATCTGAACTGTGCTGAATAGTGGAATAAACCATAAACTTTTCTAACACCGGTGTTCTTATTCAAAGTCGATGGCAGCAGTGTAATATGTGCGCGTGCGTTGACTGTGTGTCACTACCTATTGATGCCATAGTGTGAGAGGATCTTCCCAGCATCCACTTGACAAGCTCCCATGGAGGCCAAACAGTCGACCCCCCCTCACCCATCAGCTCTGCAAAGGGCTGTGGGGGCTGAAGAAAACACACTCAGTCAACGTCAAGAACACACTCGCTTTGGGCTGTAGCTGTTGAGGCCGGGCTGATTACTGTGATGTTAAAAAGCACATTATGCTGTTTGTATGAGTTCTTTGCAGTGCTCTCCAGTAGCTGGAGTGGACTGTGTGATCCCAGCCAACTACTGATGGCCTTACACTCTCCCTCACCTTTCCATCTTTGTCAGGTAGGCCCATGAAGGTCTCCCAGATTTGGTAGCCATACTTCAGCTCTGGCAGACGCAACTCCTGAACTTTGACCCCAAGGTCTGCCTCTAGGCGCTCCACAACCTATAATAACACACACACACACACACACACACACTGGTTGACAGGGTTTAAAGGGTTAGCTTCAGCCAGTTAACTCATCGAGTGCCAAAAACGTAATATTACGTTTTTAGCTTTTTTTAAAAAATTACGAAACTAGACACTCTAACACACCTTATATGTGATTTTGGGAACTCTGTGATGAATGGAAATGAAATATATGACGATCGAAAACTCATGAAAACGCACAATCTGGACATTTTATCTGGACATTTTATCATAACTCGGTTGCCGCTTTGGGTCGAATCAGCGATGCATGCACGTCAGGTCAAAACCAGGCCATTTTCGTGGGTCTATCACTAGGTGGCAGTCTCGCCAGGTCTTGCTGATCACTTCCCGGAAAGTTTACACAAGTAAGTAACACTTCAACACTTCAATACAGGCAACACTTCATATTTCATGAAAGACGTTATATCTCCATTTCTAGAAAATGTGATTTTGATGAAAACTAGCCACTGTTTAGCTTGGGATTTCTCAGGAACAGAGGCGTGTAGAAATACACGGTTTGCACCACCGAGAGCTTAAAGTCTCACCTTTTAAACGAGCCATTGTATGTGTTCATAGCTATAACACAGAATATGCTGTGGCTGTACAAAAATCATCAACAATGGTCTAGATTGCTGGCACTCTAGGACAAAGCTCCCGAAAACAGCTTGCCATTCAATGAGTCCAACCTCCCAGTTGGCCACCACCATCGTTAAAAATGACATCTGACGTGCTCGCTTCTGACCACATTTTCATAAACAGGCCAATTAGGTGCCAAATTAGTGGTGGACACAAAAGTATGTTTTCTTAGTAGACTGGTGGATGAATTGGCAATTCCCTGCTAGGAGCAGCCAATCCACATGGATGACATAATTTGTGGCCATCTATAATGTGGTACCTAATTGGCTTGTTTGTAAATATGACCAGAAGTGATCACATGTTCAGTGGCAATTCTAGACATTTTTAACAAGGGTGGCAAGTGAGGCACTGATTAATTCAAGGGTGGCATGAGGCAAAACATCCAGATAAACAGAAACATGCTCAAGATGTGAAATTAGCACAAATACATTAGGGACACCAGACGCAAACACCATACTCATACATTGAAGGAGAAAAAAAACACAAATACCTTACTCTCACATAAAATGTCTTTGTATTTGAATAAAATGTAATACAAACACATTAAAGTGAATTATCTAAGTTGTCTGTCACTGGGCTATGCTGTTCTAAAGCAAATTCCTGGGGACATTAAAATATAATCAATTTTATTATATTCTATTACTGTAAATGAAGATATACAAATATACTCATCCAAGACATTTCCCCCACAATAACTTATATCTATGGCCATCTATTTTTGTAGCTATTAAAATAATTTGACCTGCTTTTTTGTCTATTTGTTTATTTTCTCAAGAAACTTGAGGTTAGTATGAAGGAGTGTATTGTGTATGAGAGCAATTTCATCTTCCTGAATCTCAATATTATGATCACAACAAGTCTGGGCAAATTATTAAAGGAACCATATGTAAGAAATGTATTTCAATTAATCATAAAATGGCTCTGGTATGTCACTAGACATTAAGAAATCATGTTAATTTCAAATACTTATATCACTGATAACAGCAGTCCAGCCAGGATATTGTCATTTTAAAAAGTGAAGTTGCAGCCCTCAACTGATGTTGATGTTGTGTTTTGTCATGTCATGTTGTGTTTTGGCCTGATGCGCCACCCTCCACCTATGTACTAATCACGAAGTCAGTAGTGTTTCGGCATCCGGGTTGGCAACCTCGAGGGAGGGGGAGGGGTTACACCGCTCTACAGTAATTTAAAAGTGATTGCAGTACCAGTTTTGGCCACAATCTTACATATGGTTCCTTTAATTAAATTTTCACGTGGGGTAACTTGTTGCAGGGCAACACAAAAGTAAAGCAGATAGAAAGAACTCACGCAAATCTAGCCTACAACACGCAGACAGCTTCATGTGCAGGGGAGAGAGCGCGCGCGCACGCACTGTGCTTTATGATTGTTGGCTTCTGATGGTATCTTGCTAATTCACAGAAGTGCATTATAGCGGCCTTACATTGTACGATTTTGGTCTGTTTTCACAGTCGGCGACTAAATTTCCAAAGTCGGACAGAAATCATGGGAGCTGTACTGGAATCCAGCGCACTCCCGTCAACTAGATCGTTTAGTGTAAAGTGCCAATCTTAGCGGTTTTAAGTCAGTCGGAGTCAGTCTTTTTCTAGTTTTGCCGTTAAAACAATATCAAACATGTTTGATATTATCGCAAGTCTTTCTAGTCGTGGCTCATGCAAATAGTGACGTGAACTATAAAAACCAATAGTGACCTCTCTCCAACAACAAACAGGAAGGGGCAAAGTAGGCGACAGCTGTAGCCTATATGATTATTTGTTATTCTTATAATATTTGTCATTTCTTATACATATTTAGTCGGCTCTTCCACGTGACAGAACAACTCTATATCGGTTAGGGATGTCACACATAAAACAATGCTGCAGAAACACGAAAATATGACTTTGAGCTTAGTAGGCTATCATTTCAGTTCCTGTTTATCTATGCACGATGGGTAATAATTTAAAGGAATCTAGTTGCACTCTTGTAAATAGTGACCCTGCAAGATCCCTAGTCATTGCAAAATCATAGTCTGTGACTTAAAACTCTACCACTTGTCTTTAGATGTGAGACGGTCTGAGACTGTAGTCTTTCAAAAATCTTTTCCAAATCTTTGCAAATCTTTCCAAAGTCTGTCAGTGTAAGTAGGGCTTTAGGTGACACAAATGCCTTTATCTTATAACTCCTTGTCTGAGCGACTACCAGGCCTATGGTTTTTAAAAGTCAGATGTTCCCTGACAAAGACATTCGAAAATTAAGAATGTTTATTGACTTGAAAAATACACTATTTTTTGCAAACTCCCTTCATTCAACCCTTGAAGACATCGCGGTCTGGTGTGCTATGTAGATAGTTTCTCGTACCATTTAATTTCTCAGAATTTAGGTCTACTAGGCCTACAATAACGTCATCACCAAATACATCTTTTATTTTTAGTTGATCAACCACAAAGAGTAGCATAGGCCTACTGTGCACAGTGCACTGACGACTGTAGCAGCCCAAGGTAACCAGTTGTTGTAGATGAGAGACAACCCCTTGTTTTAGATAGCATGTTACCTGGGTGTTGCCTACGTTATTAATTAATGGTAGCCTACAATAGTTAATTGATTCGCGTAACATATTAGTTGGCTCAAAGAGTAGGGAATCAGGATGGAGAGAGTCACGCGTGTGTTGCTTTTGCGGGATCGAATCCAGTTTAATGCTAGTTTTCAAAACATATATTTTTTATGTCTTTTGTCCGAGTGGCTGTAATGTAGCCGAGCGCTCATGGTGTATGAAAAGCGACTTCAAACCGCCTTAAACAACTTGTTTGTGAATGTCTGACAACTGCTGCAGCGCATGCACGCGCAAGGAAACCGGTAGGTGGAGAAACCAGAAGGCACACAACACCGGTGTTACATGGCAACTGGCTCCCATGTTAACTGGCTGCGTTGATGACGTTTCATGATTGATTACGAGTCCTTGCCAGATGTGGCCGCTTGCAGATTTGTCACTTTCTGATATAGGCCTACTAGAGACGCACACAAATATGCATGACATGTTTAAAAGTCAAAATTGTATGTAGTACTACATGCACTGGACCATGAACATGCAACCCAAAAAACAAACACCTAAATAGCATAAATTAACTCCACATGGGCATTGAACCACGAATAATTAATTGACTTTGCTTGGTAATCAGACTTGGTAATTGCGCCACGAACCAGCTGACGGCACTCACAGAAATTGACTTCAGTTGTATGATTAAAAGAAGTCAGCTAACGTTATTATAATTGTAACAAGTTAACATAGCTGTTCATGTTATCTGGCTACCATGTTATCATGCTACCGTTGCCCAAGCCATTTAGTAGGCCTTCAAAGTATCATGGTTAAGTTTTACAAACGCTTCACTGAGGTTAGGCTGTGGCCACCCCTACCTGAAGTGTCTGTAGAGCCACATGAACGTCAGCAAATAAATCAAATTTCTCTGTGCTCTGTGGAGGGGGACCTGCACAGGGCGAACCAGTTGAACCACTTCTACAACAGGTTTGACTCCCCTGCTCCAGCTCCAATGGCGGTGGTCTGTCCACCATCCCCCAGCCCCCACCCTCACGCCCCCTCAATACCAGCGCAACACTCACCTCCATCATCACAGGCTATCGTACCCCCACCATCACTGGATTTTGCACCCCTCCCCCACATGGTGATCACGAACAATGAGGTGACAACGACCTCAGTCAACAGCCATCAGTCACACAGATCCCAGATGCACCCCTCCCCCTCCCCTCCCCTTACACCCCTCACCATTACAAAGGATCAAGTGACAGTCCAACTTAAGAAATTGCGCAGCAATAAAGCAGCTGGGCCTGACAGACTGTGCCCAAGGCTACTCAAGGCCTGTGCTGCTGAACTGGGGGAACCACTGAAGCACATCTTCAATTTGAGCCTACGCCTTGGACAAGTTCCAACACTGTGGAAGACATCATGTCTCACCCCTGTCCCTAAGAAGCCACACCCTAGTGAGCTTAATGACTACAGACCTGTTGCTCTTACATCACATGTGATGAAGACAATGGAGCGATTGGTCTTAGGCATGCTCAGACCCCAGGTACGCCATGCACTAGACCCGTTACAGTTTGCTTACCAGGAGAAAGTGGGCGTGGACGATGCCATCACTTATCTTCTACACAGGACACATTCCCACCTGGACAAGGGGAAAAGTGCTGTGAGAATCATGTTCTTTGATTTCTCAAGTGCTTTTAACACCATCCAGCCCCTCAGATTGGGAGACAAGCTCTTGCAGATGGGTGTGGACGCTCACCTGGTAACCTGGATTACAGATTACCTGACCGAGCGACCACAGTTCGTCAGACTGAAGAACTGTCTCTCTGACACTGTGATCTGCAGCACCGGAGCGCCACAGGGAACTGTGCTCTCTCCAGTCCTGTTCACCCTGTACACATCTGACTTCTGCTACAACACCGAGTCATGCCACATGCAGAAGTTTTCTGATGATACTGCAATTGTGGGGTGTATCAGGAACGGGCAGGAGGAGGAGTACAAGAGCCTGGTGGAGGACTTTGTGCAATGGTGCAAACTCAATCATCTTCAACTTAACACTTCAAAGACCAAGGAGATGGTGGTGGATTTCCGCAGGTCTAAGCCCACTCTGCTACCAGTTCACATTGATGGGGTCGATGTGGAGGTGGTTAGCACCTACAAGTATCTGGGTCTCCACCTGGACAATAAACTGGACTGGTCAGCCAACACTGATGCACTCTACAAGAAAGGGCAGAGCAGGCTGTACTTCCTGAGGAGGCTGCGGTCCTTCAATGTGTGCAGTAAGCTCCTCAGGATGTTCTACCAGTCTGTTGTTGCCAGCGTCATGCAGTAGTATGCTGGGGTGGAAGCACAAGGAAGAAGGATGTGGGGCGAATTGACAGGCTGGTAAGGAAAGCTGGCTCTGTAGTGGGAGCTGAACTGGAGTGTATCACTTCACTATCTGACAAAAGGACCTTGAACAGACTGATCAACATCTTGGACAATGAGTGTCACCCACTCCACAGCACTATTGTTAAACAGAAGAGCCTGATCAGCTGGAGACTTCGCTCACTGCCTTGCACAACTGACAGACTGAGAAAGTCATTTGTCCCCAGGGCCATTGAACTGTTCAATGCCTCACTTAAGGGAAGAGGAGAGATAGACTTCTCTGCATAGTCTGTCTGCCTCTTCATCCCCTCCATGTTTGGTACTGCCTGTCCACTAGCCACTTGTACCACTGTCTTTATGCCTCAGTGTTTGCGTGCTATATTAGCACATTAGCACATACGCATAACCCCCCCCCCCCCCCCCCCTCCATGCCACAGCCGAACTGTGGCCACACTTAAATAGTTAAATATATAGATATATAGACTTTCCTTTACTTTATTTCTGCATTGTTGCACTGTTGACTTACTCATTTGCACTATCACCATGACCACTATCACCATTGCACTACCACCATGACACTCATTCACACAGAGCACCTTAGAGCACCTTACCATACCTTACTATGCACAGAGAATCACAGGCTCAGTCCCTGCCTCAGTCATGCAAGCGCCTCTGATTTATTAATCACCACTATGTGGATACTGTTTTTAGAATTGATTTAGATTAAGTGTTAGTATAATTTGTAATTTTGTTATTTGTATTTTAGTATATTTAGCATATTCTTTATCTTCTACTGTCCTTACTGCTTAGTTGTGTTTTTATATTATATACTTTAATTACTCTTCTGCTGTTAAAGAATGTGTTTGTCTTGTATGTATGCTGCTGAGACCTTGAATTTCCCCTGGGGATCAATAAAGTATCTATCTATCTATCTATCTATCTATCTATCTATCTATCTATCTATCTATCTAAATAAAAATGTGTTGCCTAATTGTGTATCCTTTTGTCCAGCCTATTCTTTTAAGAATTCAGTTCATGAAACACAGGCATTGAAACGCACACTGCAATGGGCAGGAGAAGTCTATAGCGTGTCCATATTTTACACAAAATTTGCGCACAGGGAGAGTCAAAACTCTTAGGCTTATAGGCTATTAACGTTAATGTTACTGACATGTAAACATGGGTTGGATGTTTTTTTTTTATACTTTATTTCCTAATTCTCGCGTTGGGTGCTTCTCCTGTGGCGCAACAACTTAATGCCTATACATTACTTTTTCACGCAGTCGACATGGGTTCAGTCCTCCCCATCACACGTTTTTTTTTAAATTATTATTTATTTATTTTTAGACCAGCAACGCTTCCTCAATTTAGGCTACAGATACTAGGTGGCCACAGAGAGCATGACCAGCAGTCAGTGAAATGTTTGAAAACTTAACCATGATACTTTGAAGGGGGGGGGGGGGGGTGGGTGTCATCGGTCCAGTAGTGGGCCGGTCCAGGAGAAAATTGCCAAGGCCGAATTTTGTTCCCAGTCCGACCCTGGCATCATGTCATCTGTTTTTAACTTTTTGTATGGTTATTGCTTGACAGGGGGGATCCCAAGCAGCTTTCAGCCATAAGGCATTTCCTAATTCACCCAACACTGATATTCAAAATGTTGAAACTATTTCGGCATAGCCTATAAGCAGTTTAATTAAATGTAATGTTAGTTGTAAACAAACGGGCTACTTGGTGAGGCTTGGCCTCACAGATGTGCTCGTGCCTTAAATGGCAATACAAATCTTCACGATAGGCCGATTCACGTTGGCTGAGGGGCAGGGGGGGCCATCAGACATTTGTTCCCAAGGGTCTATGAATTGTTAATCCGGCCCTGCCCCCAACGAACGCAACTTTCCACCTCTGACAGCTTAACAGAAGTCTAGAGGACTCCTAACTCATTAAGACCTACTTACTGTAGGCTGCGCAAACCACAGGCCTTTTTTTTTTTGGGCAAGCCTGCATTCGAGGCAGGCCTTCTGTTGAAGTTATATAAATCCTGCGCTAACAGTAATCCTCCTACCCCCACTACCACAGCTGTGGATAGTGTGGCATGCTCACGCTTTATGTCTCCTTCTTGCAAACTAGGCCTATAGCCCAACCATTTACGTCTTCAAAAAATAACAACTTGCCAGATATGCCTTCATATATTTGGGCTTCATTCAGCATTTTGTTGTTCCACTGGAAATGACTCTTCTACATTTGCTGCCTGCTGCATCCTTTCTGTTTGTATTGTTTAGAAAATGTTTGACGTCTTGAGTTAATGCATTAAACATTGTTTGCTGGTAACCAGCCACAAATAGCCTACAGATTCTTGCGTGCGTACATTCTCTATTCTCTCCAAAATGTGCCCGTTCTATAGGCTGGCCAAGTAAGTCTGCGGCATAAAGCAGATGTATTTGTTTATTGTACAGAAAAATAAAAATAACCTGTCAAGCAGTCAATTGACTACATTGCATTCAAGAAGTAGGGCAAATTAATTTACGAAACCATAACGTGGGTCATAGTTGTCTAAGCCTCTATAGCGTAGCCTGTTAAAAACGTTGCAGAAGCCTACCCAAGGCTACAATTCTGAACAGTTATTTCTCTACTGGCTCAATTATCACACCACTGTTTTGATTTGCGTAGTTGCGTTAACCCAACACTGGCAATAATGTAGACAGCAAATTTCGATTTCCGTTACCACCGTGTAGTCAAGCCTTAAGCCATACCCAAGTAGCCTAAATCGAGGTAAATCGAGCTTTTTCAGAAGGGGCGGCAGGCAGATGTACAGTGGCAGAGCGATGCACAGTGACTGAAAGTGGTACTAAAGCTTCACGCAGCTTCACGCCTCGTAATGCGCGACTGAAGTGGCCATTTGAAAGCGATGCCCACTGTACATTTCTGATGTCTGACACTTCAAACTGCTGCAAGTGCATCAAGAAAGGTCCCGCCTTAGACCATGTTAATAGCCAATCGTAGACTAGGATTTGGGGGTGGCACCTGGGGTGGCCAATCGAATCTCAAGGGTGGCCTGTGCCACCCGGATCCACCCCTCTGGCTCCGCCCCTGCACATGTTGAAAGGATGTTACTGTACTTCCTCACTCCCTCCAGATCAATAATACCTCAACACACACACACACACACGCACACACACACACACACACAATTGCTGAGAATAAGAGTTCATGAACTTAGAAAAACTTGCCTCCAGAGAATTTGCATGCATATAGGCAGTGCTTGAAGTGGAGGAAAAAAAAGTATTGGTACTCATAGTAGAGGATGTATCAATATCGACAAATGTATTGGCCGGTATCGAGACAAATGAGCTGTTATATTCATTATTTGTACAGTGAATAAAAGATAAGATGTATCACTGATAATCACAAGAGATTACATCATAATAACATACGCACACACACAGTCAGAGTGCTTATACAGCTTAGACCTATTTAAAGAACCAGGCTATTTCTCCTGTGCTTTCCAAACATTTTTGCTGCAGTCTAGCCATCTACATTTCTGCCATCCTTTTTGCCACAGAATAGGCTACTGTATAACTTATAGGCTACTGTATAACTTACACAAGTCATGTTTTTATTTATGTTCTTGTCTAACTCTGGTAGGAAATGTCCTCCATCAATCAGAATAACAGAATGTAGCACAGAATAAACTACAATAATACGTAAATAAATCTTTTTATCCCACTTTGTGACAGTAGACTGCTATGTGTCCACTAAGGGTAGCTATGACGATGATGACAGATGAAGAGAAAGGAGAATGAACTCACAACAAAAGAGTGTGGATTGGACTTAGGGCGCGCATATAGTCCGGCGTCTGTGTCCAGCGCTTGACGAGAATTGCGTCATCAACGCGGCATTCGGGGGGTATCGTGTGCCAACATATGTGGCCGCGCGTCAATTATGCATGTCTTGTGTAAATCTGCATGGAGGAGTATGCTACATCCTTTCCCTCCATTATATATAATATAATATAATATATAATTATTTGTTGACTGTGAGCCACTCTGAGGTAAGGATACACAAGGGTTGTGAATGTAGTTACCGTAAGTGCATGTGTATGTACAGTACTGAGATAAAGTGGAATAGAACATTATGTCCAATATTCCAATATGTGGTTTAATGTTCTGCATTATGCCCAACATTCCAATATGTGGTTTAATGTTCTGCATTTCTCATTAGTGGGTCACTTTGATACTAAAAGTATGATTCTATATAATGACTGTATGATATCTGTACTGTCCCTGTGTATATCTGTGTGTGACTGTATTTAGAGATAAGCGGGAATATTATGACTTTGCAGGTTGCCAATAATCAGAGTCTGATTCAGTGTAGTCCACGTGAGATGGAATGACCAACGCCATCTCCCGTCAGCCTGGAAGATACTTAAACCCTAACTATTTCCTTGTCTAGTTAGAGCAGCTGATGGATCTTTAGGTGAAGGTGAAGTCATGCTGTCTCTTGCTGTCTCCCTTGATGCGCATCATCGTAAATAAACTCTGTTCCTGATTTTTCATACTATTGGTCTGACTGGGTCTCTATTAAATCTATGGTATCAAAATTACCATCAGTATGCATGTGTATGGTTTTGTGTGTGCGTGTGTGATTGTGGGAGTTTGTTTATGTGAGTGTACATGTGTGTATGTTTTTGACCTGTCTCTGAGCTTGTATGAGCTGTTTGTCCACAGGAGAAGTGTATGGGGATCCACCATCATGAGGAACAGAGAAGAAACGCAGCTTCTTCAAGTCCACAGGTTCAGATAAGGAAAGCCTGAGAACACAGCAACATACATGAAAATCAATTCCATAGATGCCGTCGTTCGGATGACATGAATGAGACATTGGTCCTGACTCACTGTGGCCATTAAAGATCCCATGGCACTTATCGCAAAGAGTGGGGGGTTCCCCGGTGTCCTGGCTACTAAATTCCCCCTAATCATCCCCCCGTGTAACTGGCTCATTCATTTACTCCCTCACTCTCCAACTCATGCTAGTTTGTGGTGAGCGTTCTGGTGCATAATGGCTGCCGTGCATCACCCCCTACATATTGGTGGTGGTTAGTGAGGTTCCTCCTTCACTGTGGAGCGCTTTGAGTATCTAGAAAAGCGCTATATAAATGCAATGTGTTGAACACACACACACACACACACACACACACACACACACACACACACACACACACACACACACACACACACTAAGCATGTGTGGAGTTTGGGAGGTAAGAGGGTGAATAATGAAGTTCTGTTGAGTGTTCTGAATATTTGTGTGTGTGTGTGTGTGTGTGTGTGTGTGTGTGTGTGTGTGTGTGTGTGTGTGTGTGTGTGTGTGTGTACTTGTGAGTATTGGGTCCTGCCATGATCTTCAGGATGGGCAGCAGGTCTTCAGCGTAGCGGCACATGGGTCCAGTGCACTGGAGGTCCTCCTGCTGACCAGAGCAAGGGGGTAGTTGGCCCTCATTACTCACAACGTCTGTGTGGGTAAACGGAAACAAACACACACACACACACACACACACACACACACACACACACACACACACAATGTGACCTATTAGTGTTAATCACACTGGTCGACACAGCAGACACTCATCTGAGGACAGCAATGGGCGATGGGGGATGTAGCGCTGGATCATGGAGTTCAAATAGCAGGCAGCAGATTTTATTTTGGCTGCTATAGGTAGCCAATGGAGAGTAACTAAGAGAGGAGTTACATGTGTCCTCTTTGGCTGATTAAAAGTCCAGGCGTGCTGCAGCATTCTGAATCAGCTGTAATGGTCTCACTACACAAGTAGGCAGGCCAGCTAATAATGATTTGCCAATAGTCCAGCCTGTACAAGACGTTGTGTGGCATCTTGTGCCACATGAGGTCTGATCTTCTTAATATTGTAAATGATAATGACATGATTTTGTGATTGAGGCTACAGAGAAACTTAGCCGGTCATCAATTACAAAAATCAAGTTATGTGCCTGCCTGCTTAATTGGGGTCAGTGATTATTTTAAATGTACATGATGCTAGCCAGTTCCATTGATTAGTGGAAGTATATGCTCCTCTAACGGAAAGCTTGATTTCAATTCATGTGCCTGGTCCAGCCTGCCTGTAAGGATTACATTCCGACAGTATACATTATTGTCTGTAATGTATGACTATTTGCACACAGCATAAGTACAGGTATACAGTATGTTATAGAACGATTAAGAACATATAAATACACACGTGGGGTGCCCTTGTGGCCAAAGATGCCGTTGAAGTAGCAGGGCATACGGATGCTGCCGCCGATGTCTGAGCCCACCCCAAACACAGAGGCCCCTCCGCCCAGCAGACTACCCTCCCCTCCTGAGAGAGAGAGAGAAAGAAAGAAAAATCTCAGTATTTCAAAAGTGTCATGTGTGCCATATACTGTATATTGTCTATATTAGCCAGTTATGGAACAGTGTGCCTTAGGGTACGTTCAGACTAAGCGTCTTTTTCTCAGCTGCCGGCGTCCGTTTTACATTATAACAGTCGGCTTCTTTTAAAACGCGACTGCAACCGTCTTTTTCTGCAGCTCAGAAGTTGACAAATGTTCAACTTCTAGCGGAAAAACGCCATACATCATGCTGTCTTTTTTACAGATGACAAATCACAAGCAGATTACCGAGACCTGTGGTTTCCCATGACAATCAAGTAAAAAATGGAGAAGGTGACAGAACACCGGTCGAAAGACTCGTTTAGTGTTTAGTTTAGTGAGCATAGGGAATTGTTTGACATGACTTCACAACTTTAGGCCCTACCATAACATACCAAAAGCAATAGCCAACGTGAGTTTTCCCACAGGTAACGTTAGTCACTTTGTCTATCACAAAAAGACGCTTCCGGCTGCTTTTTAGAACAAGAACGCTGGCAGATTTTTTTTTTCAAACTGAAAAAGCGGTCTGCATAACTTCTTTTGTGAGAAAAAGACGTTAAGTCTGAACGTACCCTTCCACAGCACCCCCCCAACATTCTAAATCAATTTTATGCACCATATTGTTATGTAGCATAGTAATATTATACACCATTTGAAAGCTTGGACTTTTGGGAATATATAGGCTATATGACATCATTTTACATGTAGGCCTACAATTTGTATGGTGCTTTACATTGTCAGATTAATTAATTAAACTATTTGATAAAAAAATGCCCCCCTCCCCCTTTTGGTGCTTCCCTACTTTCTAGTTGCAGTGCAATAAGTAGATGCCACATATTGGGTCTTGACATATTCACAGGAATCCCTAGAAATGGAATATTCATGTTGTTTTATCCAATATTAGTTGTGCAGATGTATAGTCCATCTTATACACACCCATTGAAGCAACAAAGAAAATGCACAAAAAAAAGGACTTTTGTGTAACTATTCCATATTTTGTGAACCCATGACATACAATCCAAATAGTCTACAAGATACCTCAGAGTGTTACCTTTCATTTGAGACGAGGATTATGCTTCTACACCAAGAGGTTGCCACACAGTAAGCATTTTATTGTCAATATGCTTTTTGGGAACCCAAAAGTCCTATGGGGAGTTTTCATAGGGCATTTTACAAAACGCATGAGCAAATAATGGTCCAAAGCACTCTTTTTTATTCTATATTGATCTACTTTTGCACACAGCTTCACAAGACCTGGTGCTAGGGCTCAATTGTGTTTCAAAGTCATCTCAAGTGACCTAGAGGGCTGAAATGTGGTCAGTTCAGAGGTACTTGTTATCCGGCAGAAATATAAAACAGTATTCTAGCCTCTGTACCTCTGTGCCAGTACTTCCCACTTTTCCCACTGTACTTAGCTATTCTGATTGTTCCCTAAGAAACTACAAGGTCCCAACTTTCTAAAGAGACCAAGCATTTGATGGTAGGCCAAACTAGGTGGGAACAGTGGCCTCTGAAGTAGGCACAGTGCAATTTCGAGGGGGAAATGTCTAAAAATGCCCATCCCATATGAAGTTAGACCCTACAACAATATCTTAACTGGAGAAATAGGCTATTTCCTGAAGGAACTATCAGTGCTACATATTGTTTGTGTATGTGTGTGTGTGTGTGTGCACACACTCACCTGAGCTCCCTCCAGCTGTGCGGTCCAGGCTGTAGGGGTTTCTGGTGAGTCCGTAAAGGCGGTTGTGGCTCTCGCTCCACATGCAGAGCTCCGGGGTGTTGGTGACCCCCAGGGGAATTGCCCCTGCCCGCTTCAGGTAGGTCACAACTGGCGCATCCACACTGGCCAACACCTTTGCCCTGGACACCAGGCCAGCAGAGTTTGGCATTCCTAAGAGGGAACGGGTGGAGGAGGTACAGCACACTGCAAGGTAAACAGTGACTAACACGTGCAACTTACGCATCCTTGAGTTTTTAATGTGTTTAAGCAAACAAAGCAAACGCATGCATGCCTGCAAATAGCCGTGTTCTTGGCCAGTAAATTTATTTTAGACTCTAAGAAAGGGAGATCAAACTCTCTCCTTAATTGATTTGAGGTTATAGTTTGAATAGACTCATTGATAAGCAGTTTCATTAAGACCACACAACTTGGCGCTTATTTTCAAAGGGCAAATGGCAGTGTAGTATGGTTTTGTAATGAATGTATTTATAGTAGCATGTTAATGAATGTAATGAATGTATTTATAGTAGCATATATTAAATTCATTCACTGTGTCAATGGGTTCACCTTTAATGAGAATGTCTGCATGTAGTGTCTGTGTCTGTTTTGGTGAAGAATATCCCTTTTGTCTTGCTAATATTCAAGGTATGGAAGGATTGATCAAGGCACTCAGTCACACCTTCCATAGTTTTAGTCAGTTTCCCAGCTGCTAGCCGAGCTGGCTTTGCATGTGTGTATAAGACTGTGTCATCCGCATACAGTTTTACCTCTACTCCATGACAGTGCTGTGGAAGGTCAATACTAGAGGCTGAACAGCAAGGAGCCTGATTGATCTGATTGTAGCCATTTATTATCCTTTCAGGTTTATTGGAAAAAGATCAAATCTACATGAATTTTGTGCGATCCTTGTTGGACCTTTTATTAGCTGTTCTAAGTGGTATTACAGTGGTTTTTAGTTTTTTTTTCTTGTTGCTTTATCTTCAGTTTAGGTTGAAATCACCCATGAGGATTAACTGTTTGCTGTGATTACACTCTTTCAGAATATCATTGAATTGATCGTAAAATGTGTCCTTTGCAGTAGGGGGTCTGTAAAAACCTATGGTGGTGAACGACATTTGTTGGGAAAAGACCATTTTCAGAACAACATACTCTAGTGTGTTCACTGCTTTGGAAATAATTGCGTTCAAATTTGATGTCATTGGCTCCCTATAGCCAGAATTACATTTAAATTGGCCCAAATGGCCTATAAGACACCTCCTGGATCTGCTCTCTGCTTCCTCAATTCTATGATCAAGCTGTACATCCTCAACCGCCCACTGTGGTCTTCTGATAAAGCATCTGTTGTGCAACCAGCCATATGTGCTAGATCAAGAGGGGTCTGAAGGTGTATCTGTTCAGCATGCATTTAGTTAATTAAGCGTTTATTTAGAGTTATGGTTTGTATATTATAGTATTCTAATAGTTTATTATAGTAGTTATAGCTATAGTAGTCATTAGGCTATTGATTGACAAAATGAAATGAAAATAAAATAAAAATTAAATTAAACTGACTTGACTAAAAGAATGTGTGGTTGTAAAATCATTACAACTAGTGTTCTGCCAACATCACCATTTGGAATCTTGGAATTTAGAGAGCTGTCCAGCCGTACAACCGTACTGTGTGCAGGTTGGCAGCCAGAGGTCCAAGTGCTTCGCCTATTTCAGAAACAGCACTTGGTGCTCCAAAAAGTATCACTTCTGTTTTTGCTGTTGTTTAGGTGTAGAAAGTTTCTTGCCATCCAAGATTTAATTTCACCCAAGCAGTCAAACAGTTTTGATAGTGCAGATGCTATTGGGTGAAATGGAGAGGTCCAGTTGTGTCATAACAGTGATATTGAATGTTGTATTTCTCTAAAATTGAACAAAGGGGAAGCATATACAGTGAAAATAAAAGATGGCCTAGGATGGAACCTTCAGGGACGCCACACCTGATGGAGGCAGATAGGTAGGAACAGTAAGGCGGTGTAAAAGAATGGTGTGGTTGATCGTGTCGAACACTGCACTGAGGTCAAGCAGGACTAAAATAGCACAAGAGCCAGAGTCAATACAGAGCAGAATGTCATTTAGAACTTTCAGCAGGGTTGATTCTGTGCTATGCAAGGCTCTAAAACCAGACTGGAATGTCATGAATGCTGTAACATATTATAACATAAATGGCTCAATCGAAGATGATCTGCATGAATATATAATCAACCAGAAAAAGTCAGAATGTGAGATTGTTAAAGCTCATTAATTGTATGAAACGATTAGCCATTGCAGCATTGAAAAACTTCACAGCTGCTAACCATCATCCTCCACAACCATGAGGATCTAATAGAACACGGTGAGAATGAGGCAATGTGGAAATGCATGTATTTTCCTATAGCAAACACTAGGCTGACAATACAGCGGAGTTGTTGTGGAGAGGAGTTATGTTAGGCAGCTGTTGGTGGAAGCTGGGTACAGATGTGTGTGTCTGCATATCTATCTCTGTTGTAGAAGGTATGTGTGTGTGTGTCAATGTGTGTGTGTGTGTGTGTGTGTGTGTGTGTGTGTGAGAGAGAGAGAGAGTATAAAACATTTAAGTGTGTATCTGTGTGTGTGAATGTATGCTAGTGTGTTTGTATGTGAGTGAGTGTGTGCGTGTGTGTGTGTGTGTGTGTGTGTGTGTGTGTGTGTGTGTACCCTGCACGGCGAAAGACTCCTTCACGGAGAGTGGGACCCCGAGCAGAGGGAGTCGTTCAGCCAGGGCCTCCTCTCCTCCTTCAGTCTCTTCCTCTATCAGTCTGTCTACCTGAGCAGCCTCCTGCAGAGCAGCAGAGAACCTGGGAGGGAGGGAGGGAGGGAGAGACAGAGAGAGACAGAGAGAGGGAGGGAGAGAGAGAGACAGAGAGAGAGAGAGTCTGCTTGTCTGTCTCTGGTTAAAAATCCAGTCACATGTAAAAACTGGCCATACAATGGTGGTACAAATCCAGTCACATGTAAAAATTAGTCGTATAGTGGTGCCTATTGATAGTCCATTAATATTTGCACTAGCAGGGTTAGCGGTACAGTATAGCTGGCTCGTGTGGACTGTTTCAGGAGTTGAGGGATGTGGATGACTGACAATTTGTGCTGGTGTGCCCATATTTATTCGTATATCTAAACACATTTGGTCTGTTTAATATCTATATGGAGAGAGAAGTTGAAAGGGGCTAGTGGAGGACTCACCACATTTGTTTTGATGTGCTTTGTGCAGACAAATAAAGCTACAGTAGCTGTAATCCATGTTCCTTTGGGTCATCTTTATGTAAAGGAACACACCAATATTTTGGGAAATTAGCTTATTCACCGTCTCCCCCAGAGTGAGATAAGAGGATACCCTTCTTGTCTTGTGTGCGTGTAGTAACTTAGTTTGAAGCACCCACTGTTAACATAGCTTAGCATAGCTCATTGATGTGGGCAGTTCCACCTAGCCTATCCCCCAAAAGTGACAAAAGCACTTAAACATTGTTCTATTTACATGTTGTGACTGGTATAACTACAATGTGTACACATTTTAATGTAAAATGCAACACAGCGATTTTCTAAGCATATACAAGCTTGGAACTACATTCTCTTTCAGGCGAAACACTGCTAAGTGTCTCACAGCAAAGGCGACTTTGCTGTGAGACATATAAATGGGGAAAGGATGATTGTATGTTGTTTCCCAAATGCTTCAGTGTCTGACACAAAAAACAAGCTTGCAGAACTGGTGTCAAAATATGCAACTATCAAGCGCATCATTGTGCATGTTGGAGCAAATGACATCTACAGAGAACAGCTGTATGTCAAAGAAGATTTCAAGGAACTTTTCTCGGCCCTATATGAGCTTGGAATACAAATTTTCATCAGTGGCCCACTCCCAGCAGAGGGAAGCTTTGTATTTTCCAGACTATTCAGTTTAAACACCTGGCTCGCAAAAACATGCTTTTCAGTTGGGATGAATTTTATTGACAATTTTAACCTTTTTTGGAATCGCAGGGAATACTTCAGACCAAATAGCACAGAGCTGAGTTGGACTGGGGCCAAGATCTTAACCGAATACTATCACCTCTCTCTCCTGCACCCAACATTTTTTCTGCCAACCTTGAGCCGAGCCTCTGATAAGCGCTCAGTGGCCATCCAGACGGAACAAGCGGATGACATCAACAACTCAGCTAAACCAAAACACTCTGCACAGGATGAAACAGAGATATGCCCAACCTCCCCTGCTGTGGGGCCCTCTGATAACCACCCGCTAGCCTCCACTGAAATGCAGACCTTGGAGAAACATAAACAACCAGCTCAACAATGCCAAGCCATGTCCACTGGACAAGATAAGATGGGTGCTGCTAAAATGACTCAAAGTCAATCACTGGCGTCAAACTCCCTGGAATCTCAGCAAACAAATGGATGTGATGAGCATGAGGAGATAGCACCTATCAAAGCTGCTGAGAGGATATCAGAAAGGAAGGGTCATGTTGTAACACCAGTACCAATACCCCTCCCCACCTCCGTCGTCTCCTTGTCACCACAAAGACACAACAACATGGAATACACTACTGGAATACATGCTGAAAGCGGAGCATCTGCAACAAACTTCCCAGAACCTCAGCAGGCAGATGGAGACTCTGGATCAATTTTCAACCCCAACCTCCTTGATTTCCCATCACCACCCACACCCAATCACGTCCCCACCCAATCAAACTCCCCAGGCCACACAAACCCCCCTAATCTCCCATCCCCATCCCCACCCCTTCATCCCACCACCCACTCAAACTCCACAGGATCCCCTGAATACCCATCACCATCCCCACCCAAGCACATGATGTTCCCTGCAAGAATGGAGAGACTGCTACCAGTAGCCATGCAGAGTTTTACTAGCCCAAGATCATTAGCACCAAAGAAGCGAAGGGCACCTCCACCCCCTCGCCCTCCCCCTCCCCGTTTAGAAGGATCTCTTAAGCAGCAGCAACCTCTTAGTTCATTTTCTCAGCCGGCATATAGCATGGAATGTGCAGTGGAAAATACAGATGGCAGCAGCAGGGGACAATTATATGATGACTGTATTGCATGATATTCTCAGGGTCCCTGCAATATAAATGGTACTGACAGTAGTTTTGAGAACATGCCGGGACCCAGTAAGCCCAGGACATTCTCTATTCCTGTATTGACAAGAAATCAAGCAAACAGTGCTGCTACTCTCATCGAATCAGCTCCCCCAAACTTCAGTTTTTTGAGTGCTACCAGAGCAAATAAAAGAGGTGGGGGGATAGCCACAATTTTCAAGACGTCTTTTCAGTGCAATCAGTCGTCATTCGGTGACTTTACTTCATTTGAATATCTGTGTGCATGCATTAAGTCTTCTCCTCAGATTTTATTACTGACAATTTACAGGCCTCCAAAACATTCAGCTAAAGTTTTTCTTGAAGAGCTAGGTGAACTGCTATCAGTTGTTTGCATAGAGTATGACTGTCTTATTATATCAGGGGATCTAAACTTGCATGTGGATAATCCTGAAAACAATTATGCCAAGGAATTCATTGCACTAATCGATACTTTCTCCCTAACACAGCATGTACAGGGGCCAACACACTCTCTCGGCCATACCCTCGACCTTGTTATCACAAAGGGTCTCGATGTCTCTACAGCTGTTAAAGACCTGGCCTTATCTGATCATTTTTGCGTGTTCTTTGATGTGTCTATGTCCCCACACACTCAAAACACAGCTATGATGGTAAAAAGGAGAATCATAAATGATCAGACAAGTGCTCTCTTTGAGCAAGCACTTTCACTAAAGTCAAGTCAACTGTCAGACTCTGAAGACTTATTTGATCACTTTAATGCAAAAATGGCAAACATTATGGATGACATTGCTCCATTACAATTCAAGAAAGTTAAGGACAAACAGAAAGCACCATGGAGGCAAAATCCAGCAGTTAAACTTCTAAAAAGAGAGTGTAGGAAGACTGAAAGAAAATGGCGTAAATACAAACTTCAGATCCACTATGAAATCCATAAAGAGATGCTCCACACATATAACTCTGAAATATGCAAAGCAAGACAGTCTTTCTTTTCTAACATTATCAATAGAAGTTCAAATAACACTCGTATTCTATTTTCAACTGTTGATAAGTTAACAAATCCCCCCTCACAATTAGCGCCTGAACTTCTCTCAACTAATAAATGCAATGAGTTTTCATCTTTTTTTAAAGGTAAAATTGACAAAATCAGACTCAACATATCTGCTCAATTACAAATTCAACAACCTGAACTTCCAGCAACAAACAGAGGGAAACTAAACTTGATGTCAGAGTTCAGCTTGATAGACTACGAAACACTTGAAAAAACGGTACAGAATCTCAGCCCTTCCACATGTGTCTTAGACACTCTGCCTACCAATTTCTTCAAAACTGTTTTTCACCTCATAGCGGCGGATGTCCTTCAAATTGTAAATGTATCATTGCTGTCTGGCACTTTTCCTAAGTCACTGAAAACAGCTGTTGTAAAGCCACTTCTCAAGAAGAATAACCTGGATGCCTCCATGCTAAACAATTACAGGCCCATATCCAATCTACCTTTTATTGGCAAAATTATTGAAAAAGTAGTCTTTAATCAATTAACCACCTTCCTAACATCAAATGGGTATTTTGATTACTTTCAGTCTGGTTTTCGGGCAAATCACAGCACTGAAACAGCTCTCATTAAAGTTTCCAATGACATACGCCTCAACACAGATTCAGGTAAAACATCAGTCCTAGTGCTACTGGACCTTAGTGCAGCATTTGACACTGTTGATCACAATATTTTACTACACAGACTAGAACACTGGGTTGGATTTACAGGCATAGTTATCAGCTGGCTAAAATCATATCTACAAGAAAGGAGCTTCTTTGTTGCCATCGGAAACTGTACCTCAACACCAACGTCCTTGACCTGTGGTGTTCCCCAGGGGTCGATCTTGGGGCCACTATTATTCAACCTCTATATGCTCCCACTTGGACAAATCATTCAAAATAATTTGATTTCATATCATAGCTATGCAGATGACACACAAATTTACTTAGCTCTATCACCAAACAACTATGGTCCTCTTGAATCTATGTGTCAGTGTATAGAACAAATCAACACCTGGATGTCTCAAAATTTTCTTCAGCTGAACAAAGAAAAAACTGAAGTAATTATATTTGGTAAAAATGAGGAAAGACTTAGGGTTGCCACTCTCCTTGACACAAAAGGGTTGAAGGCAAAGGATACTGTTAAAAACCTTGGTGTATTAATTGACAGTGATCTAAATTTCAACAGCCACATGAAAGCGATAACTAAATCAGCTTTTTACCACCTCAAAAATATTGTCAAACTCAGAGGGCTGATGTCAAAACATGACTTAGAAAAACTCATTCATGCATTTATCTCCAGCAGGGTTGATTACTGCAATGGACTGTTCACAGGCCTTCCTAAAAAGACTATTAAACAGCTTCAGGTGATACAAAATGCAGCAGCTAGGACTCTAACAAAAACTAAAAGAACTGACCACATTACTCCAATTCTTAAGTCCTTGCACTGGCTTCCAGTAAGTCACAGAATTGACTTTAAAGCACTATTGCTTGTTTATAAATCAGTAAATGGAGCAGGACCTAAATACTTGTCAGACATGCTTCAGCAGTACACACCTTCTCGTCCTCTCAGGTCCCAGGTGAAAAACCTGCTAGTAAAACCTACAGTTAGAACTAAACATGGTGAAGCAGCTTTTAGCTGCTATGCGGCTCAGCTGTGGAACCAACTTTCGGATGACATTAAAAAGGCCCCAACTGTAGCCAGTTTTAAATCTAAACTTAAGACCAAACTGTTCTCAGACGCTTTCTGCTAACTGTGCCGAGTTACAAATTCTGAATCTGCCTCGATAATTATTCTACTTTGTCTTTTATTACTTTTTTTACTACTTTTGCCTTTGTTTTTGCTTACTAATTATTCTTTATTTTTAAATGATTTTACCTTGTGTTTTATGTTTTCTTTTTATTATGATCTTTACCTTTTAACTATTCTTTGACTATATTGCCCTTCTATGCTTTTATTTGTTATTATCGTTTGGTTTTGTTTATGTAAAGCACATTGAATGACCTCTGTGTATGAAATGTGCTATATAAACTTGACTTGACTTGACTTGCTACTGCAGCTTTTCAGGTGCTGTGTGCAAATCACTCTACCAAAGTAGCAGTGCTTTTCCTGAATGAGAACATAGTTCCAAGTTTGCATATGCTCATAAAATTGCATATTTGTAGCCTATATGTTGTCATAAGATGTAAATGGGAAAGTTCAACAAGTAAATGTTGGAGTTCTTTTATCACTTTTTGGTGCTATAGGCTAGTTGGATCTGCCACAGAGATGAGAAGGGGGTAACACTTTATAATAACTACACACAATTCATCATTTATTAAGCCTTTGTTACTTATTAGTTAATGGTTTGTTCATCATTAGTAATTTCTAATTTATCATCAGTAAAGCATTTGTTCACACAGTTATAAATATATATATATATATATATATATATATAGGATACATATTTTATAAACCACTTTCTAATACTATAATTTATAATTAACTCAGGAGTTACAAGTGGTTAGTTAATGATATTTTGTGAGCTCATCTAAAGTGAGGACATTTTATGCCTTGCAACACATTTACAAATGAGTTATAAAGTTTACACTTGCATTTATTAATTTAGCCGATACTTTCACCCAAAGCGAATTACACATGTCAATGAAATTAAAGGGCAAGGCCAAATTGGTGGACGCCGGGGTTTGAACCCCCAACTTTATAGGTTACTGCATGTTAACCCGGCTCCCTATCCACTACACTACCTCTGCCCAGTGGTATTACAACAGTCAATTCAAAAATATAATATAGATACGTATGTGTGTTTACTATGAACAACTTTTTAACTGTGTGTAAACATGATTTACAGGTGAGAATTAATGTAGGAATAATGCTTTACAAACGAAGAATACAGCATTTAATAATAGTTTACAGCTGTTTAATGACAGTGTGTAGTAGAAGAAAACAGAAACTCTTGCATAGTTGTGGGGGTTTCTATCCAGGCCAAGGTAGTGTAGTGGATAAGGAGCTGGACCAGCATGCAGTAGCTTGAAAAGTTGGGGGTTCGATTCCTGGCTTTCCCTGTTATTTCAATGTGTACGTCGCTTGTCTGCTAAATGAATGAATGTGAATGTAATCTTTACAACTCATTTGAAAATGTAGTATAAGTAAGTATAAGTATACGTATATATACTCTTTTAATCCCGTGAGGGAAATTTGATCTCTGCATTTAACCCAATCCGTGAATTAGTGAAACACACACAGCACAGCACACAGTGAAGTGAAGCACACACTAATCCCGGCGCAGTGAGCTGCCTGCTACAACAGCGGCGCTCGGGGAGCAGTGAGGGGTTAGGTGCCTTGCTCAAGGGCACTTCAGCCGTGGCCCACTGTTCGGGGCTCGAACTGGCAACCCTCCGGTTACAAGTCCAGATGCTATGTGTTGAAAGGCATAGAAAGTCCTCACATTAGATAAACTCACATATATACAGTGGGCATCGCTTTCAAATGGCCACTTCAGTCACACATTACGAGGCGTGAAGCTGCGTGAAGCTTTAGTACCACTTTCAGCCACTGTGCGTCGCTCTGCCACTGTACATCACTCTGCCTGCCGCCCCTTCTGAAAAAGCTCGATTTACCTCGATTTAGGCTACTTGGGTATGGCTTAAGGCTTGACTACACGGTGGTAACGGAAATCGAAATTTGCTGTCTACATTATTGTCAGTGTTGGGTTAACGCAACTACGCAAATCAAAACAGTGGTGTGATAATTAAGCAAGTAGAGAAATAACTGTTCAGAATTAATCTGTAGCCTTGGGTAGGCTTCTGCGACGTTTTTAACAGGCTACGCTATAGAGGCTTAGACAACTATGACCCATGTTTTAGTTTCGTAAATTAATTTGCCCTACTTCTTGACTGCAATGTAGTCAATTGGCTGCTTGACATGTCATTTTTATTTTTCTGTGCAATAAACAAATACATCTGCTTTATGCCGCAGAATTACATTCATATTTACATATACTGTATACTAAATGTGTTGTAAGGCATAGAAAGTCCTCACTTTAGATAAGCTCACAAAATATCATTAACTAATCACTTGTAACTCCTGAGTTAATCATGAATTATAGTATTAGGAAGTGGTTAAAATATGTATTCTCACCCTAACTAATCATTAGTGCATGTGTATGTAACAACTGTTTATACTAGAAATTTTACTTCATCAACAAAGTATTATTGCATAATTTATTAAGTATTAACAATAATTCATAAACATATTTTAGATATAGGCTTATTTACTATGAGCAAACCATTTATAACTGTGTGTATACTTTATTTATGAGAATTAACATAGGAACAATGCTTTACAAATGATGAACCAAGCATTTTGTAATAGTTTGCAACTGGTTTATAATAAGAAAATGATTTCATTATAAGTGGTTGTTTCATTACTTATTAAGTATAAATCATGTACTTACAAACATATTTTTTGGATAGGCTTATTTACTATGAACCATTTATAATTGTGTGAACAAATGCTTTACTGATGATAAATTATGTATGAACTGTAGTGAACTAACCACTTGTAACTCCTGAGTTAATTATAAATTATAGTATTAGAAAGTGGTTTATAAAATATGTATCCTATATATATATATATATATATATTTATAACTGTGTGAACAAATGCTTTACTGATGATAAATTAGAAATTACTAATGATGAACAAACCATTAACTAATAAGTAACAAAGGCTTAATAAATGATGAAATGTGTGTAGTTATTATAAAGTGTTACCGAGAAGGGTATGTATCATTTTATCTTACTCTGACAGAGACAGCGAATAAGCTAATTGGAATGATTCTAGACCGCACCTTTTTAGCAGCAATCTGGTTTTGAGGCAGGGATGATTATATGCCATCACTTTGTGCACACTTTTTTGATGGATTGAGGTCTGGACTCTGGCTGGGTAACTATTGTAAAAAAAAATTTGATATATATAAAAAATATAAAAAAAATATTGATATTGTTCTCTGTTAACCATTTATTGCCTTGTTTGGCTGTATGTTTTGGATCATTGTGTGGTTTAATGGTCCAATCGGCAGACTGCCTGATCTAATGTAGCCCCTTGTTTTAGTGTTACCGTTTACTTTGAGAAGAAAACTGAGGCCCCAAAGTGCACCAGAAAGAGATCCAAGTCCTCTTTCATATGAACAATGAACAATGTGAATACAAAATGAACAAATGAGTCATTTTTGTTTTGGTCAACTTTTTGGTCCACTTTTTCTGTACTGAGTTCAGTTCTTTTAAAAATGTCTATAGATGTGAAAACACCCTACACTCATTTGGTTGAATTGAAAGAGAGAGAGAGAGAGAGAGAGAGAGAGAGAGAGAGACAGAGACAGAGAGACAGAGAGAGAGATGCTTTAATGACATTTCCTGGAATTGGGAAACAGCTGATACCTGTGGATGGCTACCTGGGCTGTGGATGTTAAGCGATGTTGTGATCAACTTGTTCCACTGCCATATATGCTGCAACACACACTCACAGCCACACACACACACATGCACACACACATAAAAATGGGCCTGACCTGTCCTTGACCATGGCATTGAGTAGAGGGTTAACCTCCTGGATTCGGTCTATGTAAGCCTGGACCACTTCAACACTTGACACCTGCACACAATATAAATAACACAATCTGTCTGTAATGCAAGAAGATACCATTATCTGATACACACATACAGTAGCACACACTACTGCTGCCAACATAGCAATAGGGCTGGGACCGTTTCCCAAAACGTTTTTATCGCTAAGTAGTTCTTAACCAGCCTAGAAATCTAGACGCGCCCCTAGCGGCAGCAAATTGCTGCCAGGGCTAGTCTAGCAACTCTCCGTTGGCTTGTGAGCTCCAGAAATCGAAACTTAATCAGGCATTGAAATCGTGTATAGAGTCGTTTGGTGGGCTTAACATAATGATTAATGGCAGAGTTGCAACGGTTTGGCTTGAATTCCCTGCTACTTGAAAACAAATATCCTATTGCGTCCTATTGCGTGCAGAGGGAATTTGAAAGACAACTGATTATCCCGCCCCTCGGACTGAGCACTGCGAACGGTGAGTGCCCAGACCCTACATTTTAATGTGGGTCTGGCTCGCCAGGCTAGTTCTTAACCTATTTCTTTACCTCTCTCTTAACGTTATGGCACGATTCCCGACACGTTCGTACGCTAAGTAGGCCTATGTCTTCTGTAAGTCACACGTTCGTAAGGTTGGTCTGCGGCCGGTTCCCCGATAACGCTCACTCTTAGCGCGCTAAGAAGACTCAAAAGATATATCTTACCAAAGTTGTTTATGTTCCTAAGTGTGTTCCCCGAAGTGTTCCTTAGGAAGCTTCTTAACACGCTGCCTCCTAAGTTCGACGTTACAAAGGCGCTGTCCCAAGTGAAGGTGCTGAATTAGTTGGCATCGATTGCTCAGGAATCGATTTTCTACTTCACGTGAAGGTGCATGACGGCGTTAAGAAACACTACACGTTCTATGCAAATGAAACATTCCTCAAATTATTCCAGTAACATTTATTTTAACATAGTTTAAGTTATCAGTAAAATATAAACTATTAACTAAATTATCAAATTGTCAGTAATATGTTCACACTGATATGTTGTGACGGGTAGACTAAACGGGTAGGCATATCCCTCGCTAATCATCCACCCTCCTTATCCCGTTGTGCCACTTGTGCCGCTTCTTGACATGGATTTAACAACTTCTTAAAATTATGTAATACACTTTTATATTAATGGTAAGGTACCTTACAATTATAATTGATTGGCAAGGAGCTGCAGTTACTTTTGTTTAATGTGGTATTGATAGATAGATAGATAGATAGATAGATAGATAGACACTTTATTGATCCCCAGGGGAAATTCAAGGTTCAAATAAAAAAATAAAAGATTGCCATTGGTTAATGTTTCAATAAAAAGCAACCTATCTACAATGAACAGAGAGAGATTTAGATACAGTATGGTGGGGAAGCAACATTAAAAAAGGACACCAAGCTTCTCGTCAGAGGAACTTGACGTTTTGCTGGACGAGGTGAGCTTGCACAAGGTGACACCGTTTTCCAGCTTTCGGAATAACTTGTGCAACAACAGCAAAAAAGAGCTATGGAGCGACATGGACTACACGGCGTTTTTGATTTAATGCAAGGACACGTTGGATCGCTGCCATAGGCCTAGTTGGTCGCTCACTGGACACCACCATGCTTACCCATTTATAGATCTTAGCCATTTAGAGGCAAATTCTTTGCCAGCTTTTAATGATCAAAAGTGATTGCCAATTTGAACGCTTTAATGAAATTACTAAATAGCCTAGGCTAATTACCACCATATTAGTTCTGATACCAAATAAAGTAAACTTCATAAATAGGCCTGCATCCATTGCGAACATATTTTATTATTAGTCATAAAATGTCCATAACATAAAATCATCGTTGAGCCACAACATTGTCAACATACTGTCGGTCTACCATAGTTTGACTTGTAGGCTACTGCGCTGCGCTGATTTCTAAAGACTGCTGCACAGTGGCGGCGACTAGCGTCTTGAGAGCTCAAACAACGCTCCACTTGCACGACACTTCTTTTTGTCGTGTCGCAATCCACTCTAGTCCTATGGGTGACGTCAAGCGACTTTAACGCGCCCGCAAAGCATCCCGGGAAGGCAGCGCTGCATTTGAAATAATGTAGCGCGACAAAGAAGCTGGCCGAGGCCATAGACAGTAAAAGAAAGGCCGAGGCCCATCTTTATGCAAATGATTCCGTTGAACGCGAGGCGACTCTCCAATGAAAGGACGAGGTTGTAGGTCCTTTGTTCTACCACAACGGTGCCTGTGAAACTTTGGTTCCGCTTACAAGACAAATAATGTTTTAACGATCTCTTCCACGACCACCTAGTAGTCCATAAAACAAACAGTCAATATATTCAATTTGGATGAATATATTGACTGTTGGTGTTTCTGGGGAGGATTTGAGATTGCATTGAGTAGTTTAAATAAAACAAGATTTCCAAATGGCTTGCATAGTTTGTTTAGGCTATTAATGTGTTGTATACTGTTAAGTACATGCCTAAAAATGTGGTCCATTTGTGGAAAAGCACGTAAGATACGTTAAAACGAACTGAGTATGATCTGGTAACTGACATTTTAAACAAAACGCCCACATACGACTGAACTTGGGGAGGCAGCGCGACATCTATGCGACACGACAAAATGAAGTGTCGTGCAAGTGGATCGGTACCGTAATAAGAGAGTGCTTACGAACGTGTGACCTACAGAAGATATACTTAGCGTACGAACGTGTCGGGAATCGTGCCATAACGTTAAGAGAGAGGTAAAGGAATAGGTTAAGAACTACTTAGCGATAAGAACGTTTTGGGGAACCGGCCCCAGGTTGAAGCCTGAAAATATTGTAAACAAAATAGCTTAATTGTCTAGTTTTATAGTCTGTTGGACTGTTGAGTTTCCCCACATGTGTTTAAGTTTCAAAGTAACGAATCATTTTTATCCTTAGGACAGGCCCGTTTGAGTCTTGGAAAAAGCTTACTATAAGCAGACTATACACACAACACTTTAAGGAAGGTCACAGCCATATAGTTACAAAGACTAGGCTACAAATCTTAAACATTGGTTAAATAATCTGTCACATGAGAATTCTGTTTAAAAAAAAAAAAAAAAAAACTCTAGGATGCAAACCTCTCTCTGGCGAATTTTCTGTGCAAGTTGCGTCGCAGACAGCTTCAGCAGCGGGTTGGTGACTGGAGGAACTTTGGTAGATGATCCAGCGGTCGGTCTTGGACTCAACAACCAAAATAAACCATACAACATTGACATGACAGCGCTCATAAACCATACTTGCAATCGTTCGAGGAGGGAGAGGGCCATAATGTCGATTTGTAAACTTCGCTCTGACGCGTGAAGTCAGCAAAAGCACCACATCTGCACCTGCACCTGCACCCGGACCTTCTCCTGCTCAGGTTAAACTGTCTAGAGTCTCTAGACTGTTCGTGCGCAGTGACGCAGGCTATAAATGTCATAGATCAAGTGGACAGATGACCGCAGTGCCCTTCCGTGGTTCTCCGTTCAGTCCCCACAAAATGTAGCAACTAAACATTTGATTCATCCAGAGGTTCCAAAACTGTGAGGCGCGCCTCCCCTGGTGGGCGCCAAATAATTTGAGGTGAGGCGCGGAAGGTTGATTCAAAAAAGAAGGAAAAACGTTTATTTCATTTTAGAACTATCCATGTTCTATCATGTTTTCAATGATTATGTAATTGTCAACATTCTAAAATCTAAATAAATCATAGAAGAGATGTATACTAAATCTTATGGATAGTGGAAAATATTATTGATCCCTATCCTGTGTGAGAATGTAAGGCCTACACGCAGCCGTACAACACTGTTTACAGCTCTTCGAGTCACGGTAAAATGTAATTTTTGGTACATAGCTAATTTAGATAAACTTATGGTGTGAGTGCTTGCGTTTCTTTAGAAATCCGCCGCCTTGGTTTGTATAGAAATGAATATTAAGTGACAAATAGCCTACGTAAGATAGCTAACTTAAAATGGACAGATTTGTCACAATCGCTGCACGGCCCGAGCCTGATATGGGCAACAAAGCCAAACATCGAAAATATGATGAAATCATATGATGAATCAGTGACAAAAACTCAAAGACAAACAATCCGAATGGATGATTTATTTAGAAATGTAAACTGGGTAGCATTTTAACCTTTTAAGTTATTTAACACCATCACCACCACACTTGGTGAGTTTCATCACAGTTGAATAATTTTGTATAGGCCTACACGTGAAACTGGTGTGTGCACAACCTCTATCAATGTAAATACAAAAAAAAAGTAAAAATAAAAAATCAGGTTGTCACATTAATACTATTAATACTAGTGCTTGTGTGAGTGCTTGCGTTTCTTTAGGAATCCGCCGCCTTGGTTTGTATAGAAATGAATATTGAGTGACACATATAGCCTACGTAAGATAGCTAACTTAAAATGGACAGATTTGTCACAATCGCTGCACGGCCCGAGCCTGATATGGGCAACAAAGCCAAACATCGAAAATATGATGAAAACTCATTGCATTGCATAGTATAGCACCGATTTAAGTGGCGTAACTGAAGTGAATATCATTATTTGAACATGATTGACGGGGAGGAGAGAGGGGGGGGGGGGGGGGGCGCGGAGGTGTCACTGTTTTCAGAGGGGAGGCCCACACCAATCATCATCTTCTAATGTATCCTTATGTTGAGATGTCCATTCTCTTTGCCCTAGGCTATCATTTGTGCGCGAAGCATGTTTCAATTAAGACAATACACAAGCTATTTTTTATTGTTGTAATATTGAATGATTTCATGAATAAATTGTGGATTACGGCTGGCGGCGCCACTGACCAAGGCCAGAGTAGCCTGTGAACCTCTGATTTTCAAAGGGAAATCACGGCGAACGCAAGGGCAACTCTTCTCTTCAATTTCCCTTCAAAATTACTTTTTATTGTCTGAAGACATCTATCGCAAGAATCTAACATTCTAACAGCAAAGCAAATGCAAGCTAACCAAAGTGCAGTCGGTTCTCCCGCCATGGTTTTTGAAATCACACACCTGCTGTATCTGAAGCCCCACGAACACATAATAAGGCCTACGACTATCACTCTACACGCCCCTGTTGCACGTCACAATTTAATTTACTATAGCTGATCCTGACTTCTGGCTCCCCAAAATGCCGCATCATGTGAACAGATCAGCAGGCCGGCAAATTTTCACCTTTCAGACACAAAAAGACGGCAAAAATACATCTCCTCTTCCCGCAAATTTAGCGGGATCTCTGTGTGAAAAGGCCTATTGATTGAGTTTGGGAACCCACAATCTAAACAGTCGTGCACTGAACTCCCTGTTGACCAAAAAGGTCATTCATTCTTAGGTTAGGCTACATTTTCAAATAATAGTCAGAGCCTGATGGAATTGGTGTAAATGTGTTTGTTGTGTTTGTGTTTTCAGCTTTTCCTGCGTTTATGAATGACATGATTGCCTTTCCATACAGCTGGTTTTAAACTTTATAATGATAAGCAGCCTATAGGTATAATCAATGTAAATGGCTAGGCAAAACTCTCTTCATGGGAAGGCAGCAAGCTTGCGAGTAGCCATGTCCATGGGCACAAATACATCAAAATGTATTTCCAAATAAAATACCAAATACCCACCTTAAAAATGTATCAAAATAAGCTACAAAATACAGCAGCCAAAACAAGTATCAAAATAAAATACTGTATTTTCAAAAAACTACAAAATACTTCTAAAAGCCTTTTTCATCTATCCCTTCACTTGTACACTGGAAAAACATCTGAAAGCAAGAGACTCCTTCCATAATCATTCAACAGATTAGATATGCTGACCCCTCATGTTAGACATTTTTAATATAAACCTCTGCCCTGAGAAATGTTCGGTAACTCAGGAACCCTTCCTTAAGTATACTTATTTAGATTGCCCACTATGAATCAGTGACAATAACTCAAAGACAAACAATCCAAATGGATGATTTATTTAGAAATTTAAACTGGGTAGCATTTTAACCTTTTAAGTTATTTAACACCATCACCACCACACTTATGGTGAGTTTCATCACAGTTGAATCATTTTGTATACACGTGAAACTGGTGTGTGCACAGCCTCTATCAATGTAAATACAAAAAAAAGTAAAAATAAAAAATCAGATTGTCACATTAATACCATCCAATCAGTTAGAAGGCTAAGCCAATTAGAAGCCAATAATTATAACATTATCAATCATTTCTTATTTGAAATGTGCAAGAGGTTGGAAATGACTTTGTTTGAGGTAGGGTTACCATAGCACTGAAATATTTCACAAGTCAGAGAGCATAGACAATTTAAAGTTTTTAAATTTAATTGAAAAAACTGTAAAACAGAAAAAAGAAAGGAAAATAGCAAAGCAAGCAAACCTTGTGTGCGCAAAGGAGTTTGTGCAACCTTACAGTAACTAGTGATGTCTCCTCAGTTTATGCCTTTAAGCATATCTAACTTCTCAGTGTTGCATTTAGACGACGCCTATGGGGCCTGTTAATCAGTCCAGCTAAGGAAAATAAATGCTCTACTGGAGCAGAGGGGCTTGACCATGCGAGGGTGCCAGGCAGACAGAGACAGAGATTTTGTGCTTTATAGTTAGTTAGATGTCATCACAGTGTTTCACAGAAAGTATTTTACAGTATTTTGAAAATACAAAAATACACAACACTGAAGTATTTTGATACATCATCTCAATAAAATCCAAATGACAAAATAGTATTTTGTATTTGAAATACATATTTTAAATTCATATATTAGAAATACTGCCCATCCCTGGCCCAGGCCTACTGTTTTGTGGGAAACACAATCAATCACAATCACATATCAATTTGGAGCAGCCATGGCCTACTGGTTAGTGCTTCGGACTTGTAACTGGAGGATTGCCGGTTCGAACCCCGACCAGTAGGCACGGCTAAAGTGCCCTTGAGCAAGGCACCTAACCCCTCACTGCTCCCCGATAGCTGTTGTTGCAGGCACGGCTCACTGCGCCGGGATTAGTATGTGCTTCACCTCACTGTGTGTACACTGTGTGCTGAGTGTGTTTCACTAATTCACAGATTGGGATAAATGCAGAGACCAAATTTCCCTCACGGGATCAAAAAACTATATATACTTATATAGGATATGGTAGACTAGGTAGACTAGGTCTATATTATCCGTTCTCCACTAGATGGCGTAACATATCTGTGCATAGATCAGAAGCACACTCGTTGAGTTGGTAGATGCAGAGCCCACTATTTTGATCTATTCAGAATACCCTAATTCAAAATACCCACTGGAATAACATTCCATATTGTTTCATGTTTGTTCATTCCACCATATAATATAATAGCAGTGTTTTGTGAAAGGATGCTTCAATGCAAAAACAGTTGCTTAAAATGAAGATTTTGCATTACTTGCATTACTTGTTTGAATGTATCTTGGTACCTTGGTATATCTTAGTACTTTTTTGACAAATATACACCATGTTCCAAATTATTATGCAAATTGGATTTAAGTGTCATAAACTAAAAAATAACACATTTATTTTTTTGTTTTTCAATTAAACTCATGGATGGTATTGTGTCTCAGGGCTCTTTGGATCATTGGAATCAATATCAGACACCTGTGATAATTAGTTTGCCAGATGAGCCCAATCAAAGAAAAACTATTTAAGAAGGATGTTCCACATGCCACAGGTTTCAAGCATTATGGGTAAGAAAAAGGATCTCTCTGCTGCTGAAAAGCGTGAAATTGTGCACTACCTTAGACAGGGTATAAAAACATTGGATATTTCCCGAAAACTTATGCATGATCATTGTACTCTGAAGAAATTTGTCACTGATTCAGAGCACAGGCAGTTTGTGCAGACAAAGGCATAATAAGGAAGGTTTCTGCAAGACAAATTCATAGGATTAAAAGAGCAGCTGCTAAAATGCCATTGCAAAGCAGCAAACAGGTATTTGAAGCCGCTGGTGCCTCTTGAGTCCTGCAGACCTCAAGGTGTAGGATCCTCAAGAAGTTTGCAAGTGTGCATAAACCTACTAAACAATGCTCACAAGCAGAAACGGTTGCAGTGGGCTCAGGAATACATGAAGACTCATTTTCAAACAGTTTTGTTTATGGATGAGTGCCGTGCAACCCTAGATGGTCCAGATGGATGGAGTAATGGATGGTTGGTGAATGGCCACCGGGTCCCAACAAGGCTGAGACGTCAGCAAGGAGGTGGGGTCATGTTTTGGGCCGGAATCATGGGGAGAGAGCTGGTAGGCCCTTTTAGGATCCCTGACGGTGTGAAAATGACCTTGGCAAAGTATGTAGTTTCTGACTGGCCACTTTCTTCCGTGGTACAAAAAGAAGAACCGTGCCTTCCGTAGCAAAATCTTTATGCATGACAATGCACCAGCATCTGATGCTGCAAAGAATACCTCTGGGTCATTGGCTGCTATGGGCATAAAAGGAGAGAAACTCATGGTCCCCATCTTCCCCTGACCTCATCCCTATTGAGAACCTTTTGAGCATCATCAAGCAAAAGATCTATGAGGGTGGGAGGCAGTTCACATCCAAGCAGCAGCTCTGGGAGGCTATTCTGACATTCTGGCAGCTCTGGGAGGTTATTCCGCAAAGTATAAGTATATATACTCTTTTGATCCCATGAGGGAAATTTGGTCTCTGCATTTATCCCAATCCGTGAATTAGTGAAACGCACACAGTGAACACACAGTGAGGTGAAGCACACACTAATCCCGGTGCAGTGAGCTGCCTGCAACAGCAGCGCTCGGGGAGCAGTGAGGGGTCAAAGCCGTGCTTACTGGTGGTTGGGGTCAAACCAGCAACCCTCCAGTTACAAGTCCGAAGCGCTAACCAGTAGGCCACGGCTGCCCATTAAAGCAGAAACTCTCCAAGAACTGACAAGTTCAATGGATGCAAGAATTGTGAAGGTGATATCAATGAAGGGGTCCTACATTACAGGCCAAGAGTTTGGACACACCTTCTCATTTCAATGTGTTTTCTTTCTTTTCATGATAGATTCTCACTGAAGGCATCAAAACTATGAATGATTTCAAAGTTATTTGGCCCACAGACGATTATTTGTCAAGTTATGGCAATTACATTTTTTTTAAAAAGTAACTTTGAAGAAACTAGAACACTAGACATGTTTTCAGTTATTTCACACTTTCTTGTTAAGTACATAATTCCACGTGTTCATTAATATGAACACATCATAGTTTTGATGAATCTACAATGTAAATAGTCATGAAAATAAAGGAAACGCATTGAATCCAAACTTTTGGCCTGTACTGTAACTTGGCCTGTTAAGATGTTTTTGATTGAAATAACTTTTGATTTAATTTATATCACCTCCTAATGCTGCAAATTCAACAAATTACCATTTTTAGTTCTTTACAATCTATAAAATGTTTTGAAACTCTGTTGTACATAATAATTTGGAACAGTGCATTTTGAGTTTTTTATTTTTGAAAAACATACTGTTATCATTGGGAGGTTTGTTCAATAATTTTTGAACAATATACTGTTATTTTTATTTTTATTTTTGAAAAACATACTGTTATCATTGGGAGGTTTGTTCAATAAAATTCGAATAATACTCTAACAGTTGATGACTTGAAGATTATACTGACTGTTATTTGCATCAACTATTTAGGAAAATCTAAGAAAAATGTAATTTGCATAATAATTTGGAACGCAGTGTATTGTAAATTATATCCTGCCATTTACAAGACTAGTGTGTTGGTTTTGTGTGCTTGAGCGTGAATGCCACACCAGTAGGTGGTGCTAAAGCTCCATGGTACAATAAAGTTTCTTAGCAAGGAGATACTGCAAATGCACAGGTTCATAGAGCCCAAGTTTTTTTGTTTTTCAGAATGTGCCAGCACAAAATTGTGTAATTTCCGTGTTAATGCGTTATTTAAATTGTATATTAATATGTACATGTCAACATGTAGTACGCATTAACATAACTGTTACATATGTTTTGGCAATCAATGGCATTCCATATATTTTTACGCCTGAAGACAATTTCTTATTAGGCATTTAGCCCAAATTGCATGCAATACCCATGACTGAAGAACAAAATTGTGAACAGTTAATTTTATCCCTCAACCTGTTACCAACATGTTGAAACTTTATTGCCATCATGCACTATACTCGTGCTGATTTAAAAAAGGCACAAATGGAGCCTTCAGGGCTCTTCAGACAGGGTTGAAAATAATGTTGTGGGACTTCATCCTTTTGCTGTTTTGACCAAAGTACGACACAGATGTTTTATTAAGACCTCAAGAAACTATTTAAGATTGTGGAAAAGGAGGTAAAATTGGACCTGGCTGCTGATTTTGATGTGACGTATCTTTATAGTTTTGTCTATTTATTACAATGCTTACAACAGAACTGCAGAATTTACTGCCTTTCTCCCCTCCCACCCATAGGCCTACTTGTTACAGTGCATGAAAATGCACTGTACTGTTCTTCCTAGGCTTCTTCTTCTTCTTCTTCTTATTACAGTGCATGAAAATGCACTGTACTGTTCTTCCTAGGCTTCTTATTACAGTGCATGAAAATGCACTGTACTGTTCTTCCTAGGCTTCTTCTTATTCTTCTTCTTCTAACGCGTTTAATGCAGCTTCAACCGTTTAACGTAGAAACTTCATTCAAACTATGTTACGTAGGTCTTACTTAGGACATGGGTGCTATGTATTTTTCAGCTTTGTAACTTTTATACTTTTTAAACTATTAATTAAAAACTAGTCAAAATTTCCCCATAGACTTAACATGGGCTGATGACATCACAATAGAGCCGTTAAGCAATTAGAATCCTATGGCAGGTGTTCGGGCCACCTGGATCAACTGCCAGTCTCAGGCTTTAAGCATACAAACTGGCCCTATTAAGACTACACATCCTGTTCAACTGCTTCCTCTGCCAAAAACTGTTTCAAAATAAAAGTCCTCACTACAATATTTCACTGTTAAACAATGTAACCCTTTAAACTACTGAACTTTTTAACTGTTCAGCCATTTTAACTGTTACTTGTCATCAACTATGACTCCTACCCACTGTAGCTAGTTAGCTAAGTAACATGGTTAGCATAGTTAGCATGCTAGCATGCTAGTTAGCATTTTTAGCAAAACTGCTAAAAACGATTAGCTAAGTCAGCTAAGTAACGTGGTTAGCATAGTTAGCATGCTAACATGCTAGTTAGCATTTTTAGCAAAACCGCTAAAAACGATTAGCTAAGTCAGCTAAGTAACGTGGTTAGCATAGTTAGCATGCTAGCGCTAGCATGTTAGCATGCTAGTTAGCATTTTTAGCAAAACTACTAAAAATGATTAGCTAAGTAACATGGTTAGCATAGTTAGCATGCTAGCATGTTAGCATGCTAGTTAGCATAGTAACTTTGTTAACATTATTATCTTTGTTAACATAGTTAGCATAACTGCTAGCAAACATTAGAGCCATTCCAACTGTCAGTTATCGTCAACTATCTACCTAAATAATTTAACCATTTAAACTATCCACCTATTTAACTGTTCAGTCATTCCAACTATATTAAACCTCATCTACTTAGCAACCAATATAGTTTATTTTTACTCTGTATGATATTTTACATCATATTTTTGCATTTTCATGCACTGTATTTCCTTCAGGAAATGCTTTTCTAGTTCTTCTTATTACAGTGCATGAAAATGCACTGTACTGTTCTTCCTAGGCTTCTTATTACAGTGCATGAAAATGCACTGTACTGTTCTTCCTAGGCTTCTTCTTATTCTTCTTCTTCTAACGCGTTTAATGCAGCTTCAACCGTTTAACGTAGAAACTTCATTCAAACTATGTTACGTAGGTCTTACTTAGGACATGGGTGCTATGTATTTTTCAGCTTTGTAACTTTTATACTTTTTAAACTATTAATTAAAAACTAGTCAAAATTTCCCCATAGACTTAACATGGGCTGATGACATCACAATAGAGCCGTTAAGCAATTAGAATCCTATGGCAGGTGTTCGGGCCACCTGGATCAACTGCCAGTCTCAGGCTTTAAGCATACAAACTGGCCCTATTAAGACTACACATCCTGTTCAACTGCTTCCTCTGCCAAAAACTGTTTCAAAATAAAAGTCCTCACTACAATATTTCACTGTTAAACAATGTAACCCTTTAAACTACTGAACTTTTTAACTGTTCAGCCATTTTAACTGTTACTTGTCATCAACTATGACTCCTACCCACTGTAGCTAGTTAGCTAAGTAACATGGTTAGCATAGTTAGCATGCTAGCATGCTAGTTAGCATTTTTAGCAAAACTGCTAAAAACGATTAGCTAAGTCAGCTAAGTAACGTGGTTAGCATAGTTAGCATGCTAACATGCTAGTTAGCATTTTTAGCAAAACCGCTAAAAACGATTAGCTAAGTCAGCTAAGTAACGTGGTTAGCATAGTTAGCATGCTAGCGCTAGCATGTTAGCATGCTAGTTAGCATTTTTAGCAAAACTACTAAAAATGATTAGCTAAGTAACATGGTTAGCATAGTTAGCATGCTAGCATGTTAGCATGCTAGTTAGCATAGTAACTTTGTTAACATTATTATCTTTGTTAACATAGTTAGCATAACTGCTAGCAAACATTAGAGCCATTCCAACTGTCAGTTATCGTCAACTATCTACCTAAATAATTTAACCATTTAAACTATCCACCTATTTAACTGTTCAGTCATTCCAACTATATTAAACCTCATCTACTTAGCAACCAATATAGTTTATTTTTACTCTGTATGATATTTTACATCATATTTTTGCATTTTCATGCACTGTATTTCCTTCAGGAAATGCTTTTCTAGTTCTTCTTATTACAGTGCATGAAAATGCACTGTACTGTTCTTCCTAGGCTTCTTATTACAGTGCATGAAAATGCACTGTACTGTTCTTCCTAGGCTTCTTCTTATTCTTCTTCTTCTAACGCGTTTAATGCAGCTTCAACCGTTTAACGTAGAAACTTCATTCAAACTATGTTACGTAGGTCTTACTTAGGACATGGGTGCTATGTATTTTTCAGCTTTGTAACTTTTATACTTTTTAAACTATTAATTAAAAACTAGTCAAAATTTCCCCATAGACTTAACATGGGCTGATGACATCACAATAGAGCCGTTAAGCAATTAGAATCCTATGGCAGGTGTTCGGGCCACCTGCATCAACTGCCATTCTCAGGCTTTAAGCATACAAACTGGCCCTATTAAGACTACACATCCTGTTCAACTGCTTCCTCTGCCAAAAACTGTTTCAAAATAAAAGTCCTCACTACAATATTTCACTGTTAAACAATTTAACCCTTTAAACTACTGAACTTTTTAACTGTTCAGCCATTGTAACTGTTACTTGTCATCAACTATGACTCCTACCCACTGTAGCTAGTTAGCTAAGTAGCATGGTTAGCATGCTAACATAGTTAGCATGCTAATTAACATTTTTAGCAAAACTGCTTAAAATGATTAGCTAAGTTAGCTAAGTCACATGGTTAGCATAGTTAGCATGTTAGCATGCTAGTTAGCATTTTTAGCAAAACTGCTAAAAATGATTAGCTAAGTTAGCTAAGTCACATGATTAGCATAGTTAGCATGCTAGCATGTTAGCATGCTAGTTAGCATTTTTAGCAAAACTGTTAAAAATTATTAGCTAAGTCACATGGTTAGCATAGTTAGCATGTTAGCATGCTAGTTAGCATTTTTAACAAAACTGCTTAAAATGATTAGCTAAGCACATGGTTAGCATAATTAGCATGCTAGCATGTTAGCATGCTAGTTAGCATTTTTAGCAAAACTGCTTAAAATGATTAGCTAAGTCAGCTAAGTAATATGGTTAACATAGTTAGCATGTTAGCATAGTTAGCATGTTAGTTAGCATAACTGCTAAAATTGATTAACTAAGTTAGCTAAGTAATATGGTTAGCATAGTTAGCATGTTAGTTAGCATAACTGCTAAAAATGATTAGCTAAGTTAGCTAAGTCACATGGTTAGCATACTTAGCATTTTAACATTGTTAGCATGCTAGTTAGCATAGTAACTTTGTTAACATTATTATCTTTGTTAACATAGTTAGCATAACTGCTAGCAAACATTAGAGCCATTCCAACTGTCAGTTATCGTCAACTATCTACCTAAATAATTTAACCATTTAAACTATCCACCTATTTAACTGTTCAGTCATTCCAACTATATTAAACCTCATCTACTTAGCAACCAATATAGTTTGTTTTTACTCTGTATGATATTTTACATCATATTTTTGCATTTTCATGCACTGTATTTCCTTCAGGAAATGCTTTTCTAGTTCTTATTATTCGTCTTCTTCTAACGCAGTTAATGCAGCTTCAACCGTTTAACGTAGAAACTTCATTCAAACTATGTTGCGTAGGTCTTACTTAGGACATGTGGGCTTTGTATTTTTTAGCTTTTATACTTTTTAAACTATTAATTAAAAACTACTCAAAATTTCCCCATAGACTTAACATGGGCTGATGACATCACAATGGACTAATTAACTTGACCTGTATCATCTTCCAGCTGCTCATCTAGGCCCCATCAAAGAATCAGTTCAACTGATTGCACCTGTATCAACTGCTTTCTACTGAACTAGACCAACTCTCTCTGTGTTTCTCCATTCTACAAGGATATAAGACACATTTCATCCAACTTTCTATCCATTCATCCTCTTCAAACCATTCACTCATCCACCCACTATCCATCAACATCCATTAAACAATCTGCCTATCAACATCCATTCAACTTTCTGTCTATCAACATCCATTACACTATCTACATTTAACTTTTAAACTATATACTCTGTCTCAGGCTTTAAGCATACAATATGGCTCTATTAAGACTGCCGTTAAGCAATTAGAATCCTAGGCCAGGTGGCCAGGCCACCTGCACCCTATCATTTTCTCAGGCTAACCTTTTAAACTATCCACCTATTTGACTGTTCAGTCAGTCCAACTATATTAAACCTCATCTACCTAGTTCAGTCATTCCAACTATATTAAACCTCATCATGTTGGTTGCCAATTAGCACATCATCTTTTTTAACAATATATTTCACACCATATGTTTTGCATTTTCATGCACTGGTAATTCCCTGGAATTGCGTTTTCTAGTTTAAGTTGCTATTGAATGTTTGTTGACCTACACACGTACAATTCCCCACCCACCTACATAGTCCCACACACACTACTGGCACCACAACACACCACCAACAGTGTTGTGTTGAATGCAGGGGCATGTCGCAGCAAGACTGCACAGGAGGGCTGGAGGCATCCAAAAACACTTCTCTACTGTCACTGTGTGCCTGTGCCAACTGTTTCACCCAAATTAATCATTTAAAGCTCCTTTCCTTGCAGCGGTAATTTTATGTGTCACTTGCTTTGGAGCTTTATTCTTAGCTGCACGCTGCAGGGACCTAATGCAGTGTTATGCACTCAAGCAGGCCTATCTGTTTATCTCCACCAGGCCTCCACAATTCCCCTCACTTCTGCTCTAAGCTCCTATGTTCTTCAGGTTCTGTCACTTCAGGCTGTCACAAACAAATGCAGTTTCAAAGTGAAATAATCTGTAATTTTCTGTCATAGCCTACTGTGTACAGCGTAAACAGGAAGTTGATCTGTCCATATACGCAAATCATGTGCATAGAGCACATTACAGCCTGAGATACTTAAGATCAGCAGCCCACAACCAATCAGAGGCTGAGGGTGGTGATCTGAATCCCTAGTGGGGTCATTACCAGGGGGACAGGGTTTAAAGAGTTAGCTTCAGCCAGTTAGCATCCCCGTTGGCCAACTCCATCTTTAAGTGGCGTCCGAAATGTGCTCACTTCTGCCCACATTTTCACAATTAAGCCAATTATGTGCCACATTACTGGTGGACACAAAGGTATGTTGTCTGTGTGGATTGGTGGACGAACTTGCAATTTCCTGATGAGATCAGCCAATGGACATGGACAACAATTTGTGACATCTACAGCAACAAAAGTTGGGACGTTATGTAAAATGCTAATAAAAACAGAATGTAATAACCTGCAAATCTCTTAAAGTCATATGTAGTTGCAAAAAGGACACAGACAACGTATGTACTAATTTTACTACTTCGAGGAAAATATATGTTCATTTTGAATTTGATACCAACAACATGTTTCAAAAAAAGTTGTGACGGGGGTCACAAAATCCTGGAAAGGTTGTGACAACCTGCAATAATATTGAAATAAATCTAAAAAAACAAAAGAAGGAAAGTTTCATAACTAACTAGGGTAACTGGCAACACGACTGGGTATAAAAAAGAGCATCCCAGACAGGCAGGGTCTCTTAGAACTCTTAAAGATGTAGGGGTATTCATCACTCTGTAAACCTGTGGACAATTGATGAAACAATGCAATTTTAATGCTTCTTAACATGAAATTGTGAAGTATTTGAGGAGTTCATCATTGAATTATTGCATCTTTTGCATTACACAACGTCCCAACTTTTTCTGATTTGGGGTTGTATAATATGGCTTGTTGTTATGGAAAACAGGCTTGTTTGTGAAAATGTGTCCGGAAGTGAGCACTTGTACAGCATTTTTAAAGATGGCGACAGCCCAATGAGTATATTTCTGGCTTAACTAGCCTAGCATCAGGCTCTGAAATGAATGGAGGCAGTACTTCATGGTCATTACCACTTGTAGGATGATGTGTGGGAGAGGGAAGAGAACAGCTGTGTGTGTGTGTGTGTGTGTGTGTGTGTGTGTGTGTCATTTGCCTTAATCACAGAGGAAACATATTTCATTTCAGAACTCGACTGCAACACTGCACTGGACACTGATCTGTGACATCGGCAGTGTTTTCCAACATCCAGTAATTGCTCTTTGCAGGTTTCCATGAGTTCTTCAGAAGTCTGATTCACTTACAGTTCACCCAGTAGGCCTACAAAAAAAACATTCAACATAATTGCCACTTGTGTACTGCCTGCTTTTATTCCTGCTTTAATCATTAATAATAATTTATCCTAGAACACTCCACTTGCAAATGGATTAATCAATAACTTTCCACACCATTTGAATAGGCCTAACTTTTATGCATTGAGATTGAGTCATTGTTGTGAGATAACCAGGTTGCACCATTTCTGCTCACCCTCTATATCACCTTTACTACAGGCAGTATCAAAACAAACACCGTTTTAATGGCAGTGAATTAAGTCAGCAGAGCTCTCAATTATTAATTCGCTTCTCATTGTACATGGGCTGTTTTGACCTCGGTATCATGTGTCTCGTATCGCCTTCAAACCTTTCGAAAAGCTAACTGGTAAAGCCATGTATGAATTAAACATGGGTGCCTAACCTCTCCAACACGCACACACAAAACACATTGCTGTGACCTCGTGTGTCATGTTGCCTAGCAGCTAGTATAGTAGGCCTACAAATACATTGCTTCATGAAGTGGGCCCACCACAAAAGTGGACATGTCAAAACAGCTTTAAAGAGGTGGACAGTGGACAGGGAAAAACACTGAGAAAATCCGCATGTTCCTAATCTATGTCCTGCTCTGATGATTTGCTGGGAAAACGTCTTATCGGTCGCTTTCCCAGGCCAGGCTTGCAGGTGAGGTGAGGGCTGTTAAAAAAAAAATAGCTGTGGCGCAGGGGAGACATGACTTGGACCCGCCCCTTCGCCTCCAATTGGAAGCAAGAGTCACGCTGCTCATTCGGTGCAGCAGACCATAGATAACCTACGACTCACGCTGCAGAGGCTCGAGCAGGCATCGAGTCGTGTTGGCGCGGGAGCAGCGGGGATGATTAATTAGTCAAATAAAAAACTCGGTAACGTGACACGGGCACAGATAAGAAGACACTAAGGGAAACGAATGACGAAGGTGTTTGGGGTCAAAGAGGACTCAAAACGTGTAGGAACATCTCTTTTCACATTAGGTAATTCCCCTTATGTTATATTGTCATGTTTAAACTATACATTTAAAAATGCAATCGCGATGCTTCAAAGTCTGTCCTCGCTTTAAAAGTCGCGCAGTCGAACTTAGACTTAGAGAGCTATTTATAATGCATCTTCAGCTATGGTAGCAGAAGACCGTGTTCACGTTGGGGACTACATGTTTTCCGACATTGTAAGATCAGCCTTTTAAAGGTTTATGCGTCAAATCGCACGGTCATTTTTTTCTGGAATAATCACGGGAAAAGAGTAACAAGATCCAACCTCATAGGCGAACTATTATTTAAGTTACAAAGTGTTGGTGTTGCCTTTTAGTTCGGCTGGAGATTGTGCTGATTGAGGGGCATACTTCTATGTTTTATCACACTTTTTCTCTGTTTCTGTTGCAGGGGCGAGTCGTTTTCATGCAGCTGAGCAGGAGCCGAGTAGCCTAGTAGCCACGCATCATCCGGCGGAATGTCTGGCGTCTGTGGAAGTGAGGCATGCAAGCTGTGGTAGGGCCCGCTGTGCAGTCAGCAACTCGGTGCGTCGTGGGTGCGGTGGAGCACACCAGTGATGCACTTGCACTTCATCTCACTGGACGTGAGTGACGTTGGGCTCGGAACCAAACAAATTGGGCCAATGCCGGATGTCAAACGGCGTCTGAATAGCTCGCCAGAGTTAAAGTAGGAGATCGTGAGCCATCCAGACCGAAATGAAAACGAAGCAGGATTGTTTAAAGTCATATTCTGTTGTTTGAAACTTGGTCTTGTTGCGCGAAGGTAATTGCTGTTCGCTCACGTAGCTTCGGACATGGGAAGTGTAAACACCGCCACTGAGTTCTGAGACTGAGTGCGCACTTGCCCCCCTCTGCAACGGTCAGGATGGACCGCGACGACCAGGAGGACGGATTGGACGGTCCAGTCCATGGACCCCACCGAATGAGGCCCTCCTCCTACCGAGCCCTCCGGAGCGCTGTGTCCAGCCTGGCGAGGATAGACGACTTTTTCTGCGAGAAAATTGGCTCGGGATTTTTCTCCGAAGTTTTCAAGGTAAGAGTCTCCCCCTGTCGCAGTTGCGGAGATTAAGTTTAGCCTACTTGTAAAAACCCGTTGCATCTTATTCAATTGACATCGCGCAGACCGCCTTTTAAATACCACCTTTACAGTCCGTTTTGGCGTGTTTGAGGCATGCACCATCAACATTTAGCAGCAGCAGGTGGCGCTAGTAGCCGGCCATCTGACACCTGAACACTGTACAGTTGAGCGAAGCCTTGAAACAAGAGAGGCATTTTTGACATGTGCAAAGGAACCCTTCCCTCTTTAATTCTGTATGAAGGAGAGCAGAAAGGTATGGAAAGAGGAATGGCAACGCACAGTGAGCCATTACCACGTCCTTTGATCCTGGTCATGGCCTTGTGTGCCCCCTTTCCTGCCACCTGACTCCAATTCATGGTGATTTACTGCAAATGAGCTAGGTCCTCCACTTTAATTAAGAGCAGCCCTTTTTAAAATGTCACTAGTGATGGAGCTGTGTATGTAAATGTGAATGGAGTGGACCAAGGCTGATGAAGGGGCAATAGATTGGATGGTTCCGTTAATAGGCCATGAGCCCGCCATGGTTGGCTCTTGTTTTTCTACCCCTGCCCCTGTCTGTGTGTTGGGGGGCTGTGATTCAGTCAGACTGAAATATTCTCTTTGTTAATGAGGTGTGTGTGTGTGTTTGCATCTGCACATTGAAATGATTGACATTTACAGTGTGTCCACAGTGTGGCTGTGAGGTCTAGATGTCTAGTTACACTGGTGCTCCTGATTAGCTAATCTTTGGGTCTGTGTTGGCAGCTGTGATTCAATCAGGGCTGAAATCTCCTCTGTGTGATGTGTTCAATGTGACCTTTAAGTTTCCAGACTCTAAACAGTGTAAATGAAAGGATTTACAGTTACAGTAGGTTTGTATGAGTGAGTTGGATGCAGGGTAACCCAAGTAGGCTACATTTACCCTCTACCTGAACCAAACAAAGTTGTCATTGTGTTCCCCTGAAAATATTTTAAATGAGGCCGTTTCAACACAGATTGCTTTTTAAAAGTAATTCTATGTCTAGTCGCTCTGAAATGTTATCACTGAAAAACACCAGGACTGTAGGATTATCTTGAATGCACCGTTACGTGTGCACATTTCCATTGACTTGCATTCATAGCATTGAGGTTCAAACAGGATCTGAAGCTAGCATAGGGCTGTAGCATGCATATCTGGACTACACAGAACATTGTGGGAAAACCATTATTTCTTCACACTCTGTTGCTATTTTGGATATATTGAACAAATAAAAATTCACATAGCCACTTTAAGATCACAATAGCTCTGCTTAAACTAGATTTAATATGGACAGACACTCTTGACCACACTTGTCTGCTTGTTCAGATGTGTCCTTAGGTCCAGAGGGATACCCTTTGCTGGCATATCAGCCTCTGTCTGAGGTTGGAGGGACCATCAGCACGTGTGTGTGTGTGTGTGTGTGTGTGTGTGCGTGCGTGCTGGCAGTGGCTTCCGTTCTGTTGGTTTTGTTTTTCTAGAAGAGAAGAGTTAGCCAGAGTAGTGGGTATTTGCGCTCAAGGAAGGTTGAGCAACCCTTACATGCCTGCTGGAGACGTCTTGTTTGAACAAATCCCACAGGTTGTGTTTTTCTTGAGGCTGCTGAGGCAAAACACGCCTTATGTGCAGGTTATATACACACACACACACACACACACATTACAGAATATGTATTGAAATATATGTGCATACAGCAATCCTGCACAAGCCAGACACACACACACACAAACTTTCTCATTTCTAAATGTTGCAAACAGGGTTTGGAATTCAAGAATTGGACTCCAAGGAGCTCCTCAGTGTCCTTATTATTGGATATTTCTAATAAAGCCTGACAACCCCATCCAATTTGCCTGTGTGCACTGATCTTCAAGGATCCCTTCTCGGCGGGCCAGTAACTAACACAAGTGGATGACCTCACTGTTGAGCAGAAATGCACTTCCGTAGCTCATTAACCTATGGATGTCATAAGGCCTCCCTGACCTCATTTCTGACCTGGAGTCGACACCACCGTGTGTGCACGCACCTGCACCTGCGCTCCTTACAACACCTGAGCTCCCTGCAGAAGACTACACCCCCCGAGTGTCCTGCGTGCGCCCTGTTCCACCCCCCGAGTGTCCTGCGTGCGCCCTGTTCCACCCCCCGAGTGTCCTGCGTGCGCCCTGTTCCACCCCCCGAGTGTCCTGCGTGCGCCCTGTTCCACCCCCCGAGTGTCCTGCGTGCGCCCTGTTCCACCATCGAGTGTCCTGCGTGCGCCCTGTTCCACCCCCGAGTGTCCTGCGTGCGCCCTGTTCCACCCCCGAGTGTCCTGCGTGCGCCCTGTTCCACCCCTGTTCCACCCCCGAGTGTCCTGCGTGCGCCCTGTTCCACCCCCGAGTGTCCTGCGTGAGCCCTGTTCCACCCCCGAGTGGCCTGCCCTAAGCACGTCAAGGAAACTCGCGCTGATCAACTCAGAAATGAGTAGAGGGCATGTAGGCTCTCTGTGAGTGGTGTGTGGCTGTGTTTTGTTTTGAGTGGGTTATTCTGCCTGTGTGTTTCTTTGCACATACTGTACATCTATGTATGTTGTTTTGATTTGTGTGTGTCTTTCTAGTCTGTCTGTCTCTCGCGCTCTCTCTCTCTCTCTCTCTCTCGCTCCCCCCCCCCCCCCCCCCCCCTCTCTGTGCACCATGGACCCTTTGTGTGTGATGTGGTTTCATGGACCCATGTTTGTGCCTGTAAGGACTTGAGAACCCCTCCTAAGTGCATTTTCTCCCTGAGTTGGTGCTGACAGAAGACTGACACATGATGCATGGTTGTCATGTTGCTGTTACATATCTGACATGGGCGTTAGAGACACTTCTGTATAGTTTGAAAATGATATGGACCTGATGTTTCTTTAGTTTTGTCACGTGCAAAGTTTAATAGCTGAGCTTTACAAAAGATTTAAGAGGACCACACACACACACCTACATTGAGACTGCGGAAATGAGGGGGTGTTATTTATATGAAAAGGATGATGTTTGGAATGCCCTGTTTGTCTTGGATGTCTGACAGAACAGGAGCTTGTGGGGGGGGGGGGGGGGGGGGTGTCTTGTCCAGTGGGGTCCAGCAGACTCATGCTTTGGCTAAGTGTGTTTGTGTGTGGTAGCAGCCCAGACACTTCACTTCACTTCTGAATTACTGAAGCTAGCAAGTGTGGCCTTTATTAGTACTTGGATGGGAGACCTCCTTGGAAAACGGAGTTGCTGCTGGAAGATCCCAATGTCCTAGTTGCAGTGGTGTGGCCACTGTGCTGCAGGAGATCTGGTTAAGATGTTAAACTGAGGTCCTAACTCACTGTGGTCATTAAAGATCCCATGGCACTTATCACAAAGATTAGGGGTTTTCGGTGTCCTGGCTAAATACCCACCTGGTTCATTTAATAATTATTAGAGTTTATTTGATAAGGACCGATACAGTATACATAGACAAACTGAAAACAGTTATCTGATGCAAGTATCATAGTGTTTATAGCCAACACACATTTTTAATTCATGGACTCTACTTTACACAGGGCAGGAATGCTTATGGACAAATGTGCCAAATCTGGTATTTGTGCAAGCTGCTGTTCGTAAAAGTAAATGCCCCAAACAGTTTTGTTTTTCATAGTAACTCACACACCCTCCTGGTCTTGGAAATGCAGACACACACACACACACACACACACACACACACACACACGCACATTGGGGGAGAAATATTCCTATCCATCTTTCTGGGTCGAGATGTCACTAAGTAGCAACAAAGAGTTAAGAACCACTCTGATTGGCTGGGAGATTTTAAAACTAGTTCAACTTGACCTCACATCTCTCTTACATCGATCTCTTTTGGTTTTTTTATTCCGTCTCCCCACAACCCAGTCAATCTTTCTCTCCCCTTTCCTGGGTCTGTCTGTTTCTTTCTTTCTTTCTTTCTTTTCTTTCTTTCTTTCTTCTTTCTTTCTTTCTTTCTTTCTTTCTTTCTTCTTTCTTTCTTTCTTTCTTTCTTTCTTTCTTTCTTTCTTTCTTTCTTTCTTTCTTTCTTTCTTTCTTTCTTCTTCTTTCTTTCTTTCTTTCTTTCTTTCTTTCTTTGTCCCCCTTCTCAGTTGCACTCTAGTCAGGGCTTGTGCTGTTGTCAGTCATTAAAAGGCCTTGTGTGTCTGTGTCTGTTTCCTGGAAAGAGGGAGTGTTTTAGTGCAAAACATCTTTAGGCTAAATGCTACTTTTCCCAAGTTTTATTCTTGTGTTGCATTTGCTCTGAATTATTTGTTTTTTTGTCACTGTGGTTTACATGTCCATATAAGTGTGTGTGTTGTGTGTGTGTGTGTGTGTGTGTCATAGTGAGTGCTCTCCAGTACCTACTGTCCCCTAGTCTCCCCACACCCTGGATAAACACTGCCCACCCCCCCCCCCCCCCCCCCCCCCCCACACGCACTCCACACACTCCCCCAGGTAAGGTGTCAGGGGTAGATGTGGAGAAAGGCTTGCGCAGGTAGGTCCCACATTTTGTGGAGAGAGAGAGGGACTTTGTCAGAATGAGGAAACACAAGAGCGCAATGTTGATGAAATTACAGCTGTGAAATGCTAGTGTAGCAGACGGGAAGAACCTGTCTCACTCTTGGGATCCATCACTCCTCCAGCCGTTCAGTCCAGCAGTCACCTGGTGTGTGATCTAGAGAAGTCTCCTTAAAAATAGCACGGGAATGTGCTCCAAGTGTATATTGGGAATAGCAGCCATGTTTGGATGTTCTGTATAGTGGATGTCAGAAGTACGGCAGTAAAGAGCAATTATTATGACCGCTGCGCAGCGAAGGTTTAGTCAGATTTTTTTTTTTTTCTTTTCTTTTCTTTAATTTTTAAAAAAAAAATTTTTTTCGCATGCCCAAATTTCCGTCAATGATTCCCGGGACACTGAAAGACCGGGGTACACGGAACTTGGATAGCATGGAACCATCGTTTTTTGTTTTGATCTGTAGCCCCCCCTGCTGGACTGGACCCCCCCGAAAGGAGGGTAGGGCAGACACAGTTTTCTGTGAATATCTCGAAAACCGTAGGGTTTAGGGAGGACCATTTTTTTTTTTTTGTATGTTGATCTCAAGGGGCCATGTCAACCCATTCCATAACCACTCATTTCATGTATAGCGCCACCTAGTTAAACACAAAAAAGTTAAAATGAGGTGTTGTAATTGAAGGTATCTGTGACCTAACATAGTCAAAACTGCACGAAATTGGAAGTGTATGATCATTATGACACCCCTCTGTATGCACGCCAGGTTTTGTGGAATTCCGTTCATGGGGGGGGGGGGGGCCACACAATAAATTAATTTATGTTACTATACACCAACTGGCCTGTAGGTGGCCGGAGACAGTTTTCTGTGAATATCTCGAGAACCGTAGGGCCTAGGAGGTCCACCTTTTTTATGTATGTTGGTCTTAAGGGGGCATGTCAACCCATCCCATTACCACTTATTTCATGTATAGCGCCACCTAGTTAAAAATTCAAAAGCAAAAAATTAGGTGTTTTCATCACAATATCTCTGGCTGACAAGGTCAAAACCTGTACGAAATTAAAGGTGTAGGATCATTATGACACCCTCCGAATGCATGCCAAGTTTTGTGTACTTTCGTTCATGGGGGGCCTTACAATAAAATAATTTATGTGTACATTTAGTGACATAACACCAACAAGGATTCCCCGGGACCACTGAAAGACCGGGGTACACAAAACTTGGTGGGCATGTACCCCCCACATGGATAGCATGGAACCGTCCATTTTTCGTTTTGATCTGTCAGCCCCCCCCGCTGGACTGGACCCCCCCAAAAGGAGGGTAGGGCAGACACAGTTCTCTGTGAATATCTTGAGAACTGTAGGGCCTAGGATGACCAATTTTTTCCGTATGTTTGCCTCCAGGGGTCATGTTAACCCCATTCCATGTGCACACATGTGCATAAACAGATACACACGCACACACATAACATTTTACAGTAATCATACGTATGACACATACTCACACAGTAGACATATGTACGCATGCATGCACATGCACAAACACACATACGCAGGCAAACACACAAGCAAGCACGCACACACACACACACACACACACACACACACATATAATCATAAACTTGTACACGCACACATGCACACAATTCAAGAATTTTTCCCCGTCATCTACTTCCTGAATCTTTGGTCATTGATACCCGGGACACCGAACCACCGGGGGTACATGAAATTTGGTGGGTATGTAGCCCCACTAGACTTTTACGGAAAAATTTCATTTCGTCCCCGGGGACCACCACCAACCCCCCCGTGCTGGGCCCCCTGAACCACAAAAAAAAAAAAACAGTTTTTCCTAAGTAACTACCTGAACCGTGGCACTGAGGATGAAGAATCTTTTATGGTATGTTGGTCTCAAGGGCCCACATCAACCTGGCTTATAATCACTCATTTGTGATTTGCACCCCCACCCCCCGGTAAAAAATTAAAATGCAATATTATTATTCTGCTTTAATCGCCCCTATCTTCAGTTAAGATGTTCAGAACTGCACCCAATTTTATGTGTATGATTGACCTGGCATTCTCCGGGGGTATGCCAAGTTTCGTAGAATTTCATCCATGGGGGGGGTCTAAAAAAATTAGGTTATGTGTACATTTAGTGACTACACTCATTGGCCTGTAAATGGCGGTGCACACATATACACATGCACACACACAGGCACCCACATACTATCGGTATTAGAACGGCCGATACATAATTACAAATTCAGTAGGATTAAAGAAAGCCAAAATAAATATTCATCATCATCATCATCATCATCATGGCTGCATTTTCAGTATTGGCGAGAAGTAGTCGTTTGTCCACTAGATGGCGCATTGTTGCAGTGAGACGTAATTTTGTTGGAAGTTAAAAGTGGGTTGGAAAAAAACAATGGACGCTTCATACAAGGACTGTAATTTACCGCAGCGAACATCTAATAAGGATAGGACGATGTTCACATGAAGTGTAATTCCCATTTCTTCTTGAAGCCGAAATAAATCTGAGGATGTTTATCGGACATGCTTGGTTTTTACTGCAGGTACGTTAATCTTGTAATATCAATAAGGACCTAGGTAATGTTACCGTTAGCATTGGTTGAGTGATGGAGGCCCATTTGATTGATTGCATTTGTAGAAAACTATAAATGTGGTTATACCAAGCAAATTGATAGCAGCACTGTTTGTATCTTTCGACTGTCATTTATTGCACGTGCTACAAAATCATTCTGTGCAATGGAAGATTTACCAACGTTACACCGGTCTGATACAGTTTTGCCTATACATGCGTGAGACTGAGACGCCTGTTTATTTTGTTTTAAGTGCGTGCAGGGTGTGAGAGGGGAATCGATGTGCTTTGATTCCAGCTTGGTAGTTGTAGTCTGTGAAATTAAAGAGCATGTGTGTGTGTGTGAAGTATCCAAACAATGACACCTTAATTTCATTATGGCTGCTTTAGCAACACACCCTTAAGCTACTGTGTAGTGGGTCCCATGTAGAAGTGGCTACTTCATTCGCGCTTTCCTTGATTCATGGAGCTGCGTGAATGTTATTACAACTTTTCGCCACGATATGGCAGTTTAAGTCCGCTTGATACTGTAAGGCGTAAGCCATTGGTTTCCAAAGGAGATTTTATTTGTGTCGCCAGCATAGCCTATTGACAATTTATGTTGTAAATAGGCCTACCTTATAATCCTACCTGTAGCTTAGGGAAGCTAACAGCTTTCTATTAGGATCTAGTTTGTTAGTTACCGTTTTGTCATAACTCCCTGATGCATTTAGAATAGCCAGAGCGTGTATATCTCAATCGGAAAATTAAACAATATCGGGTGCCTATGGACTAGGCTGGGTGAACCCAGCCTGATCTGCCCGCTATTTATTTTTTGATTTCTTAAAAGATTGAGCTTGGTCTGATGAAAGCCAGACTAGCCATGGACCTCAGTTAAACAATGCAAGGGAACATGAATCAGCCTATATTTGCACGAACAACAACGGACAAAAGCTCTTCAACTTTGGCCCGTTAAAATGTGTATGAACAGTCTAGCGACGCATTTCATCCAGGCCCATTTGGACATGTCCGTTATTTGCACCACTGGTTAGATGTAAAACAGCATTTCGTTTCAGACTACTGTTACTTAATTTGTGCATTAACAATAACGTTTCAGACTACTGTTACTTAATTTGTGCATTGACAATAAAGTATTACATGAACTAAAGATGACTAAAATCTTATGTAGAAGAAGAAACATTCACAAAAAATCCATCCATCCAAAAATGACCTTTTGTTTTTGATAGCTGTTGAAAATGGCACGGAACTGACAGATGTTTTTGTTTATAAATACATAAAAAAATATATAAATAACATTATGCTGATCCCTTTTGCTTTTCCCAAATACAATGTAACCTACAGGTGTAAGTGACCTTTCATCAATCCAGTTGCAATGGATGAACTGTGATGAACTGCCCTACTTGTGATTGTTTAGAGATGTTAAAGGTTTTATAACAATGCTACATCTTCTTTGGCTATTCTACAATCTATTCACCTTTTCAGCACCAGTAGGCTACTTTCTGTGCAGCCGCACACACACACACATGCCAAACAAGCATACACAAAAGTTTCAAGAGTGGGGGATGGAGTAAAATATGGAGACAAATTGAAGTGTGATTTATTTTCGCGGAACGGATGTACAGGACTGAGCGGCGGTCATATTTTGTACCACTATGCGGTACATCTAGTTTTAGTAGTCATCTGTCAATGATTTTCTGGATTAATCTATCAGTTTGGTTGATAAAATGACAGGAAATGTTGGAAAAAAAGTCAATCTGTGCTATCCAAGGCCTGTCCTCAAATGCCTTGTTTTGTGCATACACCAACGATATTTAGTTTGCTGTCACAGAGGAGTGTGTAAAGGTGAAAATATTCAAGTTTAAGAAGCTACAATCAGAGAATTTAAGGTATTTCCCAAACCAATCAACCAAATATAGCTGCAAGCAGCAATGCGGGGGCCAAGCAGTGCGCTATAACAGGAATGGCATTGCCATGCCATGAGCAAGCGCTCACAGCAAGTTTGATTGCCATTGGATAAAGAATGGCTGAGAAATAAGCTCATTTACTTTGTTACAGCGCCCCTAGAGGCCAAATTACACCAATGTCCTTGTGCGCTCTCACAATCAGCTACCATGTCCCTCAAGTTTGGACTTCATACACCAAAGTGTTGCTGAGATGTGAGCTCACTTTCTTTATTACAGCACCCTTAGAGGTCAAATGAGACCACTTTCCTTGCATGTCCTCACAATCAGCTATGTCCATGTATCAAGTTTGGACTTCATACAACGAAGCGTTGCTGAGATATGAGTCCACTTCTTGTATTACAGCGCCCCCTATAGAGGCCAAATGATGCCAATTTCCTACTGTGTCCTCACAATGAGGTACCAAGTCCCTGTACCAAGTTTGGACTTCATACATCAAAGCGTTGCTAAGATAGGAGCTCACTTCCAGTATTGCAGCGCCCCCTATAGAGGCCAAATGATTCCAATTTCCTAGTGCGTCATCATAATCAGGTAACAGGTCCTTATACCAAGTTTGGACTTTTTACTCCGAAGCGTTGCTGAGATACAAGCTCCCTTCCTGTATTACAGCGCCCCCTATAGAGGCCACATGATGCCAGTTTCGTAGTGTGTCCCCACAATCGGATACCAAGTCCCTGTACCAAGTTTGGACTTTAAAGCATATCCGAGATGTTAGCCCACTTCCTGTAAGGCGTTATTGTCGCCATGTGTGATTGGCTGTCACAAATAAATAAACTTGAAATTAAAAAATCTGACAAGTATCGTTTGTGCGGCTCGGTCTGAAGATCATCTCCGCCAAGTTCTGTGAAAATCGGATGAAATTTGTAACTGCTGAAACTTTTCGTAGAGTTTGGACTAAATCCAATATGGCGGAGGTCCAATATGGCGGAAAGTGATGGTATAGGGGTCGATGAACTTGGGATGTTCCAAGGATTAAGACGCTACCTCAATTGTGAAAATCAGACAAAAGAGTCAAGGATCACGCGCATGAACGCATGTCCAGCATTGAACTGGTGGTGGCACTAGAGTGTTCAATGTATATGCATAAAAATTGCTGTGAGTGATTGGGACAGTGTCCTGACTAATGGTATCGAGTTTTGTTATGTTAACTCAAAGCGTCACGGAGATATTAGTCCACTTCCTGTTTGGCGGCTTCATCACCATATTTGATTGGCTGTCACGGGCAAACAAAAATCTAATTGAAAAATCTGACAAGTATCGTTTGTGCGGCTCGGGCAGAATATCATCTCCGCCAAGTTCTGTGAAAATCGGATGAAATTTGTAACCTCTGAAACTTTTCGTAGTTTGGACTAAATCCAATATGGCGGAGGTCCAATATGGCGGAAAGTGACATAATAGGAGTCATTGAACTTAGGTCAGTCCAGGGATTCCAACAGTGCCTGATTTGTGAAAATCTGATGCACCCGTTCAATGGTCACATGCGTTAATGCAATCCAGTTTTGACCCATTGGTGGCGCTAGAGTGTTGGGCATAGAGTTCTGTAAATTGGTGAGAGTGATCATGGGACAGTGCTGAATCAGTGTACCAAATTTCATAATTTTCGGCCAGATTTTGACCTGTTGGTGGCGCTAGATGGCTGGGTTTAGAGGTCTGTAAATAAGTGTGAGTGGTCAGTGGAGTGTCCCGAAACTTTCTGCCAAAAAATCTGAACTTTTTAGCCAGGCATTCTATGGGCTGCCATAGACTCCAATGTCAGATAAATAATAATAATAGGAAAAGCTTCGCTGCTTGGCCCCCAATTACCAAAATGCGATTTAATTTAATAGTTGACAGCTAATGGAGTAAGTGATGCAAGGCGCTAGTGCATAGTGGTTATTCACTTGTGCACTAGGTCATAAATGAGTGAAAGTTGCAAACCCAGGACTAGTTGTCGTTTGAATGGGTGTCTCCATCACTCTTTTGTGCATACTGTTCTGTCTCTTTCCCCTCTCTCACTGTAACCTTCTCTATCTCCATCCAGAGGAGTTTGTAATCCACGGGGAATGAATCTGTATTCTGTGTCATAGGAAAGCTATGTGCAATATATGCCCCCTCATAGTGGGTTTAGGATTTTACACACACACACACACACACACACAGAGAGTTGATTTGGAATCCCCCTGATGTTAGAAGCAAACCGATGAGCAACACTACAATGCATCTACATTTATTCAGTCATGTTAATCTTCTCCACAGCATGTCATCGCCTTTCACTAAGTGGCATGCACAGTGACGCACACATTTTCCTTCTCCACACAGAGCTGGTATTGAGTAGCCATTCCAAGTGTTGCTGAGTGCAAATTGGCTTGGATTAATCTCTGACTGTGTGTTTACTGAGGGAAAGCAGGCCAGCTCCTGGTCCGGCCGTAAGCTTGTGCAAGTGTGCTGCAGACCTAAGGCCACTCACACCATCTCCCTCTGCTCCGTCAGCATCCCCACTCCGGTATTCCCAATCTCCCTACTCTACTCCACCCCATCAGCATTCCCAGTCTCCCCACTACACTCCACCCAGTCAGCATTCCCAGTCTCCCCACTACACTCCACCCCGTCAGCATTCCCAGTCTCCCCACTACACTCCACCCCGTCAGCGTTCCCAATCTCCCCACTACACTCCACCCCCGTCAGCATTCCCAATCTCCTCACCCCGTCAGCATTCCCAGTCTCTGCACCCCACTCCTAGTTATACCCAGTGATTTGTTGGCACAGAAAAGGTGAGGTCCCATCTGTCGTCATTTTAGAGCGTTCAGCATTCAGGACTTCGGGACTATGATATGGTCAATAAATATACTTTCGAGTGTAATCATTCCCAACATCAGTTAGAGCGAGTGATGGCATAAAGTTAATGACCGTATTAATCTTGAGTGTGCTTTAAGAAGTCAATCATGTGGCATGGCAGAACATATACTGTACATCATAGACTTAATCCCTGTGTGACTGATTCATTTTCATTCATTCAACAGATCTGAACTAGAACTAATAATTATAATATACAGTACCTAGCTTTGACTGAGTACCTGTGTTGTGTGGGACATGGCAGAGAGTGTAGTTTAAGCCTTTATTAATATGGAGGGGAAGCGTATGGTTGCCTGTCAACTGAGGCAGAAAGGATGTGTAAGTCAGGTTATGTGTGCGTCTATGCAATATTGATGGTGAGATGACTGGTGGATTTGGTAATGTTTGTGGTGGGACAGAGGTCTTCCCTGTGTCATTCAAGATTGATCAACACATTTTTTTAAGTGTGTGTGTGTGCGCACATGTGTGGAAAAAACACTATTGTAAGTAGTAGCATTAAAAATAAGTTTAAGTTTAATTTATTTTTTTGTGTGCGTGCGTGCACGCTCAAGCTGGCCCCATATAGCTGAGCACATATTTCACAAAATCAGCAATATGCTATATTTATTCATCTTTTTACTGTCTTTTTTAATCAATAATATTATGCAGGGAAATATCTTTCCACTTTAACAGACTGTATGTGGTACATGTGCTATCTATGCCACAGGATATTTATTTTAAACAGATAAGACCGTGAAGAGTGGCAGGAAGTGAGTGGAAGAGAGATGAGGTTGGATTGGGAAATGACCTCAGGTCAGATTTGAACCAGGATCCCTGTGGGCACCTGGACTCGAATGGATCCTGCAGCCTCTTGCACCACAGTGCTTCCCAAAGTTAATTATTTTTTAATCAGTGTTGATTCTTTCGCTCTTTCAGAATTCCACTGTATTTGTTTAGATAAATGCATGCAAGGAAGGGAAAGATCTGTACTGAGCACTGTGGTACCACCTGGATCTGGATTTCCACTCTGGTTCCACAGCCGTCAGGAAACTGTGTGTAGGGCTTTGGATTTTGAACGCCATAGAGCTAACATTCCAAGGCTTTTAACAAATGAAAGTAGATCTTCAAAGTCTCAAAGGGGTGTGGTAACCAGATGGGGCGGATGTAGCATTGCTTCCACCTTAAGTAACTTCTTTAATCAAATTGAACTTTAATTGATTAAACCTCATAAATCCTTACCCTGGTACAACCACTTATTCACTTTAGTGCCCCTCATTCATTGCTTCATCCCAATGAAGACTAAAAGCTTGGGAAGCTATATGTTGGCAGTTCTTGGCGGAGGCAGGCATGTAAGTCATCACTTTCCACAATGAATTGCACCACTGTGAGAGGGAGAGTGTGGTGGCCTTTTTAAGCATGAAGTAAATACTTTAATCATGAGGGTTTTGATCAGATAAAGCGGCATGTAAAAAAGCAGACCTGTGTAAACTGTTGTCTCATGAAAGGTGCTCTCTGTTAAGTGTGGCGAGGCGAGGGTGTGCGTGTGTGTGTGTGTGTGTGTGTAACCAACAGAGGCTCTCATGAAGAGGCTCTGAGAGTGAGAGCCAGTTAAGGTGTGTGTGTCTGTTTGGGGAGGAGTGGGCAGCTGAAGAGCCTCTCAGAGGAAAGCTGGTAATGACAGTAGCCCCCCCCCCCCCTTCATGCTCTGTTCAGGTGCAGCATAGGACAAGTGGTCAGGTGATGGCGTTGAAAATGAACACGATGGCCTCCAACAGAGCCAACATGCTGAAGGAGGTGCAGCTCATGAACCGCCTCTGCCACCCCAACATCCTCAGGTGAGTACGCTCAACTCGCATACTTAAACTTAGACATGCCAACCCAGCATCTTTAGGTGAGTATACTCACCTCACAGACTAACCCCCCCTCACCTCACACAACCACACCTCACCTCAACATTCTAACCCCAATCTCCTCTAGTGGTGAGTACACTCAACTTGCATACTTAGGCATTGCCAACCCAACTCTACTCACTACTGAAGTTCAAACATGCTGCTTCTGCATCCTAATGAGTATACTGCACTGGCTGTCACCTACATAAACATGCCCTCATTCTTCTCTAATTAGACTGCCCACAGCACTCACATAGTTATACATGCTCCAAAATTTGCATTCCTAGAATCAAGATTCAACCACTACCATGCTTCTCCCCTAAACATTAGTGTGCAGAAATACTTACCACGTACTTTCACACTTCCTGTTCAAATATTCCTCCACTACCTGTACTATCTGCATGCCTGAGAGAATAGCACACTCGCTAGTATGTTTTATCAGTTAACAACACGCAAAGTGCAGAAAACAAGAATACCTTAACTGATTTCTCTATTTGAGAAATAATTTTGACTATCTAAATGTGACGTTTTCTATTTACCGGTATACATTTAAAGGAACCGTATGTAAGATAGTGGCCAAAACTGGTACTGCAATCACTTTCAAATTACTGTAGAGCTGTGTATCCCCTCCCCCTCCCCCCTGACTGGCAGAGCTGGCAACCAGGATGCTGAAACACTACTGACTTTGTGATTAGTAGATAGGTGGAGGGTGGTGCATCAGGCCAAAACACAACATGACGACATAAACATCAGTTGAGGGCTACAACTTCACTTTTTAAATGACAATATCCTGGCCGGACTACTGTTGTCAGTGATATAAGTATTTGAAATGAACATGATTTCTTAATGTCTAGTGACGTATCAGGGCCATTTTATCATTAATTGAAAGACATTTCTTACATACGGCAAAACAATGCCTAAAACCTTTGCGTAGTACTTGATGTAATTTCTTTTCCCTGGTAGGCTCTTCTCTTTCCATCCCAACTCCAATGCCTGAACAAGGTTGTGACTGAACTGTTTCATGGATCTCTCCACTTTGATGATGTGATCGTATTCTTATGTTTCAATAGGTTACTAATCATATTTGGCATATTTAATTCTGCTTGACGCAACTTGCCACACACTGGAGTTGCAAAATGTTTGGCATTGTTTCGGTACATTTCCCACCACATTGGCGTAGACAATAAAGAGAGCGACTGAGAAATGTCTGCAGAGCCATTAATCACCAAGTTGGTCATTAGTCTCTCTCTCTCTCTCTCTCTCTCTCTCTCTCTCTCTCTCTCTCTCTCTCTCTCTCTCTCTCTCTCTCTCTCCTCTCTCTCTCTCTCTCTCTCTCTCTCTCTCTCTCTCTCTCTCTCTCTCTCTCTCTCTCTCTCTCCCCCCGCCCGCCCGCCAATGCAAACATGTGCACCCATACTCTGAAAGTGTGTGTGTCATCAAGAGTGTGGAAAGTGTGATTGTGTGTAATGGAGAAATTGATTGTTCTGCTTTTAAAATGGGCATAGTGCCAGCTGTCAGTTCTCCTTGGCTTGCGAGGTGGTTTAAGTTTTTGACCAGCTGTGGCATGTGAGGAGACTCATTAAAACTTCAGAAATTGTGCTTCTTAGCACCCGCAGGGTATGTGTGTCGTTTCCCAATTTTACACAGACACACACAGACACACACAGACGAGTGGTGGGATCCTGAAGGAACTTGTCACTGTTTTTTTTTTTTTTTTTTTTGTCAGCACAAGGCTGTGTGTGCATGTCTGTGTTTATGTGTGTTTTGCTTTGAAACTGAGATGTCGGTGATTGTGTGTGTGTGTCTTTGTTTCTCTGTGCAGGTTTGTGGGTGTGTGTGTTCATGAGGGCCACCTGCACGCTCTGACTGAGGTATTAACTCCTGACACACACCATCATTAAACACACACACTGACCATAACAAGTGTGTTGTGTTAGGTACACACCAAATGTAATTATTCTGGACACTAATATATGTGTGTGTTGCAGTATATTAACGGGGGGAACTTGGAGCAGCTGTTGGACAGTGAGATAATGTTGCCATGGGCAACAAGGATTAACCTTGCGCTGGACATCAGCAAAGGTCTGCAGTACTTGCACAGTAAAGGAATATTTCACCGGGACCTGACGTCAAAGGTAGAGACATCGCGCGCACGCACACACACACACACACACACACAGACATTCCTTCTCTTATCTGACAGGTTAAGGTATTTGACCTTTGCCCTACGGCTCTCTGCTTCTTTGTCTGCATGGTCGGCGTGTGTACATGTATACACGTGTGTGTGTGTGTGTGTGTGCGTGCGTGTAGAACTGTCTGGTGCGCTGGGAGGCTGGCCTGTGCACTGCTGTGGTGGGGGACTTTGGTCTCGCTGAGAAGATTCCGGACTGCAGGTCAGTAAACTCCTCAATCCAATGCTCCTGATAAGATCCCCCAATCAGATAGGTGACCTCGACACCCTTCTCATCCTCCTCCCTTTTCCTCTTTCTTATCCTTCACTCGCTCTAGCTGTTGCTCTCACACCCTCTCTAACTCCCCTTATCTGTGTGTACATCTACACTGTGTCTTCAGTGTTCTCTATCTCCTACTCATACATCCCAGTACATTTGCACTCTGGGGTTTGGCTCGTTAGTTGTCCCCAATCTTCAGGGCAGACATTTCTACATTTGTGTGTTTGTGTAGGGAAGTCTGTGCGGTGTTATTTGTTTATGTAGGGAGAGATGGCGGGTGGGTGCGTAGCTTTCTAACATCCGCCCCACTGTGTCTGTTTATGTTGCTGAGATTTCTGCTTAGGTCTTCATCTCACACGTACACGTACACACCACACTAGTGTTGTAGTACTTGACAGCAATTGACAATATTTTTTACTTGGTCTCGCTTGGACATGGAGGACTCAAGGTTTTTCTAGGTATTTCTAGACCAGACGGCTATTTCACAATGTATTTGTTTTTTTTTTTAACACAATACTGTGATTGGATGTAAAATTGAATTTCATCATTTGAAAGAGACGTTACTTTTCTTAACGGCTGTCCCCGCTCACCCTTCACACGCGTGCAGCTGACTACGGGACACCGGTGAAGATGAAGTAGAAGAAGCTGTTGTGTTCTGGGATCGAGCAGATGGGTGTCGGCCAAATCCTCTGGCATAAAAGTTGGCGCTGGTCTTGTGTTGGACTTGATTTGGTCTTAACTCTTGTCTTAGTCTCGATACTCTCTGGACTTGGTCTTTGTTTAGTTGGTCTTTGTTTAGTTGGTCTTTGTTTAGTTGGTCTTGACTGCAACACACACACACACACACACACACACACACTGACAATGTCTCTCCCTCACACTCATAAGCACACAGAGCTATCTCTCAGTCCCTTAAATGCCCAGAGCCATAATATTTCCACCCAACAGTGTGTATGTGCCATATGAAGGGCTCACGCACGCACACACACACTCAGGACCCCCTCCCAAAAGCGTCTGAAATACGTGACCCCTCCAGTGAGTGGAGCAGACGTGAGACGTGATCTGTGGCGTGAGTCATCGAGGAGACCACAGAATCCCTGTCAGACGTCTCACTTGCGTCTCGGTGTATTGCCAGGTGCTCACGTAATACTGGAATAGATCTCAAGATAGATTTCACCGTGAATAGACATGATGCCCGGAATGCTACCGGGGTGGGGGGGGGGAAGTGTTATTTTAAAGTGCTCTTTGGGATTCGGTAGCACAATAGCCAGATGTTTGCATTTGAATAAGAATAGTTAGCTATTATGTGCTGTGTACAACTTGTTTGCATGCTCACACACACACATGCACGCACCACACACACACACACACACAGCTGCTCTGAGACAACAGATGTTGTCAAAGCCGTGTGTGTGTGTGCACAGAAGTGGTGTGTTTCCACCCTCTGTTTGCAAACCCACACTTTGTGTGTGTGTGAGAGAAACAGAGAGAGAGAGAGAGAGAGATGGAGAGAGACTTGGAGGGAAAGGAGGGGGTAGTGGGTAGATATACTGAGTTTTTTGGTAAGCTATCCAAATAAGGTCAAACTATTCCATCCCAAGCTCTCGCACTCTCTCCCTCTCCCTCGCTTTTTCTCTACTTCCCTAACTGTGTTTACACTGGGGGCTGTAATTCTGTCTGAGCTCTCTCTCTCTCTCTCTCTCTCTCTCTCTCTCTCTCCCCCCCCCCCCCTCCCTGTGTCTTGTGTCCTCGTCCATTTCTCTCTCTCTCTCTCTCTCTCTCCCCCTTGTGCCCCATGTCTCGTTCCATTTCTGTTGGAGATGACAGTGAGCATGCAGAAAGCCCCACGTTCCCAACTGCGTACTTACCAGTACAAAAACAAATGTCACAATACTGAAGAGAGTCTCTGGCCTATTCCAGCACAGGCTGGTTCAGTGATGGTCTCAGAGCGCGTGTGTGTGTTTTCATTCCTCAGTGACTGCTCTAACAGGCTGGGCATCGTGGGCTCCCCCTACTGGATGGCACCAGAAGTGCTGCGAGGAGAGCCATACAATGAGAAGGTAGGCCACAACAATACCTCTCCATCATAATAGCCTTGCTCCAGCTGCCGGCCCAGTGCTAGCTAAGGCTATGGTCTGGCTTACTGGTGTTAATAGCCCAGTTGTTGACAGAGACTGGAATACAGTCTGAAAAGCCAGCAATTTGTTCTAGCAGTCCAAGTCTAACAGACTTTTATATACACACACACACACACACACACACGCCAAAGGGGTCTAGGGCATAGATGGTAATTAAATTAGGGCTAGCAAGAAAATCAATCAGGAATGCTGATGCATGACTTTGGCAACAGACACTCTGTGAATACTGGCAGGCAAAGTGTGCACTGTAAACACTAACTGCAGGTATGGTAAATGATTGGAGCTGAAGTGTTTAGTTCAGCATGAGCACATTATAAAGACTTTCAGAATACTGGCCTAAAGAGCACTTGAAACCAGCACACTTGCTGTTTAAACAATCACATGCTTTGTTACTAACGTACAGTACTGCATCCAGTTTCACAGATTCTGTGTAGAATGTGTGTGTTTTACATGTATGTTAAGTCAGATTGACCAGTGTGACTTGTGCATTGGGCCTATTCAGCTGCCATCAATACAGTCTTTGAAGTGTGTGTTTGTGTTCCTTTTTCTATTCAGGTGGATGTCTTTGCATTCGGAATCATTCTCTGTGAGATCATTGGGCGAATCAAGGCTGATCCAGACTTCTTGCCTCGCACTGAGGTAAAATCGTTCCCTCTCTCACACACACAAACACACACACATACACATGTGTACCGACTACAACATTATGTGTAATTGCCTTTAATAGTCTACACCAGGGCTTGAAAACAAAATTATTTTTCAAACGTTCCGTTCCGAACAGTTCAGGTAGGCCTATGTTTAACGTTTTCGTTCGCAAAATATCGTTCGTTCTTAAAGTTCCGGCAGTGTTTGGCGGGCCTATCAAGTCTATTTTTGTGGACTTTACCTTAGAATAGACGTACTCATTATTTCCCCTTGATTTAGCCTATACCGTAGCTATACGTTTATATTTCCGCGATGGTAAAAAAAAAACATGAAGCGCGATTTGGTATGGTATTACCCGACAAACACGGGACGTCCCCCGGACCTCATGCCGACATTCACAACGTCCCTGATTGGTCCCGAACGTCATGTTCTCTAGCGGACGTTCCGGTGACCTTATTGACGTCCGGAGCAAGTTATCGTTTGGTTATTGCGTGATGTCCGGTGCAGGACTTTCTGGGGGACGTCACCGTCAGGTCCCTCGGATGACATTTGCATTTGGTCATTTCAAATGCCTCCTAAGGACCCGACAATAACGTTATACCAGGGATATGGGGGGGGGACGTTTGTTTAATAACACATGGCAGCAGAGTTGAGAGCGCTCTGGCTACCGCCTGCAGGACGGAGACATCACATCCATGCACGACTTCACGTTACACGTCTGGGGATGACTAAAGTATCTATCTATCTAGTCTCTAACAGTAGCTGCATTAGCCTACCGTAGTCTAAGGCAACATATCATACAGTTTATGAAGTTGTGCGTCTATGAGCAAAGTAGAACCATATGTCTACTTTTCTCATAGACGCACAACTTCATAAACTGGGAAAAGGGTTAACGTTAAACTCAAAATGTATGTGCTACATAATTACATAATAAATAAATAAATAAATAAATAAATAATAAATACACACAGCATGTCTGAATTAAGGTTTATATTTCCGCGATGGTAAAAAAAAAAAAAAAAAAAACACGAAGCGCGATTTGGTATGGTATTACATCCTGTAAATCTCAGCGTTTATCTCATCCTGTAAATCTCAGGCTATTACGCATAGGCTACAAACAATTTCCAAATCAGTTTCAGTAGCCTACGCTACGAGCTGGCCTAAGATCCGAAGTGGCAGACGGATAGGTTACATTACAACAGCAAGACAAAATATAGGCCTACACATTTGGACCAAAGGTCCATTTATTCTGTCTTTTTTTTCAAACTGCAGAAATCAAATTATTAGGCTGTTTGCCTACAATCAAACGAGTAGAACACTTAGGATATGCTTTTGTGAAATTTTATAAAATGTATAGAGAACGAAAAAAAAACGTTATTAACCGGTTTTGTGGATTTCAGAATAACGTTTCTGTTCCGGAACAGTTGAAGACCATTTTGTTTTTGTTTCCGCTCCTCGTAAAATTCCATTCGTTTTCGTTCCTTGAACCGGTTCGGAGCCCTGAGGGGTATTTCACAAAACCTAGATAAGGGATTAAGCTGGGATTTTTAGGTTATCCTGGATGAATTCAGCCTTGACTTGGTTTCACAAAAGAGATGGCACATAAGTTACCATGGGGATTTATTCTGTGCACCTAGCCTGGTCCCGACCAGGCTAACAGCCAAGCTAAGTTAATTCTAATGGTAATTATGTTGTCTTATTGGTTCAGCTAGCTGTCATTCACATCAGACCTCCGTGCTAATTTTTAAGGAGCTTTATTCCATTTATAAACTATTTGATAAATGTATTTGTTCGCAAAACAAAACAGATTGTCCGTCTACTACCATATGGTTATTATTTTAATTGTGATAGCCTTATAATTATTAACATAGGCCTAGAAAGCGCTCGCTACTGCAAAGAATGCACATAGTATGATTTACCTTAATATTATAGTTGAAAATACCTTCAAAAACTTGCCCCTCCACTTCCAATCAACTACAGTAGGCTATTCATCAAACGTCTATCAATAAAATAAGCAAACAATGAGTAGGCTACCTAGGCCTATGTTAATAATTATAAGGCTATCACAATTAAAATAATAACCATATGGTAGTAGACGGATGGGCAAGTTTTTGAAGGTATTTTCAACTATAATATTAAGGTAAATCATACTATGTGCGTTCTTTGCAGTGGCGAGCGCTTTCTTAATGATGTTGGGTGCCGAGACAAGGAAGCACTCACACGTGGGTGCATACATAAATTTGCATTCAGTTGGTCTACCACGCCTACTTCTGCTGTTTTACAGAAATAGCCATGATTCCCCATGACGCTATTTTCCGCGTTTTTTTTTTTATTCCAACCGTGGGCACTTTGGAGCAGAAACGAGAACGCGCACACATCCTGAATTACATACACCTGGCTTGACATAGTCGCTCCTACTCATCCTGGATTGGCATTAGTGAAACGAGTTGAGCTAGGATGACCAGACAACGCTATGTCAAACCTCGCTTTATCACTTATCTTGGATGTCTTAATTCTGCCTTTGTGAAATACCCCTCTGGTCTACACAGACATAGCAGAGGTTATTTTGAGCCCATTTTGGCTGATTTTGTGCAGATAGCTCCACTTTCTATGGTGGGATTTGATATTCGATAAGGGAAATCATGTACACAGCACCCAGGAAGCAAATAAATTCTGGTACAATTTTGGCATGTGTGTGTGTGTGTGCAAAATGACCCCAAGTCAGGCTTCCTTAGCACCTCAGAGTGGTACCTGGTGCATGCTAGCATTGTGGGGCACTGGACATTCTACTAGTCATGCTAAGTGGATGGACTAGATGATTGATTCCTATCTACCAGGATTGGTGTCCAAATCATCCTGTAAAGGGAAAACATTTAGTATAAAGAAACCGATGGGGGGGGGGGGGGGGTGCTGTGTGAATTCTGTACTTATCAGACTCTAAAATTTAATAGAAGCAAATAATGTTGGATCATCTGGAAACTTTGTAGCAACTACACAATGGACATTCAGTACTGGTCAAAGTCGAGCCAATAAGTGGAGCAAGGCTGCTGTTCTGCCGTGCCGTCTGTGCATTAGCTGGATGAAATGAAACCCTGATCCAGGACTGAGATGAACTTTATGGTTCTGTTTCAACTCTGCCCCTTGATAATACTGATCATAATCTCCAACTGATGTATGCAGGTTACATAATGAGCAAAGTGCCCATGCTTGGTAATGAACTTAGTGTGTGTGTGTGTTATAAAAATGATTCACCAAGTGCACCTTAAATGCATATAGCTTTGGGCTAAGGCCTGTACCTTCATTATCTTTCACATTTCAATCAGTATCAATACCGGTACACCAGTGCCCAATAGTACCCTTTTGTGTATACTTTACTCTGTCTAAATATGTAACAGTAACAGCTGGGTCATGACCAGAGAAATTGGTGGCTGCCAAGTTTAATCGGGCACAATTTTATATTTGTGACTCCATGGCAAAAACAGTCAGAAGCCGCACATTGCTGTTTTATTTTTAGATTTATGTCGATGTGGAATGTGTGTGCTAAAATGGTCAAATTTTAAAATGTTGGTATAATTTCAGTACACTGGGTCAGAAAAACAAAACTCGCAACAACGCCAAATGATGCAGTGGCCAAAAGTATATTACATCTGTAATGGTTTGCCACACTAGATCTCCTTGCTCACCCAGATGTGTCTCCGGTGCTGTAATTTGGCACGGGTTGATTTCATATGAAGCAGCAGTAGTAGGACCAATGTAATTCGGTGGATACAAATGAAAATACAGAGTTTGGTTTCACCACAGTGATCTCTGGTGGCCTTTCCCTGCCAATACCTCTTCCTGCCCCTCTAGCCAAGCATGTCTTACTGCGACCTGTAGGACGATGCAGTTGGACACCCATATCCAACTGCTATGTCAGAATACGATGCTCATCAGTCAACTTAACATCAATTCCTCGTCCATCTGCCAAAGGCAATGTGGATACACTGGCTGACAATGCAGATTACAAGTGAAGGGTTTCTGTTGGGCATCTGATCCTGCTTTAAGGTAACTGAGGGGAGTAGGCGGGGCATCATGACGTAGCAGTTGGATGTGGATATCCAGCTGTCCTTCGTACAGGTCGTAGCCAGGCTGGCTCTTTTCCCAAAGTCAAGCGATATAATTCATCTGTGTTGATCTCTATTGATTGAATGAATTAATGAATGATTGCTAAACACTAGCTCTGTGTGTGTTTTGAAAATGGCTTTTTATTTGGTGTGATTGCTCACGTCTGCAGGACTTTGGGCTGGACGTGGCAGCGTTTGAACTTATGGCGGGGGACTGCCCACCAGGCTTCCTCGCCCTGGCTGTTGTCTGCTGCAGTGTAAGTCTCACTCACACACTCACACACTCACTCACTCACTCACTCACTCACTCACTCACTCACTCTGAATCCGTTTCTCTCTCGGTCCTTATTAGTTAGCCTAGGAGTGCAAGTAAAGTCAACGTAAAATGAGGCCCAGTAATTAAAAAATATGTGTATATATATAATAAAAAGTAATTAAAAAGATGTAATGGAAATGGAGTGTGCTCCTCTCCTCCTCCCTCTCTCCCCTCAGATGGATGCTCCAGGTCGTCCCTCGTTCTCCACGCTGGTGTGTGAGCTGGAAGAGCTGCAGGGGCAGGGGGAAGCTCGAGATGAGCTGCCTCATAAAGAGGGTGAGACACGTGCGCACACACACACACACACACACACACACACACACACACACACACACACACACACACACACACACACACACACAGGATGAACGCGTCCACTCCAGTGGTTTTTTTTTTTTTTTTTTTTGTGAACAATAAAAAAAAGTTTTGTAAATAAGTGGTCTAACTGGTAAATGTGTATGGTATGTTGGTATATGGTCTACTGGTGTATTTTTGTTTTGTTGGGTGTTTGCTGTGTGTGATTTGTTGCCTTCAGCTTTCCAATCCTCCACTTCAGCCGTTTGTAAAGCAGTTTTTCCCCTCCTTCTCTGTCCTCCTTTAGCAGACGCTACAGCCTCTCTTGATCTCACCATGGAGAGGAGGCGGTCCCTCTGTTGCCCTGGTGACCCTCACCTGTCCTACAGCCAATCAGACATGCTGTCCCTGACCACACCCCCTCGACTGACCCAGCCCTCTCCCCAGACAGTACCCCTGACTCGGGTCAACCCCTTCTCCCAGAGAGAAGACTTGAAGGGTGGCCGGATCAAACTCTTCGACACGCCCAGCAAGTCTGTCATCTCGTTGACCTTTGACCTTCCTCCGCCCCCCGACCCGTCCGACCCGAGCCACTGTGGGCGAAACTCTCCGAGGGCCCACCGGCGCACCCAGTCGCTGCCGTGCAACCCCCCTCTTACCCTCCTGCCCAACGGGGCGCCGCCAGCATGCCCCACCGAGAACAGGACGGGCACTCCAAACAGTGACCGTGAGACGGAGGAAAGCACTGCATGTGGCATCTTACCAGACAGAGTTGACGTGGACCCAGCCAGGCCTGTGGAGCGGTCTCCCCGTGTGGGGAAAGAGGCAGACGCTGAAAGTCCAGCTGTCCACGCCATACCCCATGGGATGGAGCTGGACTCGTGCGCTGACGACCCGCGCTCCAAGAGCTTAGCGCTAGCGCTCATTAGCACCGTTGCAGATATACGTCACACGGCTGCTGCGGACCAATCACAGGAGGCAGTGGCCGATGGGGAGACTCTGATTGGGGCAGTGGAAGACGTGGATCTAGGCAGCCCAGGAGGCATGGGAAAGGGGGGTGGGGAGCATGGAGAAAGGGAAGAGGGGACGAGTGCACAGGCCCCAGTGGACTCTGGCCTAGAGTTCCCCTCCCTGGAACTAGTGATGGAGGAGGAGGGGGAGGGAGAGGAGACTGACGTTTCTGGGGAGCCGATGGACTGCAGGGCCTCCCCTGAACCACCAGAGGGCACTGCTGACAAACAATTGCACCTGGACACTAGCACTACGTCCCGAACTCCAGGCGACCCTGAGAAGCACCCTCCAAAAGACTGCAGTACTCCCTTTAAGGCACTAGAGGGTGCTGGTAGACCTTTGAATCTAGATGATAACATTCCTTTTGGCGCACTAGATAGTAGTGGAGTGGAGTCTCTCTCAAATGGCTGGAGTTCCCCCCTCTCCAATAGCCCTCCTTCTTCAGACACTCATGAGAACAACAACGGCCCAATCACACGGCCTGTGGGTTGGGGAGGTGGGACCAACGGCTACCACCCCACCCCCACGAGCACCACCCAGACTCCGTTCGACAGTCCCTCACCTGAGTACGATGAGGTCATTTCCTGCCCCGGTTGCTGCCTGGCTGGTCTGAGACTGCCGTCACTCTGCATCCGCACGCCCACCTCCCGCTCCACGGCAGCCTATAAAAATCTCAACAGAGACGCCACAGCCAATCAGGGACTGCTCTGTCCAGCTCCGCCCACAAGTAAACGCCCAGCTCTGAATGCGCAGAAGAATGTGTGAGGGTGACTTTATGGACTTTAGTGAGCGCGCTGGTTTGAATTTATGTTGTACAGTCTGCATTTTCTTCTAAAGCACCTGCATTATAAATATTATTGAATTGTTTGTTTTTGTTTTTTGAGATGGGAAAATTTATTTTGTTTTCATGACTGGATTGGATTGAATTGAATAAATAAAGAGACTTGACTTGCCTTCTTTAGAGTCGTTTTCTGCCTGAAAGCAATCCTCAGAAATGTGTGATTATTTGTGTTTGTGTGTGTTGTGTACATTCATTCATACATGTACATCATGATATGAAGATCTTACTCATATAGTTTAAGCACAGAAGAAAAATTAAAATGTATTTTATATTCGATGAATGATTCAAAATTGAATATGGATACCAGCAGATGGTGATATCTGCTCCTTCATGATAGATAGATAGATACTTTATTGATCCCCAGGGGAAGTTCAAGAAACCTGTTTCTTCAAGTAATTAGTCATAATCGATGCATTCTTTCATTTCAACGGAACTCTCTAGTTTTAGTTTTGCACTGATTCACACCCCCCTGGGGTTGCCGCGCGTGTGTGTGTGTGTGTGTGTGTGTGTGTGCGCGCGTGTGCGTGCGCACTCATGAGTATGAGTGGAGGTAGTGGTTTCCTAGGTTTCTGCTACACTGCTGCTGTGACTCAGACTGTCAGGTGTAGGCACACATTCACTGGAAGCCAATCTGCTTCAGTGGTCCTGGCATTGCCATGCTGACAAGGTTTGTCCAGATTGGGATTCTCTGGCTGAATCTGTCCTGGGCTTTATGCAACATAGGTGAGTGTGTGTGTGTGTGTGTGTGTGTGTGTTCACGTGCACTCATGTATAAGTTTATTTGGCTGATGAAACCATGCCACACGAAAATCAAATGCACCAAACAAAGCACATTAAATTGGCTTTAAGTTTGAAGATGTGATTTTATTTGGATGCATTTTTAGTAAACACCTTGACTTGCTTAAGCTCTGTCTGTTCATAGTTGCAAGATAAAAGGACCAAGTGATTTGTTACGATGCTAATGATTCAGTAATAGGTCAAAGGTTTGGCTAATTCCCCAGACCAGTTAAATTTGTCGTTTATCTGAAACTACACATGCCTTTGTGTATGCATGTTTGTGTGTTGCAGATCTGACTTTGGGTAAATGTGACACTCAGTTGAGTGTGCTGGATTTCTTTGTGCTTTTGCAGTGGAATTGCACTGGACTCATGCCAAATACCACCTTCAGAGTTGAAATCAAGATGCAAAAGTAAGAGAATGTGTGTAAAAAAAAAGCATAATTCCAGATCAGAACATAATGGAGGATGTGTGTGTTTATGATTTTTATCTCCAGACTGAAGGCATCTTTTGGGACAATAGAAAAATAATATAGACGCATATGCAAATTGGGGCAATCTTTGTGTGTGTCATCTGAAACTGTAAATGTCAAATGTCATATTGCATATACAGTACATTTAATCTGAAACAGACCTGGAAACGGTGTGTGTGTGTGTGTATATGAGAGAGAGAGACAGAGAGATGGGCAGTATCAATTGCTGACAATAGAAAGTAAAACTCAGTGGATGGAAGTAAAGCGGCAGGGGCAAGACAGGAGGGCGGAGGCATTAGCCATGGAGAGATGGAAACGAAAGTGGGCTTATGAATAAAGGAGAGTAAGATAAGCAACAGAGATCCACAGGAGTGTGTGTGTGTGTGTGTGTGTGTTAATGAGTAAGTGAATGGACAAGAGGGCAGGGGAGAGAGAGCGGGTGTGTGATTGCTTTAAACTAGAGAAAGAGGGCAGTGAAGGGGGAGGGGGGGCTGAGGTGGAGGATTGGAAGGCTGGAGGTAAACTCAGTCCATCCAGCCGGTGGGGCCTCACTTACAAACATACACACTTACACACACACACATATACATAACTACAACCACTCTCACTTCACACCCACAAGATCAGAAAGATACACTTGACCACATTTACCAATTGAACATATTTCCAAAACTTGTTCGCAAAAAATGCACTGGTGTTGACACGTTCATGTGTGTGTGTGTGTGTGTGTGTGTGTGTGTGTGTGTGTGTGTGTGTGTGTGTGTGTGTGTGTGTCAGTGAGTATCCCAGTGAGTCCTGGAGAACTGTGGCCCAGTGTGATAAGATCTCATCTTTGAGCTGCGACTTGTCTCGGGAGATCACTGAGATCACCCTCCACCACGTCCGGCTGGGAGTGGAGGAATGGCACGGGCACGTCCACTGGATGTGCAATCTTTCATATGACCCGAGTGATTATCTCCTCCTGCCTCTTTCTCCCTCATCACTCTCTCAATCCCTACCTCCCCCTCTCTTATTGAATGATTTTTCTCTTTATTGTTGGGCACTGTTCTGTTGTGGTCTGTAGTTCCTGGTAGTACACTGGGCCGTGCTGAACTTATTCTGTCCTCAGTCTTATGCTTTACCTGGAATTTTGCACTGAGGATTAATTCAATAGTGAGACAAACAATGAATGTTCTCTACTTTCACCCAGCCAACTGGCCAGATTTGGGAGCATTCAGTGCCCCCTCTCTGTCTTTGCGGGTCGAGGACCGTGGCAGAGATGTCTGGACACCGCATATTGTAGTGGAGGTCAAGTTTCCCTGTGCCCCTGAGGTCCTGTGTCAGGTCGATTCCGAAGGATGCTGCTCCGTGTTGTTTATACTGTCTGATATTAGCGCTGTCACGGTGACCCTGTTCAACAGACAGCGGCCGACGGAGAGGGAGGTAGGAACCAACGTTCACTCCAGCACCATTTCACTCACTCCCTCTCTGTTTCCATCTTTCACTCCGTGTCTGTCAGACATTCTCACTGTGCTTCACTTCATTTTAGAATTGCTATGGGAACAGCAATCAGCAATGTAATTACATTCAATCTGCTTTTATCTTATTTTACCAACTTGACAAAATTCTCTATTTTCTATCTCTCTAACACAATTTTTTTTTGAAGCAAATTTCCATTTCATGTTGAAGCTCATCTTGCCACAAGAAGTTTGATATCCATTTCCGACTTATGCAGTGGAGCTTCTTCTTATTGGCTTCTGTGTATGCTTATGTGGATGTTTATGGATCTTTGCTGACACTTTTTTTGTCCAAAGCAGCTTACCATGATATCAATAAACAGTTAAAATAAACAATTTAAAATAATCAGTTTAAAGTAAAGTAACACCTAAAAATAGTAATTTAGTAAATAAATAAAAGAATGAATTAGTTAGGTACAAGGTAAACAGGTGAGTCATACCTACCCTGCAGCATCTTCTACTGTGCTCGCTCGTTCTCTCTTCAGACCCGCACCGGATCCGTGAGCTATGAGGACGAGGACAAGGAGTTCAGTGTAGAATTTGGAGGCCTGGTTCCAGGTCAGGAGTATTGTGTTGTGGCCACCTTCAGATCCTCTGCCACCTCTCAGCCGGTCTGCCAACAGCTGAACACACTTCCTGTAGGTAAGCAGGAAAAAACAGGGAACCTACAGGAAATATGATCATTACAGTAATTTCAGATGTATGAACCACACCGTTTGAATTCCCATGAATAGCCCATAACAGTTGTATGAGCCTCAAGCTGAGGACATTACAGACAGTAATTGTGGTACTAAATGCACACGCCAAAACATGCTATTTATCCATAGTAAAGTGCATAGGAAATTACTAAAAACACAAGCAAATGTTATTTTTCCATTGTAAAAAACATGAAAGGTTTATTCAAATAACAATATCAATCTCATAGGAATCACAGTGAATACTATAATGATATCAATCTCATAAGAAACGCAGTGAATAATATTGTTTGTAATTGTATCTCTTTGCTGGCTTGTGTGTGTCTAACCAGACCTGAGGCCCATATTGCTGGGTACAGCATTGAGCGTTTGTTTCTTCATACCCCTTGTGGTTGCATACCTGAAGAGACGAAAAACACACACATCAGAGTACCGCCTCCCACGATCACTGGTAGTCACACACACACAATAACCTGATAACTGATATGATCGCACACCCATACCAGACAGGAACACATTCACTATATTGATATTAGTGTGTTTTGCACATCTAGGCAGGTAGACACTTAATTGAACGTTTGGCATCCTGTGGCATATAAGACACACAAAACACACATAAACCATGGAACACTAGTCTTCCTACCAGTCCTAGTCACTATGGAGAATCTTGTGTCAGTTTAGGTAAGAACACACACACACACACACACACACACACATATAAAGTGAGTGATCACATAATTTACAAATGACAACAGCCAAGAATGCATCACAACAGTTACTTTTTTGCATACATGTGTATGTGCATATGTACATGTGCAGATACATGCATGTGTGTGTCTCCAGGCAGGTCTCCTTGAGCCCGCGTCCGGCCTTCCCGTCCCTGTTGTGGCTGCTGGCGTGCTGTCTGCCAAGGACAGCCCCTCCATCATCTCCCTCTGCAGCTGTGACTTCCAGCCCACCGCCACCCAGCTCCCAGCACCCAGCCCAGGCCAGCACCAGTACTACTCCAGCGCCTTCCCCAAGCACCCTCCCTGGGACGCACGTGGCTCTGGAAGTGGGGGGTCTGTGCCTGAAGGCCTGGAGGTCCCTCAGACCCCCCTGTTTCGAAAGGGCAGCTGGGACTCCGAGGTGCAGACAGACAGGGGACCCCAACATGGGGAAGGGTTCACGTCTCTCCTAGATGGTGTAGGGATCCCGCTTAGCTCTCTGAGACTGGGGATGGGTGAGGAGGGGGACTGGGTTTACCTCCACGAAGGATTAATGGTACAGTCTGGATGTGAGATTTCCACTAGGAAGGACGAAGTTGATATGTACCACGGAGAAATGGAGGGGGTGGGGGACATTTCCTAGGTGAACCTAATCTACTCTAGATGTGATCGAAGCTGATGTGTAGGGACTAGCTGGATGAATGTCTCCCTTTGTTGTGATTATTCAACAGCAAAATGCTCCTCAGTGGAAAAATACAAATGTGCAAATCACAAGCAGAAATTTTCTGGGAAATGACGCGGATCCCAACTCCAAGCTAAATTAAATAATGGGGAGTACGGGCAACTTGAAGACATTAATCAACAAGTCGGAAGCCACCCCTGCAGAAGAAAGCGTTAATGCTTGATTTGCTTTCAGCTGGAGATGAACAACACCTATCGTGAGGAGCAGAAGCGTTCACTGGGGTGGAAATCCAAACCACAGAGCTAGCTGTGGCCGGGCTCGCTGATGTGAGTGTGTGAGGGGAGAAAATGTTTGTGTGAGCATGTGCTCAACTTGCAGTGTTTTTTTTGTGTGTGGGAGAAAAAGTAATGGTTGGCATTGTATAGTGATGAGCTGACCTTTAAAAAGTGCCATATTGGTCACTATTGATTCATATCCACTAATGACTAGCCATTTAAAAAACAAAAGGTGGAAAAACCTTAAATGTCAGGTTTCTTGTTGACAGCTTTCATAGCAACGGAATAGGGTTACACACGGCTCCAAAAACTTAACCACATGCCCAAACAGAACAGAAGTGAGAGAGCCAGGGTGTCATTGCACTCTAGCCACAATGCAAAGGCCATGAAACCATGGTGACAAGTCCTCTTCAAATGAATTCTATACAGCGTGTGGCTAACCACCTAAGGCCCATCAAGGTGTTTTTTTCTCATCCTGTCAAGATTGTTTTGACACATTTTTATTATTATTCTCTGATTTCAGTTCAGATTTCAACATCTCTAAGATGATCTTAAAATATTAATCTTAAATATTAGGCTATTTTAGAAAATGTTTATATTCAGGGTATTTCTGAAGTTATTTTAGAATGATTTCAGATGACAGAAAATTTTTTTTGCAGAGGCACTCTGAGGTTGATTTCAGATGACTTTTGATTCTTGATAGCACATATCACACTGCCTGGCTTCTTTCACTTTATCTACTGAGGCATATTTAAGTACATCTGTGTTTAAAAAACCCAATTTGTAAAACTTTCTTACTAAAAGTCTTTTGACATTTACAGTATGCTTTTGTCTTTTAATAAGTTGTCAAATGATCAGTGTGGAAAAATATTTACACTTAATATTAACTTCCAAACCTAATTATTTACCCCCCCCCCCCCAAAAAAAAAAAAAACATTCTATCTACATGGTGTGTTAAGCAATGTACACAAAATGCATGAAGAGTAGATGTAAGAGCACCTGATATGTAATACACTTATTTTTGTTTAAGTCTGTTCAAGAATACAATTCGTCCCTAGAATTATAGGGTTCTATATGCGTTCTGAGATATTGAGCTTCAAAGTCTTAGAATTCTTTCATAGCTGAATTTTGACAAAAATGTCAGATAGAACCTTATAATTCTAAGGGGACGACATGTAATTACATTTTGTCATGTAATGTAAATTACATTAAACATTATTAATAACTAGAGAAAGAGAGGGGAAAAAATGGGGTAGAAAAGGAGGGTAAGGGGAAAAGGGAGCCTGGTCCTGGAGAAAGTGACTCACTCCCTGAATCTGAGCATCAACGACTAACCACAGCTTGTGCAATGGGGAACAAACTAACAAACTTCTCAAACGACACACAAACTGACTTATTCAAAGTGACTGCAGCACCAATTTTAACCCAGACACTCAACAAACACCCACTGGTACGGTCTGATGAAGAGCCTGTCATGGATGAGATGCTTTTTTGACATTGTAAGGGAACAAGAGATCGAGATGTGGTTTATTGTGCAGGTCCTGTCTGTCTTCAGGGGAGCTGTGTTCTCTTGAGTTCTACACCACCTTTTGTACTCCTCACGCCCCATTACACGCTTGTCTCCACAGTCTTTTTATTTGGCTGTTCTTTGTGCATAAACAGTTTCATACAGGTTTTTTATATTACAAATGTATCCTATGTACAAAAACACTCAGAAGCAGTCAGGGCACTGTTAGTGTGTGTGTGTGTGTGTGTATATATATATATATAAGTCTGTGTGTGTGAGAGAGAGAGAGACCGAGAGATATCCTCAGGTTCAAGTTGGCAGTCCACACTTCATTGGATCTTGGCACGGTGGCTCTCGTTTGCCTTCTTCCTCTATTTCATTTGTTCGTTCATGATTGCAGTGAGTTCTTCTGTTGCTATAGAAGCAGCTGTCAATTAGCCCGAATCAGGCGGAGTCCTGCTCATCTACGCCAGTACTGTTGAACAGACACACAGACACAAACATTTTTGAAACACACTTTAAACATCAAAGTCTTTATTGTTGTTTTAGGTGCACTGTAGCACTTTGAGGTCATTGAGTTGATGTAAAGTGTGTTATAAATAAAAATGATTTATCAACATCAGCAGAACACATTGTCCACATGAGAGAAAGGAACGTTAACTACAAGGTTTACACTCTTGAGCAGTAACTTGCAGATTTTTGGCAATAAACACATGCAAGCTCCATACCTGGGCAAATTTGTGAATCTGCTCGACCACTGCCGCAAACAGCGCCCCCACACTCTCATCAATCAAGCTCTGCATGTAGTGCACTGCCTCCTCATCAGAAAGGTCCAATCGGAACTTGTCTTGAACCTGATATCAGAGCCCAGAAGGTCAGGTCACATACAGTATCACATACTCATATGATGTTCTAGAGCTGTTTACTGTTCATTTTAACTATTGTATTGTTATATTTGTAAGTTGCTTTGGACAAAAGCATCTGCTAAATAAATATAAACATGTTTGTTCAGTTAAAAATTAAAATCGAGTCATGTATGCTCTCAGTCTTGTTTACATTTGAACACAAATGCAACAGAGCCTACACACAAGAGAGCGAGAAGACTTTTATGCTCTATGATCTATGAGTTCAAAGTATCAGTCTCTTAACAGAGCTGTTAGTTAAATCCTGGGGGGGGGGGGGGGGCTTTCATTTACATAGGTTAAAGGTGAGTCACACACAATCACCACCACAGACAACCACACGTATGCAGTAATTCTCACAACTTCTCTGCAGGCAAGCAAGATAAAAACTCAAATGCCAACTCACTTTTCTCACGGTCTTGTCAGGCTCCAGTGCAATGTCAGGGATGTTGGCGTCCACCATGAGAGAGAACAGATTCAGGATCAGGTTGGAGTATCTGTAATGACACACCAAAAACATTGAGCCTGTGTGAGTGTGGATGTTCCCTTTGGAGGTCTAGGAAGGCGGCGTAACACTGATTCAAATTCAAATTGTAATTCTACATCCTGTTTTTGACCTCAATTCAAATTCAGGAATTGCATTGGAATTTAGGAGTCATTCTCAATTCAATTTCAAAATTTGGCACAAGCCTGGTGCATATGTGAGTTACCTGCGCAGGTGCGTATGTGAGTTACCTGCGCAGGTGTAGGAAGGCGGTGTAGCAC